>NC_136509.1:22548784-22608784 GCF_053919585.1 Euprymna scolopes | reverse complement strand
CTTTGATGACTTGTGTGAAACTCCTTGTGAGTCAATGATAAGATAATCCCACTGATAGTTGGAGCACTAGGAACAATAGCGAAAAACTATGAAAGAAGAATGGGAGAAATTGGAATCAGAGGGATGGGCGAGTAGATAAAATGGATTTCACTAATGAAAACTGCATAAATATAAAGGAAAACTCTTGACTACGAGGATTAACACACATGAATTACAGGCACAAATTGGACACATGAATTACAGGCATAAATTGGACACATAAACTACACACAAACTGGACACATTAACTACACACACACTGGACATATTAACTACACACAAACTGGACACATTAACTACACGCAAACTGGACACATTAACTACACACAAACTGGACACATTATCTACACGCAAACTGGACACATAACTACACAAAAACTGGACACATAACTACACACAAACTGGACACATTACCTACACAAAAACTGGACACATTAACTACATGCAAACTGGACACATTAACTACACAAAAACTGGACACATTAACTACACACAAACTGGACACATTAACTACGCACAAATTGGACACATAAACTACACACAAACTGGACACATTAACTACACACAAACTGGACACATTAACTACACACAAACTGGACACATTCAACTACACACAAACTGGACACATAAACTACACACAAACTGGACAAATTAACTACACACAAACTGGACACATTAAATACACGCAAACTGGACACATTAACAACGCACAAACTGGACACATGAACTACACGCAAACTGGACATATTAACTACACACAATCTGGACACATTAGCTACACACAAACTGGACATATTAACTACACACAAACTGGACACATTAACTATACACAAACTGGACACATTAACTACACACAAACTGGACACATTAACTACACAAAAACTGGACACATTAACTACACACATACTGGACACATTAACTACACACAAACTGGACACATTAACTACACACAAACTGGACACATTAACTACACGCAAACTGGACAAATTAACTACACACAAAGTGGACACATTAACTACACACAAACTGGACACATTAACTACACACAAACTGGACACATTAACTACACACAAACTGGACACATAAACTACACACAAACTGGACACATTAACTACACACAAACTGGACACATTAACTACACACAAACTGAGCACATTAACTATACACAAACTGGACATATTAACTACACACAAACTGGACACATTAACTACACACAAACTGGACACATAAACTACACACAAACTGGACACATTAACTACACAAAAACTGGACACATTAACTACACACAAGCTGGACACATAAACTACACACAAACTGGACACATAAACTACACACAAACTGGACACATTAACTACACACACACTGGACAAATTAACTACACACAAACTGGACACATTAACTACACGTAAACTGGACACATTAACTATACACAAACTGGACACATAAACTACACACAAACTGGACACATTAACTACACAAAAACTGGACACATTAACTACACACAAACTGGACACATTAACTACACACATACTGGACACATTAACTACACACAAACTGGACACATTAACTACACACAAACTGGACACATTAACTACACGCAAACTGGACAAATTAACTACACACAAACTGGACACATTAACTACACACAAACTGGACACATAAACTACACACAAACTGGACACATAAACTATACACAAACTGGACACATTAACTACACACAAACTGGACACATAAACTACACACAAACTGGACACATTAACTATACAGAAACTGGACACATTAACTACACACAAACTGGACACATAAACTACACACAAACTGGACACATTAACTACACGCAAACTGGACAAATTAACTACACGAAAACTGGACACATAACTACACACAAACTGGACACATTAACTACACACAAAACACATTAACTACACACAAACTGGACACATTAACTACACACAAACTGGACAGATTAACTACACGCAAACGGGACACATAAACTACACGCAAATTGGACACATGAACTACACACAAACTGGACACATTAACTACACACAAACTGGACACATTAACTACACACAAACTGGACACATTAACTACACACAAACTGGACACATTAACTACGCACAAACTGGACACATTAACTACACACAAACTGAACACATTAACTACACACAATCTGGACATTAACTACACACAAACTGGACACATTAACTACGCACAAACTGGACACATTAACTACACACAAACTGAACATATTAATTACACAGAAACTGGACACATTAGCTACCCACAAATTGGACACATTAACTACACAAAAAACACATTAACTACACAAAAACTGGACACATAAACTACACACAAACTGGACACATTAACTACACACAAACTGGACACATTAACTACGCACAAACTGGACACATTAACTACACACAAACTGGACACATTAACTACGCACAAACCGGACACATTAACTACGCACTAACTGGACACATTAACTACGCACAAACTGGACACATTAACTACACACAAACTGGACACATAAACTACACACAAACTGGACACATTAACTACACACAAACTGGACACTTTAACTACACACAAACCGGACATATTAACTACACACAAACTGGACACATTAACTACACACACACTGGACACATTAACTACACACAAACTGGACACATTAACTACACACAAACTGGACACATTAACTACACACAAACTGGACACATTAACTACGCACAAACTGGGCACATTAACTACGCACAAACTGGACACATAAACTACACACAAACTGGACACATAAACTACACACAAACTGGACATATTAACTACACACAAACTGGACACATTAACTACACACAAACTGGACACATTAACTACACACATACTGGACATATTAACTACACACACAAAACACATTAACTAAATACAAACTGGACATATTAACTACACACACAAAACACATTAACTACACACAAACTGGACATATTATCTACACTCACAAAACACATTAACTACACACAAACTGGGCATATTAACTACACACACAAAACACATTAACTACACACAAACTGGACATATTAACTACACACACAAAACACATTAACTACACACAAACTGGACATATTTACTACACACACAAAACACATTAACTATACACAAACTGGACATATTAACTAAACACACAAAACACATTAACTACACACAAACTTGACATATTAACTACACACACAAAACACTTTAACGCCTACAGATGTAAAGAACAAAGGGACATGACTTGGAATCATGAAAACAGAAACGGTATGATTGTAAGATATCGCACCCACTGTTTGGTGTGAGTATCACCAGGACACCGCACCACATAATGAGTATATAAGGGAGGATGGAAAGAGAAAACAGTAGCCAGACCTTCACTGGCTTAGTGCAAAAAAGACTGGGATCTTGGGGAGGGTTATTGCCACCTAAATTCCAGCGAAGACGAATAGTCGCCGCTAACGAGAAATCAGTGGTAAGCGGCTGTTGCGATAACGCAATTTTCTTTTGCAAATGTTATCGAAAGAGATGGAAAGTACTGGAGGTTTGGGAAGACTTGTTGTCACTCAGACTCCAGGTAACACCACAAGGTGTTCTCAAAGAGCAATCTTGGATGATGGCTTGTGTGACTACTCCTAGTGAGTACATAATAATGGGACATGGATAGACAAACGGACAGATCCATCCAAGCAAGGAAACTGGATGTCATACTAGTTAATAAGAAGGAAAAGACATGCCAGGTTGTAGATTTTGCTGTTCCAGCAGACCAGAGATTGAAGATCAAGGAGTCGGAGAAACGGAACAAACACACTGAACTGGCCAAAGAGCTCAAAGGAATCTGGAAGATGAAAAAAGTCAAGATAATATCACCAATATTAGGAGCGCTAGAAACAATACCGAAAAACTTTTAAAAGAGAACGGGAAAGATTGGAATCAAAGAGATGGCTGATAAGATACAACAGATAACAATAATGAAAACTGCTAAAAAAATTAAGGAAAATCCTTCAACGCGGACACATGAATTACAGGCACAAACTGGATATGCAGAAAATGCTACAGATGTAAAACACAAAGGAGCAACACATGAAATCATGAAAACTGAAACTGTATATTTGTAACTCAACTCCCTTACTTCCTTCGAATTTTTGTGTATGTGTGACTAAAAACCTACGCCACACCAAGTAAGCGAGGAAGATCAAGGAGTATGGAAAGACCGAGGGGAGAAAGCACTAGCCAGACCTCCTCTGAATTAATTCAATGTTGTCTGGGACCTTGGGGATGCTTTTTGCCACTCAAATTCCAGTGAAGACTAATGGTCACCGCCAACGATAAATTAATGCTAAGCAGTTGTTACGATAAGGCAAATCCATCTGCAATGGTCATCGAAAGACATGGAGAGTACTGAAAATCCGGGGAGACTTGTTGTCACTCAGACTCCAGAGAATGCCACAAGTTGTTCTCAAAAAGAAATTTTTGATGATGGCCTGTGTGACTACTCCTAGTGAGTAAATAATAATACATATATTATTATTAGCTACTCACTTGGAGTATTCATAAAAGCCATAACCAAAACTTGTTTGAGAACAACTTGTGGTGTTACCTGGAGTCTGAGTGACAACAAGTCTTTTCAGATTTGTAGTAGTCTCCATCTCTTTCGATAACCTTTACAAAATATTTTGCGTTATCGCAACAGCCGCTTACCACAGATTTATCGTTGGCAGCGACCATTGGTCTTCACTGGAAATTGGGTGGCAATAAGCCTCCCCAAGGTCCCAGTCTTCTTTGCACATCGTCAGCCGAGGTCTGGTTAGTGCTTTTTCTTCTCGGTCTTCTCCCCTCCTTGACCATCATTATTTGGTGTGGTGCCTATTCATGGTGACACTCACACAGACAAAAAAAGGTGGGCGCGTCCTTTTCATTTATACAGGTTCAATTTTCATAATTTCATGTGATCTTACTTTGTTTTTTGCATCTGTAGCCGTTTCTGTATCCAGTTTGTGTATAGTTTATGTGTGATGACAGTAATGTCATATGTCAATATATGTATTATTATTATTATTATTATTATTATTATTATTATTATTATTATTATTATTATTATAATAAACATAATCTGTAGAGATATAATGTCAGTCAGAATATTACTGATCTGGAACCAACCAATAGGGCCAAGTGACACCAACCCATAAATGGTAAATATTTCGGTCGTGTTACGGACCTTAATCTGGCGTAGAAATATGACTATTTTATCTGATAAATTTTTATGTTTAATCAATAATTCAATATACCATCCGTTACAATTTGTCTGAAATTTTATTTCTCAGTTAAACTTCTCTGGATACATAGTTATCCACAGACATCTGTTTCGCTGTAATACGGATCCTTATTGTAGCTAGCAATGGTTAATGATTCAACTTGGAATTAGATACTTTATCGCTAGAAACCATGATCAGCAGTGTTAGACATCTTTTACCTATGCATAAGATATTATAACGCTTGTCTTTCGATTGCGTTTAACATTACGAAATGTTTAGAGACAATTCTCGAACCAATACAAACTACTAGTGTCATGTAAAAAGGGGTTATCAACCCCAGTAAGTAAAATAGCAAACTAGACAAGTTGAAAAGGATATTTGGTAAAGGTTAGAATCGAACCTAGTAAGAAAAGAATACATATTGAAATCCTAGAATGTAGAACGATTGTCATTGTTCCTGGAAATAACTAAATATTATTTTATGTCAGAGTTAGAAATAATGATTATCAAATAGGTTGAATGATAAAATTTAATTGAGGAATTTCTTTGTTTGCCAAAAACGTGTTTGGACATAGGTAAAATCCGCATGAATGAATTTCACGTGGCGAGAAATGCTTTGACATCAGCAAGAAAGGAGATTCCCAATATATTGAGACAGGGTTTGAAGTTGGTTAGAAGAGAGAGAGAGAGAGAGAGAGAGAGAGAGAGAGAGAGAGAGAGAGAGAGAGAGAGAGAGAGAGGGCTATCAGCAGACGAGAGTCGGAGAGCGACTTAGTGAGAGCAGATAACTCTGTGAGGCGAAGGAGGCGAGGAAGAGGAGACCATGTGGTCATAAAGGCTTGAATCCCTGACCATCATCATCATCATCATCATCATCATCATCATCATCATCATCATCATCATCATCATCATCATCACCAGCTGGTATGAATAAAGGCTCATCTATATTTGTAAACTGTTATCCTCGTCTGTCATCATTCCACCAAAAGGAAAGGGTAGTTATGTTTTGTCTATCATCTTTAATTAACTTTGAATAACTCCCTTCAAGTGTTAACTGTCCATTATAAGTAATGCATCTCCCCTCTGTTCATCCCCCTCCTTCTGTGTTAAAATATGAAGTCCCCAAGAATCGTCACAGTCGTGGTGGTGACATAAACAGTCTATAAATGTCATTATCATCTTCTGTATTATGTGTCTCCGATATGACCCCCCTCGACCACACAACACTAATGCTACTTATAAAAGGTGCAGCATAATCTTATTCAGTTTTTCAACGACCCCTTTCACTTCCTCAGTTTCTGCCAGTATTATTACCAATCAACTCATCCCTTGTTTCCTCTCTATTTCCGGCTGCTTCATCCAGCTAAGTATAATTGTGAGGACTGTTCAAATGTTCAGGTCCTGGATATGACCTTAAACTATATCCAGTGGTGAGGCCCCAGCTGGCGGGCTTTGGGGAGTGTGGAGCCACCCTTTAATTGCCATTGCTCCCAGGTCTACTCTGATCCGGAGTGGTAGTACCTGTTAGGGTCCCAACTATGGGTTAAATAGAAACTGACTTGAAAACAACAAATATATTCCATTAAAAATTTGTCCTCAAAATCTTTGGATTCGGCATTAAATAACCTGAAAAGGGTTGATATGCCGTAAAACAAAAGCAACCAAACAACCATCAAATGTTCAGTAATTACATAGGTATGAAATTTGGCATGGAGAAATGTGTTGCCTTGAAATTGGGGTTGACCTTTACTTCTGATCTAAAATGTAACACGTACATCAAATCTGTTGCCAGGGACGCTGGGAAAATGGTGGGATCCTTCTACCGCTCCAGAAGATATCTCACTACTGATGCAATTCTCTGTCTGTATAAAAGCCAAGTACTTCCAAGGATGGATTACTGCTGCCACATCTGGGTAGGAGCTGCTAAAAACAGCCTATCCTGCCTGTACAGAGTACAAAATAGACTTCGTGGTATAGTGGGGGATGCCCTTTTCTCTTCCCTGAAACCTCTCTCCCACAGAAGAGACGTTGCAAGCCTGTCTTTGTTTTATCGCTATTTCCATAGCAGGTGCTCGTCTGAGCTCCAATCCATCGTCCCCCTCGACAATCTTTCACGAGAAACACCCGTCTGGCTGAAACTGCTGTCAACAATTTTCCCCACTCTTTATCTGTGCCTAAATCCAAACGTAGATTACATGAGCAAAGCTGCTTTCTTAGAACTGCACGCCAGTGGAACTCTCTGCCGCTTGCCTGTTTCCGACCTGACTACAACTTGGACGTCTTCAAGTCCAACATAAACAAACTCCTGACAAACCGCCCCCTTAAGTGTAAGACACTCTATCAAAACCCCCAATACTAATGATTACTAAAATACTATCTCATTGATTACTGTACACGCAATAACCCTTATCCCTGAGTTGCCTTTGGGCCTTGATAAGTGGTGATCCCCATGTAAAAAAAAAATTGAAAAGTGGAAAAATTACTCAAAGTAAAAGAATAAAGCTTTTTAATAGACAAGTGATAAATAAGGTTAGCGAAGAACGATGCACCTATTTAGAAATTTAGAAATTAGATGAAATAAAAGAAGCTGAAATGAAGGAAATAATAAGAAAAAATATAAGACAAGACTATGATTAGTTCTTAGACCAAGATTGAATGGAAACAAAAAATATCCGCAACAAACACATGGACAGTAGCTATAATTCGATATTGGGTAGTTATTATTCAATAGGAAGAAGATGAGTTGAAAGACATGGAAAGGAAGAGAAAGAAAAAAACGATTACAATGAATGGAGCTCTTGGCCCAAGAGGGGATAGGTTATGTGTGAACAGAAAAAAGGGAGGGCGAAGACTACTAGGTGTAGAACGATAGCTAAAAGAAGATAAATAGTCTGAAAGTTTACGTATCCAACTGAAAGGATAAGCTTATAAAGGAATTTAAGGAAATAAATGAACCAAAAGCGAAAGAGAAGTGCATTAAGAAGAAAATTCATGGCCAATTTAGTAAAAAAATCTACCAGAGTCAGTGCGACCGACTGCCTTTGTTTATATCTTATATTGATATTATCCACATTCTTTGGTCGGGATCTGGTTGTTCGCTTATTTTTACATTCGGTTTGAAATTTCGATTGTTTTATTGCTTTGAAATTTTAGTAATTCCAATCCAGTTAAAATAATTTATCTCATTGTTTCATTATCTGGATTCTTCTATCAGAATGTAAGGTTGAGGTCATCGTTCAGAAATCCGACTTACATCTGGTTTTGCCCGGATCCGATATTTTCCGGCGTTTTCCGTCACCTATTCAACACATTCACAAAGTTATAAAAGATTATATTTATTAAAGAATCAAAACATTCTGAGAGAGTCAGTCAAAAGAGATACAGCATTGAAGAGAGAGAAAGAGAAGTAGAGAGAAAAACAAAGAAATGGAGAGAAAAAAAAGAGAAAGGTGGAAAGAAAGAAAGAAGGAAAGAAAGGGTTAGGTGAAGGAGAAAGAGAAATAGATAAGGATAAAAAAAATAAAATGAAGATTCGTTTGATTGAAATTTTGGCAAAAATTCATTACGTAATAGCAAGAAAGATAACAAAAATGAAATAGAGTCACACAAATAAAACGATTCACATTGATAAAGAAAACCACAGAAAAGTAGATAAACATCTGACTAAATAAAGTTAAATTGATACAAGATGATGTACAAGAGGATTTTAATTACTAAAAAACATCCCAAAAAGCATTCATTTATATTCGTAAGATAGCGGTGCATCTAAATCAATTTAGGTATACAAGCAAGCACTTACGAGGGCAATTAATGTGCGATAACATTTTTTTTTATACATTTGCTAAGTGATATATAATAATCTAAAATTGCTTAACTTTCTCAGATGTGTGTAAACATAGTGTTGTCTAGGCAACAGACATCTCTGTCTGTTTACTTGGAGCCATCATCATCATCATCATCATAACCATCGTAATCGTCGTCGTCCTCCTCCTCCTCGTTCTCCTCCTCGTCGTCGGCATCATCATCATCATCATCATCATCATCATCATCATCATCATCATCATCATCATCATCATCATCATCATCATCATCAACAACAACAACAACAACAACAACAACAACAACAACAACTCGTATAAATCCGAAGATTCTATTGTTGGCATTGGTTTTCCCGATCTTTTCCTGGTCAGAAATCCGGTACTTACAGGAGGGAGTGCGTGAAGGTCACCAGCATCCGAAGTGAAAGCGATTTCATAGAACGAACTGGATTCAAACTTGGGACACTCAGGTCGCCAGTCCGTGTGGTTAAGCACTTAACCACCGTTACCTTCCACAATAGCAATAATACAGTATTGTATTTGGTAAGTGGTATAAATTTATTCTAAATTGCTCAATATCCTCTATAGAACAGGTTTATTTACTTAGCATTGCACGAAAGTCAGGAACATCTAAATGAGCAATCCTAAATAGAACAGATTTTTTAAGCATGATGTTTTGGCATAAAGCCTGTTTTTTTAACTTGGAAAAAAAATAATGCTGTTATCACGACAGAACTTAAGAAGAATCTCAAGAATTTTACACACAACATAAGAAAATATAAGTCAGTGAAATGGCCTGTAGTTTTCTGGATCCTCTCTAAGAGAAAATAATCACCCGCAGTCAATTTTCATCGTATAAATTTATATATATATATATATATATATATATATATATATATATATATATATAAAATATATATCTTTCTTATTTATATTTATGTCTCGGAAGTAGAGTGAAAAGCACATCTTATTTTTCTTTTATTAATATTATTGGAATCTTTTCTTTTTTCCCCTTGTACACATTTTTGTGAATTATTCCATGGATTTCTGCCTTTGGATTATTATGGACCATCTTCTTCCATTTACGGGGTCTCCTTGGATTTTACTTATACAAATGGAAATTCTTTTAACTTTTTTGAAGTTTTATATTTGGATTTTACCGCCACTGAATTTTTTTTATCTTCCACCAGACTATCCATTAATGTGTAATCACCTTTTTCTTTACCATATTCCCTCTGCTTCACTTTTTTTTTTTCAAGTAAGATCTTTGACTTACCTGTTGTTTCATCAAATACTTCTGCATGCAAAATCCAATCCCGCATTTTGCTAATTCCTACCCTCTGATGAGAAAGAAAGAACTCCGCGGATTAAGGACTATCCATTTATCTAGTGTTTCCTTTTCAGATTAAATATGTTTTTAACTCATTTCAAAGTGTTTTTTAACATATTTTATTAACTGTTTGCTCATATATATATATATATATATATATATATATATATATATATATATATATATATATATATATATATATATATACAGTGATGATCATATTTATTGGCACGGTAAAATAAAAGTTAAATTTTGTCTAATAAATTCTAAAAAAGGGATTAAATTAAAGAAAATAACAAAGTATATTATGTATTTTTAACTGGCCTTTCCGATGCAGCAATCGGATTTTAGAAAAAATAAATAACAAAGGAACAACAAACATAATTGCAAAAAACCCTTGTTCAAAATTATTGGCACGATTTATTTAATAATCAATTGTATAGCCTTTGGCCTTGATTACCTTCCTCAGTCGCTTTTCATAGTTTACAACCAAGTTGTTGCACTCTTCAGTAGTAATTTTAGCCCACTCTTCCTGACAATAATCCTCCAATTGAATAAGATTCTTAGGCTTCCTTTGCATTACCCTCAATTTTAATGTTCTCCATAAATTTTCAATTGGATTAAGGTCTGGGCTTTGTGATGGCCACTCCAAAACATTAATATGATTGTCCTCAAGCCATTTCTTAGTCAGTTTAGCCGAATGCTTTGGGTCATTATCTTGCATGACCCACCAACGACGACCAAGTGAGAGCTCTTTAGCAGAGTCTTTCAGGTTTTCATCCAATATTTTAACATAATCTTCCCTTTTTATGGTACCTGTGACCTTAACAAGTCGCCCTGGTCCAGAGGCAGCAAAGGATCCCCAAAACATCAAACTGCCTCCACCGTGCTTCACTGTGGGTATGGTGTTCTTAGGCAGGAAAGCTTCGCCAGATTTTCTGTAAATATAAGACACTTTATTATGGCCAAATAACTCTATTTTCGTTTCATCAGTCCATAGAACACGTTTCCAGAATGCAACATCTTTATCAATATGACGTTTTGCAAAGGCTAGCCTTGCTTTCAGGTGCATAGGCTTCAATAAGGGAGTCTTTCTCGGACGACATGCTTTTAAACCAGCTCTCTTCAAAACTCTACCAACTGTATGTCGAGATACATTCACTCCAGAGGTGCTCTGTTCATCAACAATCTCCCCAACAGAGATCCTTGGGTTTTGTTTTACTTGTCGAACAATTTTCCGTTCATCTCTTGGGGAAAGAATCCTTTTTCTCCCTCTACCCTCTAAACTCATAACGTGGCCTTGCGATTTGAACTTGTTTATTATGACTCTAACAGTGGATTTGGGAAGGTTTAGCTTCTTTGAAATCTTATCATAGCCCTCCCCATTGGTATGGCATGCTACAACAAGCTTCCTGACGTCTTCGCTGTGTTCCTTAGTTTTAACCATGGCGATTGAAAATGATAATTTAGTCACTTATAATAGTTTAAATAAATCGCTATCTAAAAATTATCTGAAAAAAATTATTCACTGAATTAGCGTTAAACAAGCATAATATGGCTATAAAAAAGTTCAGAAAGCACGTAAACCGGAAATTGATTGATATTATACTGATACTAAAAGAAAAACAAAGCCGTGCCAATAATTTTGAACAAGGGTTTTTTGCAATTATGTTTGCTGTTCCTTTGTTATTTATTTTTTCTAAAATCCGATTGCTGCATCGGAAAGGCCAGTTAAAAATACATAATATACTTTGTTATTTTCTTTAATTTAATCCCTTTTTTAGAATTTATTAGACAAAATTTAACTTTTATTTTACCGTGCCAATAAATATGATCATCACTGTATACATATATATATATATATATACATATATATATATATATATATATATATATATATATATATATATATATATATATATATATATATATATATATATATATATATATGGCGGTGGCTTCCTTTAGCATTGACAGACTATGGATACACACTGGAAGGGTGCCTGCGCGTATAATTTTTGTGGCAAATGTTGCACAATCTCCAACCACACCTCTTCTGAGTCGATATTGTTAAATACTAGTGGCAAGTGAAGGGTCAGGACGACTGGAACAAATGCCGAGATACGCGGAAAGCATACACAGCACCTAGAATTTGCAAATGGTCACTCATTTGGTACTAGCCCGGCTAAACGTTGCTTAACTTCGGTGATCTCACGAGAACCGATGTGTTAATATGATTATGCCCTACATTATAGTTTAGCATATGAAAATTGATCAGAGTTCTCATAGACATATGCGAGAGCATAATTCTCTAATTTAAACGAAACTATGTATTGCTTAGGATGCCCATCGTAAACATCCGTTTTACGGAGATGTTTTATAACCACTTTCAGACTATCTGCTGAGGATCAGTCAAGTTTGGTGGTTTCAGACGTATAAACTGCAGATTTGTCTAATTCTACACATAACTTAAAACTAAAATTTAGTTTAGTTCGTATTACTTGTATAAGCATGGAACTGCAACAACTGAAATGCTATGAATATTAAAACAATGATGAATACAATAGTCCGAAAGCTTACATAATTCTATTTCATATGTCATTACGTAATAAGCTGTTTTAAGATAAACTGTAAAATATACATATTAATGATGTAAGCTTCTATCTTTACATCATCAACAGCAACCTCAGAAAATTAGGCCTTGTAGCACGCTTTGGAAATGAATCAGAATTCCAGTAGAGATGCACATAATAAACTTTTGAACATGTTCGCCTAAAATTAAACGGGAATGATTAACTAATAAATAAAACATAACACCATAATAGGTATTGATCAACATAGAAAATGACAAAAGGGTTAAAATTATAACAAACAGAGTTACCTCCCTTACAACGCCAAAATTAACAAATAACCGTGAATCAAAATATATTGGAACGAATGGGGGGGGGAGGAAATTAAAGCAATTAAATCCAAAATTTAAAATGCAAACTGAGCTAGCATTGAATAAAAAGTAATACTAACCTTGTTCTTTTCTTGGAATAAATTTAAACAACAACCGATATTTGAAATTACACAAATAAGTATGCCAATATAATTGTAAATCGCCAATATAATCATTAGATACGAAACTAACACAGAATTCAAACAATATGGTAGTAACGTAAAATATCAAGTCAGGAATTGAGAAAAAAAATTTAAATTAATAACTTGGAGAAATATTGTAATAACCTAAATTAAGGAAACATAGGTAATTGGTTGCAATGAATTATCGACTGAAACATTTAATAATAGGGGTACGAACATAGGTAGATATAAAAGTCCTTAACAAACAGAAGACGAAAAACCACTGATGGAAGAAATGTTGGGAAATTTTTATCACATAATTTTCCTTAAAAGGGAAATGGATTCCATATTGTTCATTAAAAAAGTGTTTTTCTCAACGTCTGAAGAGAGGCCGTCCTTGTGAATATTTTCAAACGATATAAGGTTTGAAATTATCCGAATGGTTAGGAACATTTGTAACGAACAATGAAAATACACTACTCGTTGCTACCAATCCCAACCTTGGTTGCCTTGATTTTTTTTACCCCCCCCCATATATATATATATATATATATATATATATATATATCACCCCTACTATTGTTAGTACGTTATTTCTATATTTACATTCTTATTACAGAAATTACACGCACACACATACACACACACATGCGCGCACACACACACATGCACACACACACACACACACACACACACACACACACACACACACACACACACACACACACACACACACACACACACATATATATATATATATATATATATATATATATATATAATATCTTTATTAAGAATGTAAATATAGAAATAAATTACTAATAATAGTAGGGGTGATAAGCAGTATGATGGATTAATCCAAATCGAATAAATACAACAGATTGGTAAATTAAAAAACATATATAGATTTTGAATTTGGAGACAAGGACGAGTTCCACAGGTCAGGAAGACATTTTTGTGATAGCATGAATAGGTTAGCCAAATTGATCTTGAGCAGGAAACTAGATGCAATATCTGGAACATTGTTTTTTTTTTTATTCTTGTGATTAGGGGAGGTGATGTTTGATCAACACTGCTGGGGAGGCATGCAGTAATATACTGTTTTTTGTTTTTTTGTTCCGAAACAGTGTTTCATGGTAAACAACTTATGATCCATTAAATAACATTGGGAATATTGTGAATTCAAGAAAGCAAATTGATGCAGCGATTACAGGCGATTAAACGAGTTTTCCAAAGAATAATAAAAAATATAAATACGTTTACTTTATACAATTTGAAAAGTTTAAAAAACTTTCAAGACTATATATATATATATAGTTATATACTAGCATATAAGCCCGGCTTTGCTAGGGCCCTATGTACTGCTCATAACTTTATGTGCATATGTATATATATATTAGAAAGTTTGTCCAGGTAACCTACATCTAAAATTTCAAGTGTTTAGACCTAAACTTGGCGTAGAAGGTTGGTAGAATCTGTACAGGTCAACACTTTCAACTTTGGCCTCTTGGCAGCAAAATTTTCGTTTTCAGACAAAGGACAAGCTTTTTAATCGTTTTTTTTTGCTGAAAATTTAACTTCCAAGGGGTCAAAGTTCAAAAGATTTGACCTTTTCAGTCTCTAGCAAACTATTAAGCCAATTTTGAGTTAAAACATTTGAAATGTTAACATAAAGGGTATTCAGACTTTCAGCAAGCTTTTAAATCAGTTTTGGGGCGAAAATTTGGCTGGCAAGAGGTCAAAGTTGAAAGAGTTGACCTTTGCAGATTCTACCAAACTCTTCTGCCAGTTTTTGGGTCTAAACACTTTAAATTTTAGATGTACGTTACTTTGATATGGATCAGACATTTTAATTTGGGTTGAGCCCAAAACAATAAATGTTAAGGGGTCAAAATTAGGGTCAAATTAAAAAAATAAATTTGACCTCTGCGGTTTCTAGCAACTTTTGTCCATGGCAGTTAAGGAAGTCTATTATATAGAAAGGCATTACCATACATATGCACACTTTTTAATATATATATATATGCACATAAAGTTATGAATAGTACATAGGGCCCGAGCAATGCCGGGCTGAATTGCTAGTATTTTCACAAAAACAAGACAATAAAAATCAAAATGAGAATATCATAATGTGTATTTTTATATACATTAAAATTGTTTCATTTTTATTGTCTTGATTTTGTAAAAATGAAAGCTCGATAAACATGAAGCCTAGTAATTGAGTCAATTTATTTCGACTTTTATTTTGAAGTTTTACTGGTATAAAAATAATAAGTATATATATATATATATATATATATATATATATATATATATATATATATATATATATATATATATATATATAACGAAACTCAGCGAAACAGTACTGTTTGTGGATGGCTATAATGTCAAAACATTGTTAATTCACTACCCGCATAGCAGCAGCCAAATAGCGCAACGGTTAGAAGCTCCGACTGTCATTTAGTTTCGATCCTAGCTTGAGGTAGTTGCTTGTCTAGCCGCACTGATGAGCTGTGAAACAGTACTGACTATAATGCTCCCTATCTTGGGTTGAGCATATTGGGAAGTGATATACAAATTACTATTAGCGTATGAAGCGATACTCTTTGGACAATGTAAACACATTGTTAATTCACTGCCAGCACAGAAGCAGCCGGTTAGAAGCCCCGATCGTCATTGTCTATAGGTAGTTGCTTGTCTAACCGCACTGACGAGCTGTGAAACAGTTAAACAGTACTGAATGCGGATGGCTATATATATATATATATATATATATATATATATATATATATATATTCAGAATGTGAGAAATTATATATTATAAATTCCACAGCCAAACAATGTCACAGCTCACAAGAGTCATGACAGTCAACGAACCGAAAGTCCAAGACGAGTTTCGCCTTCATTTGGGCTCATCAGTTAGACAATTCGAACTCAGGATTCGAAACCAGAGCCTCTTGCATGTCAGGCAAGCACTCTGCCAACTGATCAATATATATATATATATATATATATATATATATATATATATATATATATATATATATATATATATATAAGCGAGATAAGATACTGATATAATTCAGATGAAAATCCTGATAGATAGAGCCATTGTTGAAAATCCATGGATTAAGGAAATTAAAAATAACCCTTTATATATATTTGCTTTGTCAAGCAATACATTCTTAAATCGAATATATGCCTCTATATGTTTTTTTTCAGAATTTAAAATTAAACCACGAAACTTATATATATATATATATATATATATATATATATATATATATATATATATATATATATATATATATATATATATATATATATAAACGTGACCAAAAAGACGCTTCCACAGCCATATCGAACTAACAACATCCCAGGAAGAGACCAGACTACAGTTGTGGATCAGAGCAGAAAAGACCATTTCAACTTCTCAGGGTTTAATAGTATCCTGGCCCCAGTGCTAAACATTTAATCACTTTTGCGATGAAAAATTCTTATAAGCAGATGTGACCACAAAACTGCTCCAACAATTCTCGAATTTGGAAAGGCGGACCATACGCTGCAACACTGTTTTGTCTGCTCTCTCTTATCCAACCGGTACAGCTTGAAAGATTTTGAAGAATGCAACAATGAAAATGCAAAGTACTGCGTAAATAAAATATGAAACTGTTGTATGAAAACAAAAACACGCAAGTTAGGAGATGACTTACACATGGTGACTAGAAGAATAAATGACTAAAAAATTTTTCAAAAAAGTTAATTGAGATGGAACAAGAAAAAGCAAAACTTTAGCTATAAGTAAGCATTTAGGGTTGCC
The DNA here is from genome assembly GCF_053919585.1 of Euprymna scolopes. Taxonomy (NCBI): domain Eukaryota; kingdom Metazoa; phylum Mollusca; class Cephalopoda; order Sepiida; family Sepiolidae; genus Euprymna; species Euprymna scolopes. The sequence goes on along the minus strand of NC_136509.1, from coordinate 22,591,423 downwards.
AGTAAGGACACTTGACGTAATGGATAAAGTACTATGTGAAATTCAGTTGTAAGTGACACTCTTTTGGAAGTTGAAGGTTCTGATCATCACTGCGGTTGATACGAAGACTACAATTGCGAATTATTTAAGGTATATACTTGCTCATGGCTGACGGAACGAGAGCATGCTACCCCGGTGAATTTAATAAGGAGTCCCGTTCGAAATTCCGAACAAATTCCAGAGTATGACAGAATGATTGATTCCTGAGTCAGATGAAGAAGGTCGTAGATTACATCGGCCGAAACGTTGTATGAATAACAGTCAAGATGAGAACAGTAGAATCTATTGACCAGCATAGTTATATGAGACTTATTAAAAGATTTTGTGTAAATTTTACTTTAGTCGAAGTTCTCAGAAATGAAGAGGGTCCCACTTGATCTCTATATGAGATTAACACTTGATCTCTATATGAGATTAACACTTGATCTCTATATGAGATTAACACTATATGAGACCCCTGGATATTCGAATATTCTGTCAAAGTTCTACTTTACATCTCAAACGCAGTAAAGAAGTTGAGAACATAATTTTGTTCACCCCAATTGACCATTTTAACATGTATATCTTTCTTGTGATCTGGTAGCCTTGTTTCAACGCAAGAAGAGCTCAATATGTGACAATGAAAGAAACGTGCATCAACCACGGTATTTCGGAGTCAAATCAGCAGTCATCAACAGGTGAAAGCTATCTACAGCTGCAAACAAACGCAAAGTTTTTGGCCTTCATAGTTTGCAATGCGCAATGTATTTTGTTCATTAATTACACTGAGAAAGAAACAATTAGCAACAGTGAATATTATATGATATTTTGCAAAGAAAAAACAATACGCTGTGTCACGAATCGAGTGTACCGATGATAAAACTACATAAACTTACCGTCGAATTGCTTCAACACCCACCCTATTCTCCAGATCTATCCCTAGCGACTACTGGCTGTTGCAACTGTTGCAACAGATGAGAACAGTAGTCCGAATAATCTAAATAATCCAGATGAGGGTTGCATTCCGGAAAAGTAGTTGAAATTCAGCCAGAAATTTCGGATCTTAAGTTGCAAACAGTCGCAGAAAAGAGGATGGCTTTGTGAAGTAAATCAGTCCGAAAATGGTGAACTATTAATTCCACGAAGAAACAGACATATTGTTTGTAACAGTTAAGAAATAAAGAAAGTTTAGCTGCACAGACATTTCCATAAAATCAACAACTTGTTATTAGAATTATAGGCATCGTATTTGAATGTGTAAAATATTAGCACCTATTGACCGACATATTAAGCTTTAGAATCTCGAGGATTTATAAAAATAAATAAATAAATAAAAAACGGTATGAAACGCGATGTGTCTTTCTTTCGCGATGGCTGTTTAGAAAGACAGTAAAATCAGACAATTGGAACTTGAGTACAAAATGTCGTTCCTCATAACGTCAGAATTTGATTTAGTCCGTAATATGATTTGTGCGCGATTACCTCTTTGAAAATATCAAAACTACTTATGCATAGTTCCTGACTTAGCTGATACGCACACACACACACGCACGCACACGCACATACACGCACACGCAAACGCGCGCACACAGATACAGGCGTCATATTTTTACTGCCAAAATACTACCACCTATCGACTGACGTATGAAGTTTTCTAGTCGCTAAGATTTATTAAAACACTTTGCGTTTAATTTATTAAAACACTAAGATTTATTAAAACACTTTGCGTTTAATTTTACGAAGTTTTCAGAAATGAAGAGGGCCCCACTTGATCTCTATATGATAAACGTAGATATTCGAATATTGTATCAGTTTTGCTTTATATCTAAAACATTGAGTTAGTAAAGAAATTGAGAACATAATACTCCTTTCCCCAATTGACCATTTAAATACGTTATACTATATCTTTCGTGTGTTTTGTTTGTTGTATCAGATTATAAGAATTCATCTAGTCTAATGGAGTATCCAGCTTTGTGTAATATCGCTTGGAAAAAGTGCACCATTTCTGGAAAAAAAAAATACAAAAAAAAAAAAAACGAAAAAAAAAACGGTATGGGTTAGCTATACCGAGGAGATATTATTTATACCCGGGAATACTATGTGATTTTGAATATTTAGTCAGTGTTTACTTGTAGGGGAAAGTTTCCTTATATCAGGTTGTTCTGACAAACCCATTTACAGAGATACATTACACACTCAATGATGCGGTATGTCTTTCCTTTCGATTTAACCTTAACAATGATCGTTTACAAAGACAATAAAATCAGAGAATTAGAACTTAACTATACAATGCCGTTTTTTAGAATGTCAAAGTTTGATTTAGTCTGTAATATGATTTGTGCGAATCACCTCTTTTAAAATATCAAAACTATTGATGTATACTTTTGAGACGAGGATTGATAATATTTTTTGTATAAATTTTTTATTATTACATTTTCACTCCAAACAAGACACGTTGCCACTTTGATGCAGGGGGCTACAATCAGGGACATAAGCTACATAGGTACTATGTGGGGAGTTGGGCAGCAAGATGTCGGTCCACGTTACACTTGAACTTCTGCATGTCAGTACAGTTGGGGAAGCAGGAACCCGGAAGGGAATTCCAAAGTCTAGCGGTTCTGGGGAAGAAACTAGTGGAGTAGAAGGTTCTCTTACATCTAGGGATCTACACTGTGAAGGGATGGGATTTTGCTGCTTGTTGGGGTTGTCGGGGGTATTTACGTCAAGGGGGTACAAATGCTTGCAATTCGTCAGAGCATTCACCGTTAAAGTACTTGTAGGACAGGAAGAGGGGTGCAGCATTTCGTCGATGGGACAGAGGCTGAAGCTTAGATGACAGTTCAGGACCTATCAGATTGGCGACTCTCTTTTGAACCTTGTCTAGGAGCGAGAGACTTGTAGCAGATGTACCAGTCCAAATATGACAACAAGACTCCATACATGGGCGAATGGTGGCCTTATAGAGGTACAGGATACTTTCGGGCGTTAGTAGTTTTCCAGTACGGTAGAGAGAACCTACCTTTTTCGCAGCGGTTCTGGCAATGCTCTCAATGTAATTTTTCCAACTCATGTACCTGTGAACGTTAGACATAGGAGTTTAAAAGATGTACTTTCAGATAAAGAGTCTTTGGTAATCAAATAATTTCTATCTAAAATAACAAAAACAATAAAAAAAAAATCTAAAAATACGAAACTAGAATTATTTAGTTTGAAAGCACAAAATAAATAAGTAAAGATATTTTACTTTAATGTTGCCATCAATTACTTCATATCCGCTAATTTAAAAATTTGAAAATCACTTTGAAACTTTACACTACGGAATATTGGTATTATTTCGATTGTTTGGACTCTTGTTCTCATCTTGTTCGTTGGGGAAGCAAACGTCCAAACATTTTCACCATTCATCAATAACAGCCAGTGTGAAAACACATGAAGACGGTCGGAGGTTACATCGGTCAAAACGTTGTGAGAAAAAAGCAACCAAGACGAGAGCAATAGTCCAAACAATCCAAATGATACAAAAATATTTATGTATAGTCCTGACTTTTAGCTGACACACGCATGCGCACACGAAAACACGCAGACAACTGCCACATCTTTAATCCAGTTTTATGGTAACATTTCTCCATTAATTAGTATATGAAACTGTTGTATGACCACAAAAAACACGCAAGTTAGGAGATGACTTACACATGGTGACTAGAAGAATAAATGACTAAAAAACTTTTCAAAAAAGTTAATTGAGATGCAACAAGAAAAAGCAAAACCTTAGCTATACGTAAGCATTTAGGGTTGCCAGTAAGGACACTTGACGTAATGGATAAAGTACTATGTGAAATTCAGTTGTAAGTGACACTCTTCGGAAACAACAGTTATGAAGTGGTACATTTACTTTAAAAGCGATCATACGGACACACATGATATTGAAATTCAAAGTCGCACAAATATTTTGTATTTTTTTTTACATTGGAAAATATTTTTAAAAAGTTAACAACCTCCTTTTCGTCGATCATCAATTGAAGTTGTTTGAGATAGCAGAGAAATAAGAGATATCAAAAATGTATTCACTATTCTGGCTTGATATTTATTAGTAAGAAAGCAGTGTTCATAGTGGGTGCCGCGTTTGCTCGCAGTCGATTGAAAAACAAAACAGCGTTGTTTGCAATTATTTCAACGTAGCCAAAAGATTTTTACGCTAATACGTGACAATAAGCGAAACATAAAACAACCACTCTACTTTAGAGTCAAACCGGTAACCAGCTTAGTGGCCAGCAGTAGGCGAAAGCCATCCACAGTTACAAGACTATCATTAGCAGGCAACGTTTTGATCTTCATAATTTTGAATACGCAAGGTCTTTTGTTCATCGATTACGGTGATTATGGTAAATATTACATAACATTTTGAAAGAAGGAAATCGCAAAACAAAACGAAGACATTTAAAGACGAAAAATGTTATTTTTCACCAAGAAAATGCACCCTGTCACAAGTCTAACGCACCGATGGTAAAACTACATAAACTTCATGCCGAATTGTTTCCTTACTCCTCTATTCTCCAGATCTAGAACTAGCGACTACTGACAGTTACAAACCCTAAAAGGTTTCGAAGAATCAATAATATAGTAAGATAGTTACTCAAGTAAAATGAATATTAAGAAAGGGAACATTATAATTCCTTCACTTTTTCATTATTTTTCTTTCTTGGCAATGTATTTTACAAGTATTTTAATGGTGGATGCTCTGACGAACTACAAACCCTTGTACCCCCTTGATGAAAATACCCCCGACAAACCCGACAAACAGCGAAGTCCCACCCCTACACAGTTGAGATCCCTAGATGTAAGAAAGCCTTTTACTCTAATAGCTTCTTCCCCAGAACTGCAGGACTTTGGAATTCTCTCCCGGTTTCCTGCTTCCCGAATTGTACTGACATGCAGAAGTTCAAGTGTAATGTGAACAAACATCTTGCTGCTAAACTTCCTACATAGTACCCCTGTAACTTAGGTCCCTGAAAGTATCCCCCTACATAAAAGTGGCAACGTACCTTGTTTGGAGTGAAAATGTAATAAAAAATGTGAACATACCTGTATTATATTTTACTTACCGATGAGGGTATACATTATTATCCCCCCGTGTTTTTTTTTGTTGCTTGTTTGTAAGCATTTAAGTGTTGTAATATTTTATTACAAAGAACACATCAGTTGCAAAAACATTAGAGACAAGAGTTTCTTTGATACGTCAGCGGGTGAAACAATGGCAAACAGACGGACAGATAGACTAATAGCTCGTCTAGCTACATCTACTTACATTGTGCGCACTGCCATCCACTGGGGACGGGAACCTGAACACGTCTTCTCTGACTAAAACATCGCTGGACAAGAAACAGAAAATTTCCATCAAGAAATAACGTAGTTTCGTCGACTTTCGTTCTGTGGTCACCGCTCGCCCGTAAGGTGCCACTCAAACTTTTCCATTCAAACACCAGCCTACGTAATGTGATACCGAATTTCTTTCGAGGTATTCCTTCTTTTGCGGACTGTTATCCTCATCTTCATAGTTGTTGTTTCTGCCACATATCGGCCAACTCATCTTCCGAGCTTCTTCAGGTGTTTAATGGAATCGGAATGTTGAGTCTTGTAACCGTATTCCCGTTATTTACATTCTTCTATAGACCATATTCTGACGAACTGATCCTTTGGCATTTGGCATGCTTGGGTAGGATTGAAACCGCTATCTTCAGACAATGCTCACTTGGAACTGTAGAGATTAAACGCCTATATCCATTGCGCCACAGGATAAGGTTGTGCAAAATGATGAATACTCGAATTATGAAGCCTTTCATTACATTACATTAGATTAAAAAAAAAAATACAATTTCTTTCTATTTCTGTTCTTCCTTCACCATTTTCTCTCTTTCTTTTCATTCATCTTTGTTTTTATTATTCCTTTTCTTCATTTCGTTCCAAATTATTTCTTTTCCCCTCCATTCTTTTATATTTCTCATTCACTTGCATCTTCTTCATCTTCTTCATCCCTCTTCATCACGTTGATGCTTCGACATTTTCTGTTTATGACGTCATTTAGAAGTCAGCGTAAACATTGCTGCCTGTCTCATTGGTATTTAAGTATATACTTTCACTCATTCCATCAACATAAGATACAAATAAACTGAAGTATGTTGCGTGTGTGTATGTGTTTGTGTGTTGAGCGCACGCGTGTGTTGCGCACGCGCGTGTGTGTGTGTGAGTGTGTGTGTGTGTATGTGTTTGTGTGTTGAGCGCACGCGTGTGTTGCGCACGCGCGTGTGTGTGTGTGAGGAGGGAGAAGAACAATTTTCCCGCCAAGATAAAAATTCGCGCTAAATGTCACATTTCATGACTCAATGATATTTAAAGATATTTTTCTCCTAGTGGTTGACACACGATTAATAGCTCCCAATACTGATCAGGTGTCTGCCATTAAAAGGTCAAAGGTTGTAAGAACGTGGTTCACTTTCGTAATTAGTATCCCAAGTTGGCCAGACTAAAAAAAATAATAATGATTTTCTTCTTACTTGAAGTTTTGAGAAAATTTAGTTTTCTTTGAGATTAAATGAAATATTTGAATGCAAAACCCAACAAGTCCAGTTTGGTTGAGAGTTAAAACAATAGGCATGCAAATATATATAAAATCCAAACTTTTATTTTTAAAAGCCTATTAGAATTGCAATTCGAAATACAATACCTTTTATAGTGAACACTTCGTAATTTTAAGGATGGCGTTAATTGCGTTATAAATTCGAATTCTTCAAATATAATTAACCAAAACTATCCGATGTTGTACCGGTGTCTTATTACTTTCATTTCCCTTACGCTTTATTAAAAAACTGCCGATTTTTTTTAGCACGATTTATTTTTTACTGTATTATTTTATCGTTCAATTATTAATTGACACAAATCTTTCGATTATTATTTTCAGTTATATTGTTTAAATCTCCGATTATAACATAATTAGATGAAAATAGACTCATACTGTCAAACTTTTAATAAACGTAAACCCTGATTAAAGACGCTAAAGCAAGAAATATACTATTTGACACGTTAACTGCTCCTAAATCCTTTTCAAAATTGAAAGAGTAACAAATAATGGTATTTTTGCTGATATCCGTTTCTTCAATATCTTTCTATTAAGAATTCTTTCAAGAAAGATAGCGGATACTTGTTGGAGAGATCATGTAAACGTTGCCAACTTTCCTAACTGATACTGTTTCTGTGGAACGAACTGGGTTCGAACATGGCACACCCGGTTTGTCACCTGCATCGTTAACCACTGAGTCACTATCATCTATCTGTTCTTGTTGTTGTTGTTTTGGGTGATGGCTGTGGTAGTGGTGATGGTGTTGGTGGTGATGATGTTGATGCTGGTGATGGTGATGGTGATGATGGTGATGGTGATGGTGGTGATGGTGATGGTGATGATGATGGTGGTGGTGATGGTGATGGTGATGATGGTGATGGTGATGGTGGTGATGGTGATGGTGATGGTGGTGATGGTGATGATGATGGTGGTGATGGTGATGGTGGTGATGGTGATGATGGTGATGGTGATGATGATGGTGGTGGTGATGATGATCGTGGTGGTGATGGTGATGATGGTGATGATGGTGATGATGGTGATGGTGATGGTGGTGGTGATGCTGATGGTGATGATGGTGGTGGTGATGGTGACGGTGGTGATGGTGATAGTGATGGCGATGGTGGTGATGGTGATGATGGTGATGGTGATGATGGTGATGGTGATGATGATGATAGTGGTGGTGATGGTGATGGTAGTGATGGTGATGGTGATGGTGATGATGATGATGATGATGATAGTGGTGGTGATGGTGATGGTGATGGTGGTGATGATGCTGATGGTGATGGTGTTGATGGTGGTGATTGTGGTGGTGATGATGGTGATGATGATAGTGGTGGTTATAGTGATGGTGATGGTGGTGATGATGGTGATGGTGGTGATGGTGATGGTGATGATGGTGATGGTGATGGTGGTGATGGTGATGGTGGTGGTGATGATAGTGGTGGTGATAGATGGTGGTGAAGGTGATGGTGATGGTGATAGTGATGGTGGTGATGTTGAAAATCAAGGAGACAGAGAACCGGAGTAAATACACAGAACTATCCAGGGAGCTCAAAGGGATATGGAAGATAAAGAAAGTTAAGAAAACACCAATAATAATAGGAGCACTAGGAACAACACATAAAACTTGACAAAATATTGGCGAGATTGGAATCAGTAGGATGATTGAAAAGATACAACGGATAACAATTATGAAAAAAGCTGAATTATTAAAGAAAACCCATGACAGTGGGGACTAATGTATATGACCCACGGGTGCTAGCCGGGCATATAAAAACCACTAAAGAGGTAAAACACAAAGAAATGCCAATTGGAAACTGGTAATTATATAATTTTACATTTGCCCTCTCCTCCTTTTCCTTTTTTTTTCTCCTCACCATAAACTGGTGCCGCACAAAAAAAACAAAACAAAAAACAAACAAAAAAAAAAACCGGAGGATCAAGAGGATGGAAAGACCGAGGAGAGAAAGCACTAACCAAACATCCTTTGAATAAATGCGAGGAGGACTGGGACCTTGGGAAGGCTTATTGCCACCCATACTCCAGTGAAAACCAATGGTCGCTACTAATGAGAAATCCATGGCAGACGACTGTTGCGATAACGCAAATTAATTTGTAAAGGTTGTCGAAAGAGGTGGAGAGTACTGGAAATCTGAGGAAATTTGTTGTTTCTCAAATTCCAGGGAACACTACAGGTTGTTTGCAAAGAGAATTCTTTGATGATGACCTGTGTGAAAGCTCCGAGTGAGAAATAATACTACAACTAATAATAATATACAAGATGATCCAAAATTCTTCAGCACAATGTGACTTCGAACATCTGTTGAACTATTAATAGTAGTAAGAGGAAAATCATTTCGTTTTCTTGAAATGATTTTTTCCTATTTCTCAAATAACGTAATGGTGTTCACTTAACCAAGAAAGGCGTTTTGCCTCCTTGAATTTACAAAAACTGAATCAGTTCAACATTCACGGTATAAAAAAAAAAGAAAAAAAAGAAACAAACAAACAAACACTCTCCCCCTAAAGAAAAAAAAAAAAAACAACAACAAAAAACACAAAAACAAACCAAAAAACGGTAAATTTTCAGATTAGGTGTACCTCCACAATTTTCTTTTAAATGACGACTTTTATAAGTTTTCGACTATGCTGAATACGAAAATCGCATGAAATTTTGCAGAAATAAGTAGTTATAGAGATATAAAAAGTTGTAGTATGCATTGTATTCTTTGGCGGCCATCTTTTTTATGCGCGCGCGCCATAAACAAATCTACTCATCTATGACTGACACTGCACGCGCATAAAAAAGATGGCCGCCAAAGAATACAATGCATAATACAACTTTTTATATCTCGATAACTAATTATTTCTGCAAAATTACAATGGCCGAAAACCATAAAAAGATGTCATTTAAAAGAAAATTGTGGAGGTGGACCTAATCTAAAAAAATACTAAAAATAAAAAAAAAACAAAAACAAAAAAAACACGAAAAGATGCAGTAGTGTAAAATACTTGCCGGATGGGTGTTTGTGCCAGGCTAAGAGCACTTCAGATAGAACTATTAAGCGAGTTGGAACTGCCTTCAAGCGGAGCTCCTGCATAATGATCAGAAAAGCTAGTAGAGAAATTCAGGTTCCACCAACAACTGTGAGTTATATTTTGAAAAGATAACTGTAGATGACACCTTAAAAGCTATAGTGAGTCCCACAGTTACAGAACAAATGATAAATGGCAAAATGCGTCTAACTCTTCTTCAAAACACTGTATAATAAATATTCATTACAAAACACTGTTTAATAAATATTCATTACAAAACACTGTTTAATAAATATTCATTACAAAACATTTTCGATGTCACATCTGTTTCAGCTTCTGTTGATAGGAAGAATTGATATGTTTTCGGTCTGAGAGTTAATTAAAGACAACAGACACTTATGCTCTCAAATTTTACTGCTTTTATGATTGCGAAATATTGCTCCAAGAGTAAAGTCGAATAATATCCTACCCGCCATCTTGCCACGGGGTACCTCTCATGCTACGTGAGACTACTCCAAAGGAAACACGCCTGAGAGCATACACGTGTGAGGGTCGTCCCATTTGCCTGTACTGTAACATAGCTGTTGATATATCTGGTTTTCAATATTTTTACCTAGCGGTCTTGATTAATGTTTCTGAAAGAAATGACGTCATACAAATTAGACTTTCGTTCATCTGTTTGTTCGACAGTCTCATTACAATACACGATATTTTTTTTTACAACGGAGTCACCACTTATGTAGGCCCGGAGGCAACACGAGGATAAGGGTTAATGTGTGTACGTTAGTCACCGGGGCAATAGCGTAGAAATCGTTAGTGCTGGAAATTGGGATAATTTCATTATTTAAGGACTAGAAAACGACCATGTTGTAGTCAGCTGGAAAGCAGGCCAACGGAACAGAGTTCTACAGGTGGCAGTTCTAAGAAAGGAGCTTTGTTCATGGAATCTGTGTTTAGATTTAGGCATGGATAGAGAGTGGGGGAAATTGATAATAGTGGTTTTAGCTAATCGAGTGTTGTTTGTGAACGTTTGGCAAGGGGGACCATTAATTGAAGCTCAGACGAGCATTTGCCATGAAAATAATGAACGAGCAGAGATAGGCTCGACACGTCTCTTCTGTGGGAAAGAAGTTGCAGGGAACAGAAAGGGGCATCAGCCATTAGGTTTCTAAGAAGAGGAAGGCCCCGAAACGGCCCGTTTTCTCTCCTGATAACCGGTATTAACTGGAAGCCGAAATGGATTACTTCATAAATGAAAACAGCTGAAAGACATCATTATATACGAAAGTAAATTGTTTCTTTAAAAATACAATATCTTTTTTTGTCCGCTTGCTTCATGGCGAGTTTTTGGAACTAGTCTGGTTGTAATTTTTATCCGAAGCCGGTTTTAAGCTCTGTCAAGGCAAAATATATATTGTAAAAGATTAACTTTATACTAATATTTTCCGTTAAAGAGATATATTCGTTTGAAATAGCTTAGTGGATTTAGATGCTTTTCGAGTGTGTGTGTGTGTTTTTTTTTGTTTTTTTTTTTGGTCGTCTCCTATTTCTTCCCTTTCCTTCCTCTGAAATTTATGACGCGCGGGAATCTGTCTGACTCTGAAATTAATACTGCTTGCACAAGAAATTTCACCGCCTGTTTTGCACATTGAGGCATACATGTTTGCAAATAAGTACGAGTCTTGATTTCGGTCCAATCGCGCATGCGCAGTGCAATTTCTTGTTCGGCCGGCATGACGTTCATCTTGTCACGCATTGTTTACTACGCAATTAACTGGATATCACCTTATTGAATGAATGTTTGTAGTCAGAGATGGTATTCCTTAAGCGTGAAGCTTCGGCATAACTTTTGAAAGATTCTCCAGGTGGTTCTATCAGTCGGTATTTCTTTCTTGACCATCCAATCAGATTCTCAAAGGAGAAAGTACCCGGACGTACCCATATTCATTATGTCCCCTCTTTAACTTTAATAATTTCTCTTTCTACAGTCCAGGCACAACCTATTAACTTTTTCCAAGTCTTTGTAGTACTGACGTTTGACACACTCGTACCTCTGACCTCAAGTTCGGGGATACCTCCATCGGAGACGGTTGACTCATAGGTACAGCAATTTCAAACGCGTCATACAGAACTTCCATTGGACTCTACTTGCTTTTTCTGTTACCTTTGTAGCGTGTTTGGGTTTTAATTGCATGGAAGTTTGTTTCCTTTTATGTCCTATATGATTTGTCTCATTCTTTTGTATATGATTCCTTCTTTCCAAGATATTTTTCCAGCTTTAAAGTCCTTGAAATACACTGTCACTTGGTTTAAATAATTTTCTCTATCTCTACGATTATATAAAATTACTTTGTGTGTGTGTGCGTTTTCCTTTCTCATAGGTTCTGAAACGGCTGATCCTATATTTTGCAAATTTTATACAAAACTATTTTGTGTATCTGGCAGTGTTCTTAGATATGTTTTGTACAGAAATTTATCCAATAAGTATCGAAAATAGAAAAAATCCGATCTTAAACATAGCCTTTCTTTCATAGATACAAAAGAATAATTTTTACAAGAGAATATTTTACATTACACCGGCCAAGGGAGATAATAAAATCTTAGCAAATCATTTCTTCTTAAAAACAGATTGAATTTAATCTGGAGATATAGCATTCGACTACAGATTGTTTGATCCCTGTTCAAGCCTGGATGTACCTCATCATTTTATTTTGATTTTGTCTTATTAATTACTTCAATTTACGATAAAAGAAGAGATACCATTTAAAATCGCCGCAAATCATTTCTTCATTTGCATATTTTAATACTGAACATTAATCAGAAGTGACATTTACAGGACATTTATCGGCAAGCCCAAATATTAGCTGATGTGAACAAACGCAGACAGAATTTGATGAACGACGTTATCATTATTATTATTATTTTTTGCGAATTAATCTATCGGGCGAATTATTCCTCGTAATATATAATAATCAATAGAGGATTGGTTCTATAATAATGCATACGCAATTTGCATAAATTAAAATATCATGTTTAAGCCTATTGTGCTACCGGGAAATGTCGGACTGACCTCATATTCATCACATCATATATTTTAGCTATGTTTCATTTGCTATTGTTTTTCTACTTTCCACTGGAACGTAAGGAGCTTCCCTGACTTAAGGGCCAGATTTATGTGCAACAATGCCGCGAGATGTTTGTTCACATTACAATATCTGCATTTTGGTAGAGTCAGGGAAACAGGGAATAGGAAAGGAATTCGAAATGAAAGTGGTTAGAGGAGAAAAAAGTTATTTAAGTAAAAAAGCTTTCTAGCATCTAGGGATCTCTACAGTGACGAGATAGGACTTTGCTGATTTTCGGGTTTGTCGTAGGGAGGGCATTTACACTGAAGAGAAACAAACTAAAGAAGTTCGTCTAAGCACGTTCCGCAGGAGTAATTGCAAAAGAAACACGAGTACAACATTGCAACGATGAAGCTTGGTACACAATACGTACTAAACACCATCCCAGAGTATTTTTAGTATCGCTGTAAAGGAGTTTGTCAGGAAAACTCGACATGAGGATATGTTTTTTCTGCAAGTAAACCGTAACCAAATATTTACGATTACATAATATTCGAAGGCCAAATAATTTCCTCTCGCTACGACTATACACTGGACTCTTTAAAAGGAATGGTTCGCCTTCTAGTTAGGTTGCCTATAATAAAAGCAGTTAGCTGAATACATCGCCAGACTTGATTAATTATTGTCCTGAAATGCGACCACACCAAATAAAGACCAAAATAAAGCTAAACTATGACAAAGTGGTCAATTAGGTAACGAATATAACACACCCACACACAATATCTTTTCCCTCTCTATTGTATCTATCAAAAGGTAGTGCTCGATATGTAAGTAGAACTAGGTAGTAAGTTTTGAAAATATATATGGCAATTAAGCTAGACAAAATTTTCCGAATTATATCTTTGTGGGGATTCGCCACGCTATTGTATGGAATTGATGTTGATTCGTGTTTGGTGAAGCTGAGATAAGTAGGTCCAGCAGACGAGCCTCGTTCTGAGATTCGTAAAATTTAGGTTAACAACCGGTGAATCTACCGAAAAGTAACCCTTTTGAATGAAGATGGATATCAACAATATTTTTAAAAATTAATTTCTTAATTTTACTTAAAAACAAAATAAACATATATAAACAAAATATTTTAGAAAATAAAATGGATTGTAAAGAATTTTTAAAAATAATTATTGAAAACTATTGCAAAGTGTTTACATAGTTGGTTCTTTGGGATAATAGGGGCGCCTGAAAACTCCCTTCCAAAACGAAAAGAGGCTTTAGTGTTTTTACTATTTTAATGCGCCTTTTTTTTTTTTCTTTTTTTTTTAAGTTTGAAACACAAGTAGTGGCTAGTTGTTAATTTAGAACCACAAGTGCGCATGTCGGAAATTCTTCAGGGTTTAAATGTACTGTAATGGTTTTATGGTGATCGAAAAACGTTTTTCAGCCGTCATATTACTTCCTATTTACTTACCTCCCCACGAGGGCAGAGTTAGACACAAGGTCGGTTTTTAAAGTAGAGAAGTATTTATTACTAAAAAACAAAATGGTGAAATAAAAGCAAGTTAAGGTAAAAGTAAAAAAAAAAAAAATTCAATTCAAAGGATTAAAGAAAGAAAAAATTCAAAGAAATTTCGAAGATTTATTACTATAAACATAATGAAGAAGTTAAAATAAAAAAAAACATAATTGTAACCAAAGGCACCCGTGTCACATTTTACGTGACCTGACTGTTCAGAATTTTCAGAACGAGGCTCGTCTGCTGGGCCTACTTATCTCAGCTGCACCCGTGTTTTTATATATCCGCGTTGTACTGGGTCTGCTAGTCAGCCGATCAGATGTTTAGTTATTCAAACATCCATTTATTGTAGCCAATGAGCGTGCGAAAACCTGTTTTAATTATTTCAGCAATATGGCAGCAAACCCAGTACAATAAGGGCATATAAAACACTAAACGGCATCAATATGCATCCCATAGTTACTTAGTCCAAGATAGATTGTAGTCTATATTGCATTGTAGAGAACCTAGTAATGATTTTATAAAATTATTTATATATAATAAATAAAAAAGTTCAAAATTCAAAATCAAGTACCATGGTTCAATTTTGTTCCAAATAGAAACATTTATTTAGCAGGTGCCTCTCCGTTATGTTTATATATATATATATATATATATATATATATATATATATATATATATATATATATATATTACATGGGGGATCACCACTTATCAAGGCCCGAAGGCCACTCAGGGATAAGGGTTATTGCGTGTGCAGTAATCAATGAGATAGTATTGTAGTAATCATTAGTATTGGGGGTTTTGATAGAGTGTCTTACTTAAGGGGGCGGTTTGTCAGGAGTTTGTTTATGTATGACTTGAAGACGTCCAAGTTGTAGTCAGGTGGGAAACAGGCAAGCGGCAGAGAGTTCCACTGGCGTGGAATCTACGTTTTGATTTAGGCATAGATAAAAAGAGTGGGGAAAATTATTGACAGTAGTTTCAGTCAGACGGGTGTTTCTCGTGAAAGACTGGCGAGGGGGAGTGCGAGGGATTGGAGCTTAGATGAGCACCTGCCATAGAAATAACGATAAAACAAAGACAGGCTCGCAACGTCTCTTCTGTGGGAGAGAGGTTGCAGGGAAGAGAAAAGGGCATCCTCCACTAAACCACGAAGACTATTTTGTACTCTGTCAAGGCAGGATAGGCTGTTTTTAGCAGCTCCTGCCCAGATGTGGCAGCAGTACTCCATCCTTAGACGTAGTTGGCTTTTATAAAGATAGAGAATTGCATTAGTAGTGAGATATCTTCTGGAGCGGTAGAAGGATCCCACCATTTTCCCAGCGTCCCTGGCAACAGATTTGATGTACCTCTTCCATTTCAGATCAGGAGTAAAGGTCAAATCCAGAAGCTTGTCAAAACACGGGGCCTCACCCAGACGAGAGCCATCCATTTCAATTGATGCCAGATGGGGATCAGGGTGTTGATGATGTAAAGATAGAAGCTTGGTTTTGGATGCATACAAAAAGGTAACCAGCCACCTCTTCCCCCATTGTACCACGCGCTCAAGATCAGAGAAGAGAGAATTAGAGAGAATCTTGTCATTTACGGCCTTTGATGTGTTGCCATAGATGGTCGTGTCATCAGCATAGATATCAACGAATGATTTAAGTATGTTTTGGGAGATCATATATGTAGATCAGGAAGAGAGTTGGGCCCAGGATGGACCCCTGAGGGACTCCAGCATTAATACTGTGGGCCTCTGATTTCTGCCTATCAACCACTACTCTTATAAGCCTATCGGAGAGAAATGATTTAATGAATGAGAAAACATTTCTAGTAATACCGTAGCTGGAAATCTTGTGAAGTAGACCCTTATGCCATACCTTATCGAAGGCCTTTGATATGTCAAGAGCAATTGCCCTGGAAAGAAAACCTTTGTCAAGAGATTCACTAATCCTATGTGATATAACCGCTAGCACATCTGCCGTAAATCTTGCAGAGCGGAAACCATATTGCATGTCACTAAGAAGGTTGTTTCTGTTGAGGTGGTTGACTACTTCTTTATTTAATATGGATTCCAACAACTTACTCATGACACACTGAAGACTTATTGGTCTGTACTGAGAGGGAGATGACTTTTCACCTTAATTCTTAAATACAGGGCATACTGTTGATGTTTTCCAGGGTGTTAGAAAGCACTTCTCCTTAAGGCAACGCTTAAACAGTTTTGTAAGTATAGGGGCAAGTTCTGGTTGGAGCTTTTTTAGCACTATAACTGGAATGCCGTCAGGGCCAGTTGCTTTACTGGAATCACGGTTCTTGATTAGCTTGGCGACCTCACGCATATATATTTTTATGTTTCATAGCATGTTGTATGTTATAGGAGGAAATACAGGGAGTTGATAGTCATTGTCGCATAGGGTAGAATTAGCTGCAAAGTTCTTGGCAAAGAGTCTGACCTTGTCTGATGCTGACGAGATGGCCCCAGGTCCATTGATGATGGTTGGTATAGAACGCACGCTCCTGTTAAAGATCCTGTTTGCTATTTGCCAGAACTGGTCGGAACCAAGCCGCTGCTCAGCTACTTCGGATATAGCTCTCTTGCATGTTTTATTACTCTTTTCGGACGACAAATATCGAAATATTATATATATATATATATATATATATATATATATATATATATATATATATATATATATATATTAAGTAATGTGATTGATAATTTAAAATTTAAAAATCAAATTATAATTAAATTAAAAATCCGTTTCATAAGAAGGAACAACAACAAAATCAATTATCTGTACGATCGTTTCGGAAAACAATGCTTTTTATTGTGGTAGACATCAAGTTACGTACAATAATTACATATAGTTTTTTAATACGCAAGGTCTCCTCGCCAGCAAATTTTGAAGGTTTTTTTTTTATTAAATTTAAAAGACACCATAAATAAACCTAGCATTAAAAGTAAGGCAGATGTATCTTTTAATTTTTCGGTAAGGTAAAAAGCTATAGCAAACATCTAAATGAGTATTTTAACCATAGTTCCTAATTTCAAAAAGCGAAAAATTAAAAGATACATCTGCCTTACTTTTAATGCTAGGTTTATTTATGGTGTCTTTTAAATTTAATAAAAACCCTTCCAAATTTGCTGACGAGGAGACTTTGCTTATTAAAAAACTATATGTAATTATTGTACGTAACTTGATGTCTTCCACAATAAAAAGTATTGTTTCCGAAACGATCGTACAGATAATTGATTTTGTTGTTGTTCCTTCTTATGAAACGGATTTTTAATTTAATTATAATTTGATTTTAAAATTTTAAATTGTCAATCACATTACTTAATATTGAATTAGCTCTAGAATATTTACCTATCGAGCGTATTATATATCTAAATTACAACGAGCACTTTCTCTTTCCTGTATTTTAATTAAACTAGTAATTTCGCTGTTACATTGAAATACACTCAGCTCTTTAGACTATTGTTCTAATCTCCTTTAAATATATATATATATATATATTATGATAATATGTGTATATATATATATTATGTATATATATATATATATATATATATATATATATATATATATACACGAAAAGATAGTGAAAAAAGGTAATTGTAGCTTCTCTCCCAATTTTCAGATTTTTAATCATGTCCATATGCCTTTATTTTCTTTTAATAAGTTTATAAGTGTTTTTTTTTCAAGATGCATTAAGGGAAAAATAAATTCATTAATTGATATAATAGTTGAATGAATGATTTTGCGCTACGAAACGGATGCTGTCAAGAATTGTGCATGTCAGCTTACTGGAAAGAGTAAACGGTAACATGGTGAACATCTTGAAATTTGGAATATAGACTTTTGTCATTCATTTGTTTCACGGTCTGTAATATTGTGTTCGAGATGTGTATATTTGCTGATGATGGAACTCTTTATAACATATAGGCGGGAAGAACATACGTACATATATCTAAGACAATTACAGAATCGTTAGGAAATGATCTCTAGCCTATAGTGGGATGGGGTCGCAAATGGATGGTAACATTTAATGCTAGTAAGACTAAGCTGCTCTCCTTTAACAATTACAAGAAGCCTCTCCAACCGCCTATATCCATGACGAATAACACCCTACCTGAGAATTCTTTTTTCAAACTCCTATGCCTAAAATTTGCGGACAGTATGAACTGGAACAAATACATTGAGGACATTGCGAAGGCTGCTGCTAAGAAGGTGGATTCCCTCTACAACCTAGAATACTACACCTGAGAATATTCTTTACATTCGCCCATGCATGGTGCATTTTTGCCATATCTGGGCTGGTCCATCTACCACTAGCCTCTCCCTCTTTGATAGGGTTCAATATAGAGTTTTCACTCTGTCAACTAAGCTTTAACCCTCTTTGATAGGGTTCAATATAGAGTTTTCACTCTGTCAACTAAGCTTTAACCCTCTTTGATAGGGTTCAATATAGAGTTTTCACTCTGTCAACTAAGCTTTAACCCTCTTTGATAGGGTTCAATATAGAGTTTTCACTCTGTCAACTAAGCTTTAACCCTCTTTGATAGGGTTCAATATAGAGTTTTCACTCTGTCAACTAAGCTTTAACCCTCTTTGATAGGGTTCAATATAGAGTTTTCACTCTGTCAACTAAGCTTTAACCCTCTTTGATAGGGTTCAATATAGAGTTTTCACTCTGTCAACTAAGCTTTAACCCTCTTTGATAGGGTTCAATATAGAGTTTTCACTCTGTCAACTAAGCTTTAACCCTCTTTGATAGGGTTCAATATAGAGTTTTCACTCTGTCAACTAAGCTTTAACCCTCTTTGATAGGGTTCAATATAGAGTTTTCACTCTGTCAACTAAGCTTTAACCCTCTTTGATAGGGTTCAATATAGAGTTTTCACTCTGTCAACTAAGCTTTAACCCTCTTTGATAGGGTTCAATATAGAGTTTTCACTCTGTCAACTAAGCTTTAACCCTCTTTGATAGGGTTCAATATAGAGTTTTCACTCTGTCAACTAAGCTTTAACCCTCTTTGATAGGGTTCAATATAGAGTTTTCACTCTGTCAACTAAGCTTTAACCCTCTTTGATAGGGTTCAATATAGAGTTTTCACTCTGTCAACTAAGCTTTAACCCTCTTTGATAGGGTTCAATATAGAGTTTTCACTCTGTCAACTAAGCTTTAACCCTCTTTGATAGGGTTCAATATAGAGTTTTCACTCTGTCAACTAAGCTTTAACCCTCTTTGATAGGGTTCAATATAGAGTTTTCACTCTGTCAACTAAGCTTTAACCCTCTTTGATAGGGTTCAATATAGAGTTTTCACTCTGTCAACTAAGCTTTAACCCTCTTTGATAGGGTTCAATATAGAGTTTTCACTCTGTCAACTAAGCTTTAACCCTCTTTGATAGGGTTCAATATAGAGTTTTCACTCTGTCAACTAAGCTTTAACCCTCTTTGATAGGGTTCAATATAGAGTTTTCACTCTGTCAACTAAGCTTTAACCCTCTTTGATAGGGTTCAATATAGAGTTTTCACTCTGTCAACTAAGCTTTAACCCTCTTTGATAGGGTTCAATATAGAGTTTTCACTCTGTCAACTAAGCTTTAACCCTCTTTGATAGGGTTCAATATAGAGTTTTCACTCTGTCAACTAAGCTTTAACCCTCTTTGATAGGGTTCAATATAGAGTTTTCACTCTGTCAACTAAGCTTTAACCCTCTTTGATAGGGTTCAATATAGAGTTTTCACTCTGTCAACTAAGCTTTAACCCTCTTTGATAGGGTTCAATATAGAGTTTTCACTCTGTCAACTAAGCTTTAACCCTCTTTGATAGGGTTCAATATAGAGTTTTCACTCTGTCAACTAAGCTTTAACCCTCTTTGATAGGGTTCAATATAGAGTTTTCACTCTGTCAACTAAGCTTTAACCCTCTTTGATAGGGTTCAATATAGAGTTTTCACTCTGTCAACTAAGCTTTAACCCTCTTTGATAGGGTTCAATATAGAGTTTTCACTCTGTCAACTAAGCTTTAACCCTCTTTGATAGGGTTCAATATAGAGTTTTCACTCTGTCAACTAAGCTTTAACCCTCTTTGATAGGGTTCAATATAGAGTTTTCACTCTGTCAACTAAGCTTTAACCCTCTTTGATAGGGTTCAATATAGAGTTTTCACTCTGTCAACTAAGCTTTAACCCTCTTTGATAGGGTTCAATATAGAGTTTTCACTCTGTCAACTAAGCTTTAACCCTTTTTGATAGGGTTCAATATAGAGTTTTCACTCTGTCAACTAAGCTTTAACCCTCTTTGATAGGGTTCAATATAGAGTTTTCACTCTGTCAACTAAGCTTTAACCCTCTTTGATAGGGTTCAATATAGAGTTTTCACTCTGTCAACTAAGCTTTAACCCTCTTTGATAGGGTTCAATATAGAGTTTTCACTCTGTCAACTAAGCTTTAACCCTCTTTGATAGGGTTCAATATAGAGTTTTCACTCTGTCAACTAAGCTTTAACCCTCTTTGATAGGGTTCAATATAGAGTTTTCACTCTGTCAACTAAGCTTTAACCCTCTTTGATAGGGTTCAATATAGAGTTTTCACTCTGTCAACTAAGCTTTAACCCTCTTTGATAGGGTTCAATATAGAGTTTTCACTCTGTCAACTAAGCTTTAACCCTCTTTGATAGGGTTCAATATAGAGTTTTCACTCTGTCAACTAAGCTTTAACCCTCTTTGATAGGGTTCAATATAGAGTTTTCACTCTGTCAACTAAGCTTTAACCCTCTTTGATAGGGTTCAATATAGAGTTTTCACTCTGTCAACTAAGCTTTAACCCTCTTTGATAGGGTTCAATATAGAGTTTTCACTCTGTCAACTAAGCTTTAACCCTCTTTGATAGGGTTCAATATAGAGTTTTCACTCTGTCAACTAAGCTTTAACCCTCTTTGATAGGGTTCAATATAGAGTTTTCACTCTGTCAACTAAGCTTTAACCCTCTTTGATAGGGTTCAATATAGAGTTTTCACTCTGTCAACTAAGCTTTAACCCTCTTTGATAGGGTTCAATATAGAGTTTTCACTCTGTCAACTAAGCTTTAACCCTCTTTGATAGGGTTCAATATAGAGTTTTCACTCTGTCAACTAAGCTTTAACCCTCTTTGATAGGGTTCAATATAGAGTTTTCACTCTGTCAACTAAGCTTTAACCCTCTTTGATAGGGTTCAATATAGAGTTTTCACTCTGTCAACTAAGCTTTAACCCTCTTTGATAGGGTTCAATATAGAGTTTTCACTCTGTCAACTAAGCTTTAACCCTCTTTGATAGGGTTCAATATAGAGTTTTCACTCTGTCAACTAAGCTTTAACCCTCTTTGATAGGGTTCAATATAGAGTTTTCACTCTGTCAACTAAGCTTTAACCCTCTTTGATAGGGTTCAATATAGAGTTTTCACTCTGTCAACTAAGCTTTAACCCTCTTTGATAGGGTTCAATATAGAGTTTTCACTCTGTCAACTAAGCTTTAACCCTCTTTGATAGGGTTCAATATAGAGTTTTCACTCTGTCAACTAAGCTTTAACCCTCTTTGATAGGGTTCAATATAGAGTTTTCACTCTGTCAACTAAGCTTTAACCCTCTTTGATAGGGTTCAATATAGAGTTTTCACTCTGTCAACTAAGCTTTAACCCTCTTTGATAGGGTTCAATATAGAGTTTTCACTCTGTCAACTAAGCTTTAACCCTCTTTGATAGGGTTCAATATAGAGTTTTCACTCTGTCAACTAAGCTTTAACCCTCTTTGATAGGGTTCAATATAGAGTTTTCACTCTGTCAACTAAGCTTTAACCCTCTTTGATAGGGTTCAATATAGAGTTTTCACTCTGTCAACTAAGCTTTAACCCTCTTTGATAGGGTTCAATATAGAGTTTTCACTCTGTCAACTAAGCTTTAACCCTCTTTGATAGGGTTCAATATAGAGTTTTCACTCTGTCAACTAAGCTTTAACCCTCTTTGATAGGGTTCAATATAGAGTTTTCACTCTGTCAACTAAGCTTTAACCCTCTTTGATAGGGTTCAATATAGAGTTTTCACTCTGTCAACTAAGCTTTA
Source organism: Euprymna scolopes (assembly GCF_053919585.1). Taxonomy (NCBI): domain Eukaryota; kingdom Metazoa; phylum Mollusca; class Cephalopoda; order Sepiida; family Sepiolidae; genus Euprymna; species Euprymna scolopes. The sequence goes on along the minus strand of NC_136509.1, from coordinate 22,569,086 downwards.
ACCCTCTTTGATAGGGTTCAATATAGAGTTTTCACTCTGTCAACTAAGCTTTAACCCTCTTTGATAGGGTTCAATATAGAGTTTTCACTCTGTCAACTAAGCTTTAACCCTCTTTGATAGGGTTCAATATAGAGTTTTCACTCTGTCAACTAAGCTTTAACCCTCTTTGATAGGGTTCAATATAGAGTTTTCACTCTGTCAACTAAGCTTTAACCCTCTTTGATAGGGTTCAATATAGAGTTTTCACTCTGTCAACTAAGCTTTAACCCTCTTTGATAGGGTTCAGTATAGAGTTTTCACTCTGTCAACTAAGCTTTAACCCTCTTTGATAGGGTTCAATATAGAGTTTTCACTCTGTCAACTAAGCTTTAACCCCTGCCCCGTCGTCACAATGGTGTATCTCTGTGCCTGTTGTACAAATATTTTAATGAAATATGCTCTGATGAACTCGTTGCACTTGTGCCCCTTCGACGTACATAACCCCGACAAGCTCGCTTAGCAATATAATCCCACCCCTTCACTGTTGAGGTACCTAAGTACTAGAAATCTTTTTACCTTCAAAGATATACATTTTGGAATTTCCTTCCTGTTACCTGCTTCACCGGCTGTATTGAAATGTAGAAGTTAAAATGTAACGTAAACCAACATCTTGTTAAGGGTAAACGTGAGTAAAAGAAACAATTACATCGAGATTCATAAATTAAAGGATTGGAAGAAATAAAAGGTGAAATACAATTGAATAAACATCTTGTCATCTATATATATAAAAGCGAAAATGTGTGTTTGTATGTATGTGTGTTTGTATGTATGTATGTGTGTTTGTATGTCTCGCAAAACTTTCCACACGGGTCACGGATTTTCGCCAAATTGGTATCATTTTAAACTTCCAACCTTCGCCCGACAAATATCGAAAAATTGCCAAAAATATGAATTTCTTCACCCTGAAATCAGCAGTTTTCTACAGTGGGGGTCAGCAAAACCCGTCCTTTCATGACGAGTTCGGTTCTACACATGCGCAAACGACGTCGTAATCTAATGTAGTTTAAAGATTTGAAAAACTGACACAATTTTGGCGAAGTCGTCTTAGTTCAGTTGCCTAAAGGTTTTGGGTTCGAATCGTGGTCTGAACAATCTTTTTTTTTTTTTCGATTTTTTAAATTTTAATATTAAAGCAGGGTTATTTAAGCCATTTTTCACGTAACGTTCGTTTTCTGTTTCGCGTTTGGCTTATGCTAGTTTTTTTTACTTCGCTTATTCTTAGGTTTTCATTAACGTTCCCCACCCCGGCCCGTCCGAAAACACCCGGGCAACCGCCGGGTACCTCCCGAAGCCATTTTTCACGTGTTTTTTTTTTTGGGGGGGGGGGTATTTTTCATATTTTTAAAAGATGTTTTCACGGTTGTTTTTCTGTTTTGTTTTTTTGTTTTTTCGATTTTTACATTTAACATCGTTCGTTAGTTTTTTTTACTCCGCTTATTCTTATGTTTTTATTAACCCACCTCCCCGCCCGATCACACACACCTCTAAACGCTCGGGCAACGTCGGGTACCCCCCCCGTCGTCTTAGCTCAGTTTCTTAGAGCGCGGCTTCATTATCTAAACGTTTTGGGTTCGAATCGTTAATTTATAGTGCGTCAAGTATTAAAGAAAATAATAAATAAATAAATAAATAAATATAATTAACATAATGGATGACCACATTTTAGTGTATATACTTTCTCTTTAGGTCCTGTCTCCCTCTTTACACTTAAATATGATGTAGTCCTAGTTATAAATAGGCAATGTTTAAGTTGAAACAGCCAGAGTTGTCCTTGGCCTGACGAAGCGATTCCCTTACTGCATTTTCGCTGAAACATGTATGCTTATGTGTAGCCATTTGTTTGTAAACTAAATGCACTTATTTTGGCTCTGTCTAAACATTGAGCACTCTTTTGGGTGACACACTTATATATTTTGTTTTAAACAAACAAATAATTACTACCAATACAATATATATATATCCCCCAAGACATCTGGTATGATATAGAGAAGACTAAAACTTGCTGCTATAGTTTCAAATGATTAAAAATAACAGCAAAGGGAGACTTGATTCCAAATATATCTCATGTTATATCTCTTCTTTTTTGGAAATAGTGTGCGATTATGAATATCTTCTGTATCAAATAATTCTGATACACTGTAAAATTTATTTCATGTATGAACCAAACCATAGCAGCAAGGCCCGTGTTTTTAGGGAATTATCAGATAATAAGTAATTCATATGAAAAACTAGGAAAACAAATTGTCTATGATTGAAACATTTTATGGCTGTGAAAAGTGACAAAAATAGGCTCTAGATGATGCCTGATCCCTTTAATGTACCACCTTAAGGGCAAATGTCACATAGTCCACTACACAATTCAGGTCATTAGCTTTCCAACGAGCCTTCATTTGTTGAATTTTGATGAATAGTCGCTAAGACTACGGACTTATAAAATTGTTAAGAAAGATATATCTATACTGGTAGCCAAATTGAATATTGAAATACTTATGTCTTTGGTTTTATGTAACGAAACAACATAAAAATGTGCAGGCTTTTTTGAAGCTTATAAAACTATTCTACGGTTAAAATTTTATGACAATTGGTAAAAATGAACCTGTATTTTCAAACCAATAAAATATGTCCAGATTTGCTCACGTTTGTAGTGTCCTCAAATCTAGCTTCAGTTTTGCTGCTTCGGTTGTCTCCCCTGTGGCTTTATATATATGTTAAAAAGTTAAAATAGTTTAACTTTAGTCTATTTAAATAAAACAAAATGTTGCTTCTACAAATCGATTTTTCTGTGCGTCGGTGGGTATTTTTCTTTAATGTCTTTATAATCATGTAAGAGTTTCATTGTTTAACTTGACATTAAACCAAGGGAAGAAACGTTTTCTTGTATTTTTTGTCGTTAAATAAAATCTTTGAAACATGTGTCTGTATTATTTGGATTCATCGAACTACTATACTCGTCTTAAGTCTCATTTCCACAACGTTTCGCCGTTCTTCAAGTGTATCTTGCCGAACTCGGGAATCTTTTTTGTCAGGAAACTGCACAGAATTTATAACAGAACCATTTATTTAATCCTCGGTGGTGGCATGCTCTCGTTCCGTCAGCCAAAACTGGATAGAGGTCTTAAGTACTTATTATCTGTACTGTTCTCATCTTGAGCGTGATTTTTACAAGTTTCGGTCGATGTAACCTTCGACCTTTTTCTGGTGTATCTTGTCGAACTCGGGAATGTTTCTGTCGAACTCGGGAATTTGGACGGAATTTTGAGCGGAACCCTTTATTTACTTTACGAGTGTAGCCTGCTCTTGTTCCGTCAACCATGACTGGATAGATGCCCTAAGCAATTCGTCAACACTGAGAATTGAACCTTCAATCTTCAGGAGAATATCACATTTTATAAATGATAGTTCCAAGAACTCTAAACACTGCGCCACGGGTCCTTGCGGACAATTCTGGTACGAATTTTAGGAGCCATATTTCTAGTTGTAAATATTATTTTATTACTAATTATTACTTATGCTTTTACTTATTACTTGTATATATTATCTATTGTTTATAATTACTTGTATATATTATCTATTGTTTATAATTACTTGTTCCCATATCGTATTGAATTCTATACTAGGTCTACTTAGTAATTGGTTATTCCCCAGCATACGTGCTGCTTCTTTCAGTCGTCTTACTCTCCATCGTTCTTCTCTGTCTATAATTTTTACTTCATCCCATAGTGGTAGATGGTTTCCTTTATCCTTGCAGATATGGTCAACTACACCTGATTCTCAATCTCTCCACGTACTACGGGTTTTCGAGGTTCTTCTAACCATGCTTTTAGTGGACGGCACGTCTCACCTTTGTATAGTTTTCCAGATTTACGTGGAAGCTGTTCATATACACAGAAGGGTTCCGCTCCAAATTCCGTCCAAATTCCCGAGTTCGACAGAAACATTCCCGAGTTCGACAATATACACCTGAAGAAGGTCGGAGGTTTCATCGACCGAAACGTTGTGAAAATCACACTTAAGATGAGAACAATAGTCCGATGAATCCAAATAATACGAATAACCGATCCTCATCTCAAAAATTCAGAAAAGTCCTAATCAATTGTCAATTATATCTTCGGTCGCACAGACTAAGGATTGAAACTTCAACCTTCAGAAGAAGGTCACTTTTCCAAGTATTCTAACCACTGCGCCACGGATCCTTGCGGACACGTTGTGAAAATCACACTCAAGATGAGAATAGTAGTTCAAAGGATCCAAATAATACGAATAACCAATCGTCATCTCAAAAAATTATGAAACGACATACATTTTGGTGGTTGTGAATTTTAGTGCATGAATAGATAATATTGCTTATGTCAATATTTTTTCTTCTCTATGTGTACATATGCGCACGCGTGTGTGTGTGTGTGCCTGTGTGTATGTGTTTATGCAGGCGTGTGCGGTTTTTTATTTGATTATATGTTTAGTGCATTCACACTAGGAAAGCCGACTTAAGAGACTTACTAAAACGTGACTGGCAACAAGTAGCTACAATGACCGAGTAGTTTTCTTATCACTCAGCTTTTTCTTTTCTTTCTTTTTCTTTTTTTCTTTTTCTTTTTTTGCCGCCGTTTCGTTTCATACTTCTTCCTCTTTTACTTCCGGTTTTATTTTTTTTTCTTCTTCATCTTCGATATTCTTCTTTTTCTACTTCTTACATTTTCCTTCTTCGTTTTTTTACTTCTTTTTAAAAATTTTTCTTCGCTTTTCTCTTCCCTTTCATTTTCTATATTCTTATTTGTTTCCTTCTTTTTCTTCTGTTCGTTCTTCATATAATTCTTATTTTCTTTTTATCCCCCCTCCCTCATTCTACACCCTCTCCTTTTTATCTATTTCTCATCTTCGTCCTCCTCACCATTCTCCTCCTCCTCCTCCTTTCTCTCCTTTGCTATTCCTCTTCATACTACTACTACTACTACTACTACTACTACTACTACTACTAATAATAATAATTAACGGTGATTAATTTTTAATAATTTCAAGATTAATTACTAGGGCTGTGACAACAGCACATTCTTTTCATTGTTTTGACTCTCGAGTATATATCCGACACAGTTAATCAACTGAGAACCACACCACTCTATATAAAAGCATATAAGATATCAACGAATAACACTCCAAAGTCAAAACAATAAACAAATATGCTGTTGTCCCAGCTCTATTAATTACAGAATGTACCATCTTTATAATATTCTACGAGTTCATTACATTACACTTTGAAAAAAGACAAAATACAAACTTTGACGGCCAAACGGCCTAAAAAAAAAAAAAAAAAAATTCGGTAACCCTAGAAAAAATATAAAAGTGACCTTCTTTTGACGTATACTCATTTTCAAATATTATTATTATAATATATGATAATTGTTGTAATGATGTGAAAAAAGGGAATTCGTAGTAATTTCGACGTAAAGCGGTTCTTCAATGAGAAAGAAATCAGCGAAACGTGACGTAAAAAATGGGAACATTCCAAAGAGAAATAGAAAAAAATAACGTCGAACATTGTTTTACCAAGAGGTGATGGACTGAGTTAATGAATTAAAGATGCTCTCATACAATGTGATTTTATTATTTGTATTGAACTATGTAGCGCAATATTACTTTCTGAGTATTTATTAATTCTTATTGATTTATCTTATTTGTGTCAGTTCTATATTTAAAATATAAATGAACATTATTCTCATAGAAATGTTGCTGCGTGTTATTGGTTTTTCTGTCAAAAAGGCTAATTTCTTTTGCGCTTTCCAGAGAAAATACCAGCTTTATCAAAACATATTTGTTGATTCAATATATTTCTCTTTCCATGGAATGTCCACGGGTTCTGCTGGTAATTTAATATCTAGCAACTCAATACCTAAACCATAGAATAGCCGACAAAAAACAAAACAAACAAACAATTTTTACACTTACACTAATTTAAATAAGAAAGAAAACATTTTTAGATGAGTTCTTGAATCTTTCTAAGATGACTTTGTTAGTAAGTCAATCAGGCTACAGTTTGGTCCGACGTGCTGAAGATTTTAGAATCTAACAATCTTGTCGGATTAAAAAAAAATCAATTCCAAATCCCCAAACATTTCAATAGTTGATTCGGATTAATCTAAATTTTCGTTTTTTCTTTACGCTACGTGATTGGCTGTTTTTTTTTTTTAATTTCTGTTAAGCTTTTTGTCTTTCAAAATATTTAATCTCTTAAATAAACCTATAAGAATTCAGACATTTTATTTATCGAAATAGATTGAAATAAAGTTATCGTGTGCAATAATACAGAGCTTTCTCCTCTGAGTCTCAATATATATATATATATATCTATATATAAAAGTGAACGTGTCTGTCTGTCTGTCTGTCTGTGTACATTTCCCTACGCAATAACTCTGTCAATTTTTAGTCTATAGACTCGAAATTTGAAATACCGGGTACTGAGATTTGGGAAAATCGATGTGACGGGTGTCAGCCAGAAATTTGGCTGTTAAGGGGTCAAATTTCAACGATTTGACCTTTAAGAACTTTACCAAACTCCTTCGACAATTTTGGGTCTAGACACTTGAAATTTTAGATATAGGTTCCTTGAACCTGGATCTAACTTAATAAAGTGATTTGAGCCCGAAACTATAAATTTTAAGGGGTCATAATAGGGGTCAAATTAAAAAAAAATTTACTCTTTTTTTTTGTTGCTCAGCATACACCTCCAAACACCCGGGCAACGCCGGGCTGAAATGCTAGTATATATATATATATATATATATATATATATATATATATATATATATATATATATATATATATAATTGTTTTTTGGTCTGCTTAGTAACACATGTTCCCACTACAAAATCGAATTCACGATCCGATAGTTTTGTCAGACTTCGGATCATAAATTTGATTTGGCTGTTGAAACATGTGTAACTAAACAAAAATTTAGCCAAATCGCATAAATTTATTTAAACTCAATAAGGCCTTTTCAAATTAGTAAGCTGTAAAGAATTTGTTGCCCTATCGAGAACGGAAGTAAATCACACCTTTTAAGGATTAACTAAGTTCAGAAGTAGAAGAAAAAAAGGAAGTTGGAGGTGCAGAAGAGAGTAAGGAGGAGGAACAAAGGAACGATATAAACCGCTCCGTCTACACAGCTTTGTGTAATGATTCAGACTGCCTAATGTATGAATAAACAGAATTACAAGATATACTGAACATTATCTTTAATTTCTATATGGTCAGGGGTTTTAGGCTATAAAATTGTGAAATCGTTTATGTTGTAAATGTTAAGATGATGCCAAATAATAATTAAAAGAGCTTAATATTTTAATAATATCATCCGTATGATTTTTAATTGAATATTAATTTTCATTTATTAGTTAATACGTATCTTGTGATAAATATCTGCAGCATAATGCTCCCTACAAAAATTGCTGTACCCTGTTCGGACGCAACAATATATATATATATATATATATATATATATATATATATATATATATATATATAGAGAGAGAGAGAGAGAGAGAGAGAGAGAGAATTGCCTTCCCACTAACGAAACAGCTGTAATGAAAAAAAATCCAGGGGAAAATAAACAAACGTCATAAAAAAGAAAAAGTCTTTGAATTTCCACAATGTATTGCACCATATATATATATATATATATATATATATATATATATATATATATATATATATATATATATATATATATATATATATATATATAAGTATATGTGTGTGTATATATATACATATTACACACACACACACATATATATTACAAGCATATAAAGTAATATGGTTAAGCTTAAACATGTAAAAGTAAAGGACTAGTTGTTAAAACTGGAAAAGAAAAGGATAAAATACTCTAGTAAAAAATATAATAAATTTATAACTTAAAATATTGCAGCATTAAGAATTAATTATATAATGTTATAAATTGAATTTTAGAAAACATTCTTAATTCTCCAATATTTTAAGTTATAAATTTATTATATTTTTACTAGAATATTTTTCCCTTTTCTTTTTCAATTTTAACAACTAGTCCTTTACTTTTCCATGTTTAAGCTTAATCATATTACATTTCATGCTCTCATTTTTCTATTGTAATCCATGATATTTCCGGTCCGTGATATGATCTTAAACTATATCCAGTGTTGAAGCTCCAGCTTGCGGGCTTTGGGGAGTGTGGAGCCACCCTTTAATTGGCATTGCTCCCATATCTACTCTGACCTGGAGTGGTAGTATAGGGTCCCGACTATGCGTTAAATAGAAACCGACTTGAAACCAACAAATATATTCTATTAAGAATTTTCCTTTTGAATCTTTGGATTCGGCATTAAATCACCTGAAAAGTGTTGATATGCTGTAAAACACAACCAACCAACCAACCAACCAACCAACCAACCAACCAACCAACCAACCAACCAACCAACCAACCATGATATTTCCAGGCTTCCAGTAAATTTACTTGTTATTTCTTTAATTTCAGTCTTATTTTTTTTTGCCCCCATAAACATAACATGCACGTATGTAATAACAATGTACGGAACTCGTCTGGTTTTAATACACCCCAATTATCTCCCTTTCATTATATCATTCTCCCTGTTTTACTTGTTCTTCACTTTTCGTGAAAGCGATGAATTGGTAGCAACAGTAGTCACTGAAGCGATGTGACTGCTATGGAAACCGGTTATAAAAAACGTCGCTTACCTCCTTACGTTTTTTTTTTTACGATTTTGTACACCAGTAAATACATCATAACTTTTGTTTTAATGAAGGAAAAATTGCAAAAAAAAATTTACAATACAGCTGAAAAGGTGATCTATAAACTGTAATAATTGTTTGAAATTTGGTCGAAAAATGAGTGAGCGGTGAAGCTTTAAAACTGACACGTACTCATATATTCAAATACTATTTAACTTTTTTCCTCTTCTTCTTCTCTGATCTTTCTTATTTATATTTATGTCTCGGCAGTAGAGTGAAAAGCATATCTTATTTTTCTTTTATTAATATTATTGGAAGTTTTCCCTTTTTTTCCCTTGTACACATTTTTGTGAATTATTCCATAGATTTCTGCCTTTGCATTATTTTGGACCATCTTTCAATTACGGGATTTCCTTGGATTTTACTTGTGCAAATGGAAATTCAAGTAACTTTCTTGAAGTTATATATTTGGATTTTACTGTCACTGGATTTTTTATCTTCCACCAGACTATCCATTCATGTGTTATCACCTTTTTCTTCACCATATTCCCTCTGCTTCACTTTTTTTGTTTTCAAGTAAGATCTTTGACTTACTTGTTGTTTCATCAAATACTTTTGCATGCAAAATCCGATCCTCCATTTTGCTAATTCCTACCCTCTGATGAGAAGGAAGGTATTTCTTCGAAACTCCGCGGATTAAGGACTATCCACTTATCAAGTGTTTCCTTTTCAGATTAAATATGTTTTTTAACTCTTTTTCAAAGTGTTTTTAACATGTTTTATTAACTGTTTGCTCGTATATATATATATATATATATATATATATATATATATATATATATATATATATATATATATATATATATATAGCAGTAGCGATTTTTCTTTGTTTTTATTTTTTCTTGCTCCTCTTGTTTCTTTCTCCTCTGTACTGAAAACGATTCTTTCTTCTACAAAAATGAAATGGATGGGAAAAAACCTTCTGTTAATTTTGCAGTCAACAAAATGTGTTTCTAATTTTTGTCATCCGTTGTCTGCTTGTAGCTCGTTCTTTTAAGTTGTAAACTGAAAAAAAAAAAGCGAAATATGTTTTGAATTGAGCAATTTATATTCAAACAGAAAAACAAAAACAACAAACCAAAAACCCCTCGATGAAAGACAATACGCGAATCAAGGTCAACATGATAAACGCTAAATTTGTAAATTAGTCTAACAAGACTTGACGTTTATCTTGCCTGTCTATTCGAGCGCCTCCCGGTTTGAAGGACAGGAGTTCTGAGGAGATAAGAGGGCTGGTTGTAATACGTTATCCGGTTATTTCGAATGATGCTGGGTCTTGTCATTACCTAAAACAACATTCTTTCGCGTAATACCTGCGAAGTTCGTCAGTTGTAAAGTATTAACAGTTAGGATTTCGTTGTCCCCTCCCTTCATCACACGGCATCAATTCTCACACAAGCGACGGGTAATTAAACGGTCTCTTTAAAGTTATGAAATGTGTGCGGTTCTGTCTGAGATGACGGGTTGCTGGAATCGAAAATAAGGAGTTTAGATTTAGATGAACTTGCTTTAATGGGGGTCTACTTACTATTGATGAAATTTAATGTAAATTTGATATCCCTATAAACTTCCTCCTTCGGAGGAAATCGACATAATCTGACCAGAGATAATACCACAACATATATTACCAGTTTGTTTTGTCAAATTATGCCCTCATGAGAAAGCAAGTCAATGTTGAATATTTGTCATACAATAGCTTAATGACTTGTCTCCCTGACTATTTCATGTATAGTTTCGTAAGTTTATTCATGAATATTCGCGAAACTTACTCAATAGTCAACAGTTAGTGAATTGTTGTACAGACTGACAAAGACGTGCCATACTTCTGTTCGAGTAGATTCATATCTGCACGTTCACTAGAATAAAAACGACTGGACGATACTGTTAATTGGATTGTTGCTTAGACGAAAAAAAAAACACCATGAAATATTGGCAACGATGTGTAGAAATGGGCAGAATTTGATTATGATAGTGGACGGCTAGATAAGTATTTGTTGACATTAGACTTGAAGACGATGCTGTTTGAGTCTGCAACAAAGTAGTCCCGTAGCAAATACAAAAAGGAAGAAACGAGGGCTATTTGCAGTGAAGTGTTTTACAGAGTTTAATAGGATATTGGAGTTCAGTCGAGCACTTACTATAAAAATATAGATAAAGCAACGTCTTGTTAGTATAATATAGGTGGTAGCAAAAGTTTGTAAAATGCCATTTTTTTATATTGTGAAACGTTTGAAAATACTAGTATTTTTATGACAGAAAAATGGACAATTTCGTCAATTTCGATGACAATAAAAATATTGAAAGTCTGGAACATTCGTTAATTCTCATTTAATCCCTGGTAACTTCCTGTCTCCCTACTCGCAGGCAGGAGGAATCTTGAAGAGTAGGACTAACAACAACACAGCGTGCAAAGTATTTTCTGGGGGAACTCTCCCAGGAATACATAGCCCAAGAAGGTTCCTTGAACTGGCTCAAGGGGGGGAGCTTTCCAACAAGAGTAGGAAGGGGTTATAAAGGCTGCTCAAGACCAGGGACTGATGAACAATGCATTCAAGTAGATGACAGGTGTCAGTAATGACAACAGATGCAGGTTCTGCCACACAGAAATAGAAGTATTAGTCATCTGGTTTCAAGTTGCAAGCTTCTTTTGGGAGGCGGCTACTACACAGCGACACATGATGGAGTATATAAGTACCTCCACTGGACCATCTGTAAAAAATTAAACATCCAGTGTAGCAGCAAGTCCTGGGAACATCAACCCGAAAGAACAGTTAGAAATGACTTACATACCATATATTACGACCATGTAATCCCAACAGCCACCTACCTTGAAAATGCGCTGTAAAACTTGACATAGTTATAGGGAATAAGTAAGAGAGTGTTGGTTGAAGTGAGCGTTCCTTATGATGGAGGTCTGAACAGAGCTGAAAGGAAGAAACAGACCAAATATCAAGGTCTCATGTATGTTATGAAAAGAAACTGGAATCTTACGGATATATCAATCATACCAGTTATTATAGGTGCCACAGGGCTTATGAAGAAGAACCTGAAGTCCAACCCAACTAATATTCCTAGTGAACCAAGTGCAAAAGAGATCCAGACAATTGCACTTAAGGGAACAACGAGGATACTAAAAAGAGCTCTCGGTTGGTTTCAATAAAAAACAGGGCAATATTGGCAGCTGGTTTGGCTGCCCCATACCCAGCGCTCCAATCAACGAAAAAAGAAAAATAGATATCTTAATAATTATAAAACTCTATGGACAGTCCGGGCGTCCTTGCTTGCTTGAATCTTGTATTATAATGAGGTCGTATTCTTGTCTGTCTGTTTGTTTACAATTTAATTAATGTATCCAAAAATATACATTATTTCATAAATTATTTTTCATACTAAAAACAGACTTATATACACTTTTAGGCCAGCATGATTTCTACATTCAATGCGTATCCTCATCTGCATATTACATTAAAGAAAACCTAATTAGCTCGATTTTATGAATCGTTTGTTGGAATAGAATCATTTTAATTTTTCTATTTAGAAATATTATTTAAAGTTGATTTATTTGATTTATTTTTCATTTAATTAATTTTCAATTATTATTAGCTAAAGACAGTTGCGTGAAACTGCAAGTAAGCTTATTTATTTAAGCTATTGGAGTTATTTCCCATTTTAGCTACGCAAGTCACTTTACGTTTAGTTTTCACAGACCAAAATGGATGTGTTTTATGCTTCTCTAAATATAACTTGTCGTCACTTTTCCTAACAAGTTAGTTTATTCGGTGTATTTTAAACAGTATGTGCGAAGAAGACAATTGTGATGCACCAGGGTGACGCATCACCAATCACCATCAATGGCCACGAACTAGAGACTGACGAGAATTTTGCGTATCTTGGATCCAACATCAACAAGGGAGTATCCATTGAACAGGAGCTACAAACGTGCATAGGTAGAGGAGCGTCTACTTTCAACCGACTACGTGAAAGAGCATGGTTCTATAAATACCTCACTTCTCGCTCAAAATGCCGCATCTACGAATGCTGGGTTCTGAGTACCCTACTGTATGGAGCAGAGAGTTGGAACACGTATGCTCGTCACGAGAAAAGACTGAACGTCTACCATCTCCAATGCTTGCGACATATCATGGACATCAATTGGTGGGATAGAATCACCAACGAAGAGGTGCTAAGACGTGCCGGCAGCCGCTCTTTGTTCCAGACAGTCAAGATACGACGATCGCGCTGGCTTGGACACCTGCGCAGAATTCCCGATGGCTGTCTCCCTAAGGTTATCCTCTACAGCGAACTGGCAAATGGACTAAGAAGCCGCGGTCGCCCGGTGCTGCGCTTGTATGTGTGTGATCTGATCGCTCTTGCAATCGATGTGAATGTGTGGAAGGAGATAGATCTGCTTGGAGGCGTGCCTTGAGTAAGGGTGCCGAAGGACTTGAGAACCTTTGGTTCGAGAGGTTGGCACAAAGAAGACAAAACTAGTGACTACGTTTACTGTTGCTTGCATTAATCTTTCGTAGATTGCTTGCCATTAATGTGACTAACCTCTCCGCCCAGCAATATGTTTCGACTGGGCAAAGCAGGGTGTATGCAGCTAGTATATATACATAGATATATGCCTGTTACTAATATTCAAAAAGTGGAATGACACGAGATGTAAGATAATGTTGTGTTGAATCTGTATTGTTAAAAGCTCAGTTTTTTCTCGTTCTGACATTGGTACTAAAAATCTACGTTTTCTATAATTTTTTTAACGAACTTCTTAATATACAGTCAATACATAAAGCTTAACTAATTGGCATATTCCTTTACAAAACGAACATTAATTAATTACTCAATTTTTATAGTTTCTTATTAGACGCTTGGTTTCATTTAATTGCTATGCTATATTCGTTTTCTGCATTTTTTCTGCATTCAGCTAATTGCGTAGGATTTTAGATGAAAACGTTTTAACTATCTATCTATCTATCTATTTATGTATCTATTCATCTAAAAATCACGAGTTTCTTGCTCTCTGTATATATATATATATATATATATATATATATATATATATATATATATATATATATATATATAAAGTTATGAAATATATATATATAATACACGATATTAAATTTAAACAAGCTTACACGACACACCCCGAGGTCTTCCATTATTAAAATCCCCTTGCTTAATGGCGCCGTGTATATAATTTACTCTAAACATCCCTTGAGCATATATCTTCAAGTATCCACTTATCCTGCGATACAATAAATAAATAAATAAATAAATACGGTTTTAATTTAAATATGCAGATAAACCCTCTTTTAAACACCAACAACCAACCAATTAAACATATATTTCTAGGAATTGTATTTAACAAACTTTTAAATTTAAATATATATTTTAATAACTATATTTAAAAAAACTTTTAAATTTAAGTACGTATTTTAATAATTATATTCAAATAAACTCTTTTAAATTTAAATATATATTTTAACAACTATACCTAAAAAAAAATAATTTTTTTATTTTTTCCCTTTTTTTAAGATAAAACTTATTTCAATATTATTAAATAAAAATCTCTTTCCTCGAGATAATAATCAATTTACACCTATTTATTTATATTTACCGCTTATTATTATTTATATTTACCGCTTATTATTTATTTATATTTACCGCTTATGGCAGTTAAGCTACACAGAATATTCCGCGTTTCATTCTTGACGAATGAAGAATTCTGACGAGAATATAATGCGGAATATTCTGTGTAGCTTAAGTGCCATATGTATTTTCATAACACTATATATATATATATATATATATATATATATATATATATATATACCTAGCTCTACCTATTTATTGAGCACTGTTGAAAAAAATTCTGAAAAATCACGCATGAAATTATATTTTTGTATATAAAGTTATGTAATTAAATGAAGTAATTACACACACATACACATACTCATACAAATATATATATATATATATATATATATATATATATATATATATATATATATATATATATATATATATATGAGTGACTTTGTTGGTGTGTGTTCGAAAAGTCTTTATCAGACTCCAATCTGAATATTTGGTCTACAGAGTTGAAAGTTGATATATATGGTATTTGGACCTGTAGCACACTTCCGATTTATTTTCAGCCGGCAAAACTTGTGCTAAGGGACCAAAATTGAAAACAAGAACTTTGACATTGACAAGGTAAGTTAAACAAAAATATTACCCACGCTGCTATTTTTGCGCATGCTTAAAATTAAAGATTTATAGTTTGAAGCACTTTAATTTACAGCTTTTCGTAGTCATCTATCGGTAGCTCAGACTGTAACGCCGCTGGAGAGATAAATAACGACTAAGGCAACCACACAAAACGTTCAAATTACTATTCTAACGAATGATACCCTTTTGAAATAATTATATATTGGATAATAATCAATAGAGAATTGACTCTTCTATAATATAAATCTCACCTGTTTGTTTCAGTGTATGTATGTCTTTATGTCTGTCTAAAACTTTCGACAGAGGCGACGGATTTTCACGAGGTCGATATCGTTTTCAAGCTCGACCTTTCGGAGGACAAATATCGAAAAATTGGCTAAAAACATTAATTCCTTCACTCTCAACTGGGCACATTTCTTCAGGGAGGCGTCGCTTTTTTCGCCGATATTATCAAAAGTCATCCCGTCTTTTCGATTGACTAGCCTTGATTTAAACCTTCATCACTTCCGGTTTGGCGATGGACGCAACAGCAAAAGACGGCACATTTTTGTTTTTCACGTTTTTTTTTCCTCCTTCGCAATCCGGGTTCGAGCCTACTTGCCTACTACCACATTTTTTATTTTTGCTCAACACACACCTCCAAACACCCGGGCAACGCCGGGCACCAAGACTTGTAAATTAGAAATCTGCCCAAATTAAAATATTATATTTATTTTGCAACCGGGCAACCTCGGATTGCCTGCTACTTTTTATCTATATATAATTGTGTGTATATGTTTGTTTGTATGAACAGGATTCACTCATAAAATGATTACCCGAGCATTATAAATTTTAAAGCACAGATACTAGGCGTTATGGGGTTCAACATGAGCTATATTTATTGAAGTTAATTTGTGCAAAGGTAATTTGTGATGATTCAGAATACCTTGATTTTTGTGAATTCTAGCAATAGGTATTATTAGATCATCGAAGTTAAACATTGGGTGGCTATTGTAGAATACCAGGTGTTGTATGTGCTCTCCCCATATATAAGCATTGGTCAAGTCGTCCTGGACTTCTTGCAACTGAAATAAAGCCGTGCCGACTCAGGAGAAGCATGATTGCGGATTGCACAACAATGGCCTCTAACAAGAGGTATCCATTGTCTTCTGTGACAGAATGAAATCCATTGTATTGATATTAGATAATAATTAATAAACATTCCCAACTTCCAGGCACATTGAAGTATTTGACAAGTTTTCAGCGCATTTCTCATTTCAAATATTTCAGATTTACATAGATTTTGATCAAATTGATTGGATTTCAATTTGTTCTTAAGACAACTTAAACGTAGTCTAAAAGTTTTAGACATTTTCTAGAATTAAAAAAAAAAAGGTTTGCTAGATTATGTTACAAAATTGGAATAAGAATTCAAGATATAAGGTTTAATATACTTTTATCTTAATTTTAATCTTTTGAATAAAAATAAATGCTTTGTATTAACATTTATTTAATTAGTAATAAAATGAGTGTTCCAAGAATAATGCCTCCTATTTTTTCCACCTGAATGAATAATAGTGAATTACTAATTGCATTGTTGTGATGTTTGAACGTATACATTTATGACGTGAAAATTTTATCTCTCTGTTGCAGATATTGACGGTGTAAGATTCTATTAACGCAACCCTGTCATAGGCGTGTGTCAGAAGCAGAGATGTGCCATTGAATTCCTGGCAAAAATGCATTGAGAGCTTATTTTAGAAATTATCAGTATAATTATATATATCCATTCTCTCTCTATATATATCCGTTCTCTCTCTCTCTCTCTCTCTCTCTCTATATATATATATATATATATATATATGCATTATATATATATCCGTTATATATAAATATATCCGATATATATATATATATATATATATATATATATATGTATATATCCGTTATACATATATATATATATATATATATCCGTTATAAATATATATATATATATATATATATCCGTTATAAATATATATATATATATATATATATATATATATATATATATATATATCCGTTATAAATATATATATATATCAGTTATAAATATATATATATATATATATATATATATATATATGTATATATATATTATTTATATATATATATAATTTGAGGTTGCTATTTTCCAAAGGTAGGGTAACCAGTGAAATATAACGAGGTTCATTAAGAGTGCCTAATACAGAAGTAGAGCAGGTTACATTTAAAATAAAATATATACATATGTGTATATATATCCGATATATATATCCGTTATATTATATATATATATATATATATATATATATGTGTGTGTGTGTGTGTGTGTGTCCCCGATATATATATATATATATATATATATATATATATATTTATATATATATATATGAAGTTTCTTAGAAGAGTTAGCCGTTAATGCACCGTCCATATGTACCAACAATAGTCCATGCATGAGTAGTCGCTTTTTAGAGATATATGTGATGTAGTCGCATGCATGCTGGACAAGTTTTTATCTGCAAAAAACAAAAAAAACAAAAAACAAAAAAACTTGTAACGCAAAATTCGTTTTTTTTATAAAAATATAAAAATATTATTTTCTTTTATTTTCTAAAGGTGGGTGGATTGAACAGCGGGTCTGTCTAATATTGCTTCGTCTACTGGCTGGCTGCTTCTGTTTCATTTGCCTTCCCTCTGGCATGTATATATGTGACCTGTCCTCTTACAGGTGCTCTAACCTCAGCAGGTGTGAGAGTCAAGTATTAGGTTGACGCAAAAACAATATCGTTTTCTCACTCATGTTACTTTTATATATGATTTTGGAATTAATTCATTGATATATATATATATATATATATATATATATATATATATATATATATATATATATATATATATATATATATAATGCACGTTCTTCGCTCTATCGAATAGTTCTATTCGTTACCGTTCTCAATCTCTTCGTGCATTTTTTTTTGTAGGTTTTTCGACAGCATGGACAAAATTCAAATCCACAGTGTTTTCCTGTTTCAGTTCAAACTAGGCCGAAAAGCTGCCGAGACAGCTCGTGATATCAATGATGCGTTTGGCCCAGGAACCGCTACCGAACGTAAGGCACAACGGTGATTCAAGATGGTAATTTCAATGTTAATGAGAGTCTCGAAGATGGAGACAGTCGCGGCCTATCGACTGCAGTTGATAACGAACATTTGAAACCGATCCTCGCAAAACCACACGAGAAGCTGCGGTTGAACTCGAGGTCAACCACTCAACAATCGTTCGTCATTTAAAGCAATTAGGGAAGTAAAAAAAAGTTGGATAATTGGGTGCCACATGAATAAAACGATAATAATAATAATAATAATAATAATAATAATAATAATAATAATAATAATAACAATAATAAAAAATCGTCGTTTTGAGGTGTCTTCTACATTCCTTCTGTGCAACAAAAACGTGCCATTTCTCGAGGGGATTGTGACTTTTCATGAGAAGTGGATCCTCTACGACAATCGACGACTTTTGGCACAGTGATTGGATGCCGGAGAAGCTCCACAACACTTCCCGAAGCCGAAATTGCACCAAAGGTTATGGTGACTGTTTTATGGTCTGCATCCGGTCTCATCCATCACAGCTTTTTGAATCCTAACGAAACAATTACGGCGGACAAATTGTTGCTCAACTGACCCTCTAGAAGCTGAACGAATTGGCCTACGAGACTGTCTCATCCGCCATATTCACTGGACCTCTCGCTTACCGATTATCACCTTTTCAAGCCTCTCAAGAATTTCCTGCGCAAAAAATGCTTCAAAAGCTGAGATGATGCCGAATCAGCCTTCACTGACTTCATCGCTTCCATAATTCTGGATTTCTATGCTAATGCGATAAATAAACTTGTTTCTTGTTGGCAAAAATGTGTCGATTCTAACGGTTCTTGTTTCGATTAACAAAGTTTATTATGAAAGGAGTTTATCATGTTTTGAAGTTGAACATAAAAAAACGACATTATTTTTGCACCAACATTATATATACACACATACAAAAAAAATCCAAGAATTAGAAATCAATAATATTGATGGATCATCAAAACAAATTTTAATGAACGTAAAAATTAGGTACTCCATCCATTGTGGACCACTCTTTTGTTTCATATATTAGAATCAGAAAAATTGGAACTTTTAATTATCAGAATTCATAACGGAAAAAAACTTGTGCTTATTTTCCAATGCACACAGCGCCTATATGAGGTGCCTTCAATAAGTGTCCAGATATTTTCGTATAGGCATTTAAAATTGTCGTAGGCTCTTGAAAATTCAGTATGTTATTGCTATACATCTTATGAGATGACTGGCGAATTTTTATTTCAGGTTTAAATGACCAGCTACAGCAGCAATTGGAATACACCACACTAAAGCCTGATTGTCACAGCAGGTTGATTGAAAAAATACAGTCTGGACGCAAGGATACTTTCGAAGAACGATATGCAATAAAATTCTGTTTTAAACTTGGAAAAATGCCACAGAAACGTATGGAATGCTTTAGACTGCTTTTGGACCATTCTGTATGAATCGAGCATCAGGTTTTTGAGTGGCATAAGGGATTCAAGAAAGGCAGGGAGTCTGTGAGGGATGATGAGAGGTGTGGAAGGAGTAATAAAGTCAGAACATTAGAGCTGATTAGCCAAATAAAAAAAAATCATGAATAAGTACACAATTTGATGTAAATGTGGGAACGCTACACACAATTCGTCGCGAGGAACTGAAAATGCGGAAAATTTACACGAAGTTTGTCTCACGGGTGCTCAGAGAAGATAAAAAAAGGAAGACTTTGTCATGGCAGCAGCGCGATCTATTCAGATTCCACAGTTCAAACCTTGCTCCTTGTAACTTTTGGTTATTTCTTAAGTTCCAGGAAAACCTTAGAGGTTGTGGTTATTAGACAATCAAGAGAAGAAAAGAGACGATGACGATAGTCATTGGTAGGCTCAAACAAGAATATTTCCATGGGGGCCTTCCAGAAATTGTTGGAACGGTATAGCAAGTGTATTGCAGCCGTAGGAGATATCTTCGGAGTGGACTAGAGTTACATGTGTATGCTATGAGTAAAAGTCCCCATACACAAAAAGTCTGGAAACTCATTTAAGACACCACGTATTTTAGGGTAAACCAAAGTAAAAAAAAGATTAATCTACAATTGCAGACGTAAGATATATTTCATATAGCCTGTATTTTGTGTGATTGAAATATATAAGAGA
>NC_136509.1:22266284-22543784 GCF_053919585.1 Euprymna scolopes | reverse complement strand
ATGCTAATCCTAACTCTAACCACGACCACTAGGGGGGGATGGAAAGCGACGGGAAACTACGCGGTCTAAGATAATAATCTCATATAGAATATATACGTCATCAGATCGTATTGCCAAATTACAGGAAGGAAAACACGTGTTTATTACGATATTTTGACAAGTTTAAAGCTATTTCTGTTCATGCTAATTAATTAACATGTGTACATATATGTGTAATATTGAAACATTTTTGTATTTTTTCTTTTTTGCAAATAGTGTTTAAAACATCATTGGCATCTTTTTTTCTAAACAAATTTAATGCATAATTTATATATATATATATATATATATATATATATATATATATATATGTGTGTGTGTATATATATAATGATGATTGCAACGTCTGTCAGACGAGTGCCACTTCCACAGACACTGAAAGTCCATGAGCCGAAAATTACTTTAGTCCTGCCGGCGAATTCACACGCTCAAGCAGACATGACACTGAAGACGGTCACTGGTATACATACATATATATACATGGACGCATAATACATGTATACACATACATACACATACACACATATATATAACACATATATGCATACATACACAATACGTAATACACATACATGCACATACATATACATACATACATGCACAATACATAATACACATACATACATATACATATACATACATAAACATACACAAGACGATCATTGCATACACACACATATATATATATATATATATAAACGCAAATATACATATATACACATACACACATACATATATGTAAACATACACACATATATACATATATACAAACAATGTGTAATACACATACATACATATACATACGCACATGCATACATACACATATACATACATATATATACACACATATACAAATACATACACACATATACATACATATACACACACGTATACACATGCGCACATATATATATATATACATACACTTACCTACATATACATACAAATACATATATGCACTCATACACATACACACATGCATGCACATACATATATATATATATATATGCATACATACACATACATATATACATGCATACATATACATACATACACACATGCATATATACACATACACACGCATGCATATATACACATACATACAAACAATGTATATACGTATATACATACACACACAAACATATATACACATATACATATATATATACATATACACATAAATATACACACATATACATACACATGTACAAAAACATACATACACCTATACAAACATATATACATAGATACATAAATGACGGCAGATAAATTATTACATGCTTCCAGCATTTCAGGCCTACACACGTCACAACTTTTCCATCGCCACAGGACCATGTTTTTATAGAAAAATGCCTGAGAGAGTGACTATACAAAGATGATGTTACAGAGTTTTAGCTTTGTACGACAGCTAAATCTCTATCTCGGTTCAAAATAGGGATATCCAGCAACAAGTAAGAGCAAGATAGCCAGCAACAAGTCAAACTGCAGACCAGCTTAATGCGGGTACTGGTCTCCCGCTTTATGTTTAAAAAAAATTTTTTTAAATTTTTAATCAGAGATTTGCTTCATGTACATACGATGGTTCTAGGTTAAATCCTTGGCTTGGGAGATATGCTAGTCTAGCGGCACTGATGAGTTGTGATACAACGAAACAGGACTGTATGTCGATGACTACGAATATATATATATATATATATATATATACATATATATCATATATATACATATATATATGTACACATACACACACGCACACATGCATATATATATATATATATATATATATATATGAGCAAACAGTTAATAAAATATGTTAAAAACACTTTGAAATGAGTTAAAAACATATTTAATCTGAAAAGGAAACACTAGATAAATGGATAGTATTTAATCCGCGGAGTTTCGAAAAAATACTTTCCTTCTCATCAGAGAGTAGGAATTAGCAAAATGCGGGATCGGATTTTGCATGTAGAAGTATTTGATGAAACAACAAGTAAGTCAAAGATCTTACTTGAAAACAAAAAAGTGAAGCAGAGGGAATATGGTGAAGAAAAAGGTGATTACACATGAATGGATAGTCTGGTGGAAGATTGTACATATTTTTGTGAATTATTCCATGGATTTCTGCCTTTGGATTATTATGGACCATCTTCTTCCAATTACGGGATTTCCTTGGATTTTACTTGTACAAATGGAAATTCTTTTAACTTTCTTGAAGTTTTACATTTGGATTTTACCGTCACTAGATTTTTTATCTTCCACCAGACTATCCATTAATGTGTAATCACTTTTTCTTTACCATATTTCATCTGCTTCACTTTTTTTGTTTTCAAGTAAGATCTTTGACTTACTTGTTGTTTCATCAAATACTTCTACATGCAAAATCCGATCCCGCATTTTGCTAATTCCTGCTCATATTATAAACTCTATTTCCTATTTGATTTTATCGAGCTTTTACATCTGGCTGAGATAATTTTATAAATATTATTTCTTTAATATTTATAATATACTTTAATTTTACCATCTTGGATCATTTTAGTAAATTTGATTGTAATTTTTATTATATATATATATATATATATATATATATGCTGGACGGCGTCGTCCCTTCGAGTTAAAATCCTACTTGTGAGACATCGGCAAGGGTTATTGACTGGTTGGACGGCCGCGTCCCTTGTCGAGACGAAGTGGGTTCATTTCACAGTCGGATTTCGACGCGGTTTACTTGATCTGTGTTGGTTAATAGAAATTCTTGTGTGCGAGGCGTTTGCTCAGTTGGTAGAGTGCTTGCCTCGCATGCAAGAGGCTCGGGTTTCGAATCCCGAGTTCGGATGTGTCTAACTGATGAGCCCAAATGAGGGCGAAACCCGAATCTTGGACTTCCGGTTCGTTGGCTGTCATGGCTCTTGTGAGCTGCGGCGTTGTTTGGCTGTGAAATTTATTATATATATATATATATATATATATATATATATATATATATATATATATATTCCCCAGAACCTCTAGCCTCGATGGAAAAAAGACTAAACATGGTTTCAAGTGATCTGAAATAACAACATTCAAATATTTCTCATATATTATATCTCCTCTCTTTCGGAAATAGCGTACGATTATGAATTTCTCCATTATGAAATAATTCTTATACATGTAAAATTTACTTTATGCATGAAAACCAATGAGGGGAGATATAGCATATGAGAAATATTAGGAATCAAGTCTCCCCTTGCTGTTATTTCAGATCATTTTAAAACCATAGAAAAATTTATTTTGTCTCCCCTCCATCAGGGCCAAATCTTTCGAGAAAATATTATTTTGTTATTCGTGTGCAAAACAAGGATAACAAATGACTATGATAGAAACATTTTATGGCTGTAAAATCTTGCCAAAAATAGGCGCTTGATGACAAATGTCATATAAATCACTACACAAAGCAGGTCATTAGCTTTCCAACGAGCCTTTATTTGTTAAATTTTTATTTGTTAAATTGTTTTCTTATCAATGTTTATTAAGGCCTGACGGCCACTCGAGGATAGACTTGCGACGTCTGTTCTGTAAGAAAGATATAGTAAGGATGGGGGAAAAGAACATCGCCTACTAGATTTTGAAGCCGGTTTTTGTTCTGCTTGAGTGAAAATTGAAGATAGTCATTGAAACCACCCACGTTTTAATATCTTATTCTGGGTCGCCATTCGCCCATTTTTTTTCGTTGAGTGCGCTATTAAATGTTGAACAAATAAAATGGGAAATCATTTATCGGAAAAAAAAGGACTTTTGAAATGTTTTTTAACGTGTTGTTATTCTTGTAAGACGCTTACTAAGGAGTGGCTGAAAAAGAGAATTCGGGTTAGTACTCGTCTGAGCAGAAAAAAAATTGGGATCTCAGGTTAGTATTAACCCTTCTTCGCACAAAGGCGATGTAGCACGCTTCAGTTAAACCTAGCATTTTTCTCGTTCAGTCACGCTTCCGTTTGAGGAAATGGAATATTTTGGCTTCGCCGAATCGAACATGCTGTTTACGGCGTGTCCGATTCGGCGGAGGAACAATACAGCGTCCACCACACAAGTCACATTTCTATGAAAATTTTATAACTTTTTTAAAAAATAAATGAAAAACAATTATGGAAATATGTCACTTTAACTATTTTTAATAAAAATCATGTTTTTGGTTAATTATTTTCTAATTAATTTTTAAAATCTAAAAAAAATATTTTTAATTAAAAAGTGAAAATTATCTTTAAATTAAAGAAAACAGTATTAAAATATAATCTCGTTGTTGACAACTGTATTGTGTTTGTCTGATTTTGGTTTGTGTTTTAAATAAATGTTATTTTAAAGTTCTTTTTTAATTAAAAGAAAAAAGAACTGCAGTATAACTCCTATAATTTGAACATCCGCTTCGTTCAAATTAGAGGACGCTGTTGAAGTTTCGTGATAAAAAAAATGTGCTGCAGTTAACTTTAATTGTCTAAGAATTAAAAAATAGTAAATGAAATTCATTGCTATATGATACTTCAAGTATATATTAAGTTGAGTTTACGATATATTGCAAGTAAGAATTGTTAAATATTATTACCAGGAACAAAAACATTGCAAATAAATTAAATCTACTCTTACTTGTTAGGTATTTATTACCTAAGTTATCATCTACAGAACTCATACATTTATGTAAAATAAAGTTTTTTTTATTTATTCATTGAATGAGTCTCATTGCAGTTTCTATTTTCATCGATTGAGC
Organism: Euprymna scolopes; assembly: GCF_053919585.1. Classification (NCBI taxonomy): domain Eukaryota; kingdom Metazoa; phylum Mollusca; class Cephalopoda; order Sepiida; family Sepiolidae; genus Euprymna; species Euprymna scolopes. Next base: position 22,539,010 of record NC_136509.1, on the reverse strand, counting down.
TCTCGGGTGCTGCCATTGTATTCCGTAAGCGATCACGAAAATCTACAATTTCTTGGTTCTGTACTTTTTTATGATTATATCTCTTCGGAGTGACATTGCTTGCAAAACATAGTTGTCACGAAAGTAAGAACTTTTTTCTAGAAATTTTATAACCGTCTCCATAGACTTTTCTGCATCATCCCATGATATTGCTTCATCAGAGTGTTCTTAGTTATTTACATTAGGGTCAAGAGAATGGGAGCTATCGCTATTTTCATCACCATTACTGCCTTCAGGATATTGATCAGTAGTTTCCTCATCTTGTTGCACCCACATTTCAACATCATTTGCATGAAGTGATTTAAGAACAGCGTGGTTGGTTGGTAACAGTTTGGATTCAAGAATTTTTTCTAGACAAATTGTGATGGGTTGTTTTACACTATTTTAAATATAGCAATCTGAAAAAAAATTACAGTTAGTGTAAATTAATTATCAATAGGTAATCTACATTAATTATATAGTACCAATATCAACATTTTTGCGCAATATCTGACTAAACCATATAAACCATTTTACCGCAACTCCGCATCAAATATGCTAATACAATTTCAATGACGAGACAGTTCAAGTTTAGAGAAAGTCAAGGTTTAGAAGAAGTCCAAATGAGAGGAAGTCCAACTTTAGAGGAAGTTCAAATTAAAGGTGTTTTACTGTATATGAAAATATATTCTCGTTGTTGACTGAATGTTGTTATCTGGTTTTATGGTGTGTTTTAAATAAAATGGTTATTTTAAAGTTTTATTTTTCAAATAAAATTATTTTTTTCCCTTTTACTGATTTCTATTTCAATTTTTCTTAAAAAAAATAATATCTTCGTTTACTGAGTTAATTTTAAAAATATAGAACTTTGACTTTAACGACGAAGCGCTAATTTGACGTCGAATCAACCACACGGATCGGGCCGAATCAGCCGCACAGAAACGTCCCAAACCCTCCGGTTGAAGTAGGATTTTATTGGTGTATCATATCTCTTACAAATAGTGAAGTAGGATTTTATTGGTGTAGCATATCTCTTACAAATAGTGCTGGGGCTATAAGGTCCACCTTCTCGATCAAAACCAATTAATTTGCATGACTACTTTTTTTTTTTTAAACAAGTCTTAATAAATTAACCATTTTTGTTATTCATTTGGAATGTCATTGTTCTATGTGTTGTAGTGATGCAATAATTTCGTTAATATTAATAAAAAAGTAATTAATTAAAACGATTTATGAAAACAGGAATATTACTAAAAACAAGCAGAACTCGTGGAAATTCCACGGCAGTTGAAATTTTTTTAAAAGGTATTATAAATAAAATGAATATAAAATAAAATAAAACAAATAATGACGAATTTAAAACAATCTCGGTGAAAATGCACACCGAGACCACCCGAAGACTTACCTTTAAGAAATTGATTACGGGGAGGTTGAAAAGAGGAAAATGCCTGTCGAAATAAACACCCCAAACTTCTACATGTTAAGAACGGCTTTCGGAATACACACCGGTTATAGGCTGGACTACCAGTGCACATTGACCGGGTGGTCCCCACTGCATTTTTTTACCACAATTCTTTAGTAATTTTTTTTTTAACCTTTTAAAGCTAAAAGAATTGATTAAAAGAATTAAGATTTTTTTCGACGAAAATTAAACACTCAATACATTATTTTTTTTGTTTTTTCTTTTTCTGGATAATTTTTAATATAAATTATGTTTCACCTATCAACTTTCACATTATTTAAATTTTAAAAAGAATCCATAATAATAATAATAATAATAAAAAAACTTACAGTTTTTTTCTCAGCATAGCATTTTTTAAATTATAAAATAAAATGGCCAATTTGAAACCGTCAACAGACCGTCATATTTTTTTTGTTTTGAAAAATTTTGGAAAGAAAGTGGTTTCTATGATGTTTTAACTGATAAAAAAAAACGACTATAAAGGGAGGTAATTCGTTTCTCATGAATTAATGTTTTCGATGATGATGATGTCTTTTGTGACTTCGGATGTCTGAAAAGTAACTTAATATTTAGATCATTTTCTTACATTGAACAGACATGACTAAAAATAAAGATACTGACATGGCATAAACGAGAGGATTAAAAAGAGGAGAAAAAAATGATTGGTTGGGTAGATAACTGGCTTGCTTTCTAGCTTTCTCTGTCCCCTTCTTTCTCTCATTAGCAAAAACTCGTTTTTACGAGGATCGCTCCAACTCTTATATTTTTATACAAACCGAATAGATCAGAGGGGCTTGCAAATTACATTATTATGATTACTATCTATTTAATAAAAACACGTCTATTTTCGTTTGCTATGTTTTCTTTGTTTTATTCAAATTCTCGTTAAATGCAAAAGATTTCGGTAAAAAATTGTCTGGAATAGAGAAAACAAAAATAAATAAATAAATAAATGTTTTTTTTTTCTTTTTTTGCGTAAAAACATATTAAAAATGTATTTCGTTTCCTTTATCCGGATTTCGCAATTTTAGGTTTTCAAGTGACATCAGCATCGGACGGCCATGTTTTCTATTCAACAAACGAAAGCTCAGAAGGCTCGATTCTTTATGAAAGCCACATGGTGTAGATGTTCAAACGTAAATATTATCGCAAAAAGCTAAAGCACGATCAATTGTTTTTCCAACCGCAAAGGAAAACCTAAGACGTTGTATTTTTAAGCGTTTGTCAACATTTCATATTTTCTTTCCAAGAAAAAGCGTTGTGAAAAAAATCTATGATAAATCGTTGTTGTCGCTGGTATTTTGACCCGCTTTATATATTCTTATGTTAGAATCTGGGACGCGTCGGCGATATATGAAATACGACCCTTGTCAAAAACGTCACTATGCGTGCTGCAGAGTCCATTTATAGAGGCTACATAGATTGTTTTTTTCTCTTTTCTCCCACCCCATCCCCGTTTAATGATGTATGATTCTGGAATTCCTTTCACTCGGCCGATAACTGGACACATGGGAAAAACAGACAGCAAAGACACTAAACTTTAACATAAACTTAAACAATTTATTATTTTTAATTATTTGAGAGTTTCTATTACTTAACGACGAGTTTATCCTATTTTTTATTTTTTTACACTCTTATATTTCCGGACATTATACGACGTCTAGTTTCCTTCAGTTTTAAACACCAACTTATTTAATTTATTTAATATGCGGTTGCTTTAAATCTCTCAGCTATTATATATATATATATATATATATATATATATATATATATATATATATATATATGTGTGTGTGTGTGTGTGTGTGTGTGTGTGTGTATACATATATATATACACACACATATATATAATTTAAAAACAAAACAGTATATTAAATCATGGCTCCCCAGCAGTATTGATCAAACACCACCTCCCTTAATCGCAAGAACAACAAATGTTACAGATATTAGATCTAGTTTCCTACTCTTGATTAATTCGGATATATATATATATATATATATATATATATATATATATATATATATATATATATATATATATATATATATATTTCAGGTCACGTAATGTGCTACTGGTAGCATGTAACCCAGTACTACCTGCTGCATGGTCGGGTAACCGGCGACTAAACTGGTTCTCCCACTCGCTTGACTGGTGAGGAGTGTGGCTAGTCTCCCAGAAGGATCAAAAACAAGACCTTACAAAGGGCGGACGAACACTCCTAGGGTCAACTGCCAACTAGCTCCACATGAACTTATATGCATGTGTATATATGTGCATGTGTGTGTATGTATATATATATATATATATATATATATATATATATATATATATATATATATATATATATATAGCACGGAGTTTGAAATCCCAGGTTGGTGTCTGTCGCGCAATATCTCACTTCATGGGCAGGTAGTGTCTCTTAAGTTTGGTTGACAGTCTACCTAAGTGATTGAAAACTCTATTACAAAGCCTGAGATGCAGCTGTTCATTAGTTCCGTGGCATATTTTGCACCAACTGATGTTATCGGTTGTTTCAAAAAGTGTGAATGGTTCTACACAAGCCATTACCACTTAAATCAAATCATTGTGTGGGTAGCCATGAGTTTGCTCACTCTGCTTTCTTACAACATCCAAAAAGGTAAGCAAAAAGTTCCATCAGGCGAAGTCCACTGGCGATGGGGTACTGGTGGTTGAGGCAGGTGGAGGATACCACTGGATGCCTTTAGTCGGTACTCTTCACAGTTGGCGGCGTAGTAGGTGATGGCCATTCTTGTGTAAAAATTTGTGAACAATTGCACAGTTCGTGTCCTCTACTATGTGGCAAAGCAGATCTTTTCTAGATGTAGCACAACTTTTCCTAGGAAGGGAGGAGGCGATAAAAGGAGCCCTAAAAAAAGCTTGTTCACACAAAAGCTTATCATCTTGCTGCCGTTGACTGGTTATCCAATTGTGCACTTGAAACAGAAACTCAATTCGAAATACAAAGCATGCGTTCAATTTTGGAACGTGGAATGTAAGAACATTGCTTGATAGTGATGATTCTTTCGAGAGGAAGACGGCGCTAGTTGCAAAAGTACTGAAACAAAACAACATTGACATTGCTGCCTTGTCTGAGACAAGGTTACAAGTTCTTTTGGTCAGGTCGGAAAGAGGGGAAGAGGCATAGTTCCGGTGTTGGCTTTGCAATGAAATCAAATATTGCTGACTCTCTGGAGGCTCTTCAGCGGGGCGGTGACGATCGTTTAATGACCCTTAGAATGGGACTCACAGCTAGAACGGGACCCACACTGGTAAGTTACTATGCACCAACTCTAAATGCAGAAGAGGTAGAAGCCACAAACTTCTACGAAAAGCTTGGTGACATAGTAAGAAACGTAAGCTTTCATGACAAGATCTTACTGATATGAGATTTCAATGCCCGGGTAGGCTCGGACAGGGATACATGGGTAAATGTGATTGGGGCTCATGGTATGGGGAAAATAAATGACAATGGAATTCGCTTGTCATTTTGTAGTGAACATGGGCTCTTCATTACAAATACTATGTTTCATCAACCAAATCGTTGTAAAAGCACATGGATGCACCCAAGGTCCAAGCATTGGCATCTTATTGACTTTGTTATAATCCGGAGAAGAAACAGGAGAGATATTTTTTTGAGTCGTTCATTTTATGACTCATGGTGGCTGTCGGATCACGCCCTGATTCGATGGAAGACATCACTGAAACTACGACCTAAGGGCAGAAGGCATAAAATTAAGATGCCAAAGCCATTGAATATGGAAGAACTGAACACTGAAAAGTAAGAAGAATTATCTTCTAAGTTAGATGCGAAGTTGAACGAAATTGTGATAAACAATGATATTGAAGAGTCCTGGAAGAAATTGCGGGATGCCATCTATGAATGTTCAAGCGAAGTACTAGGAGTTTCCAAGAGGAAGCATTAGGATTGGTTCGACGAAAATGACATTGAAATTCAGGGTATTTTAGACCGGATGCACTCTTCGCACAGTGCCTGGATATCAGACAAGAATTCTGCAGCGAAGAGGTCGACTTATCTCAGTGTCAGGAGGGATGTTCGGCGCTGATTGAGGAAAATCAAAGAAGATTGGTGGTCTGCAAAAGCCTCTGAGCTCCAGACTGCTTTTGATAGGAAAGATGCGAGAGTATTTTATGAGGGTCTGAAAGAAGTTTTTGCGGTACTTCACCCGTTATGGGGGCAGATTGTACAACCTTGTTGACTGATAAGAATGACATCCTTAACCGCTGGAAGGAGTGCTGAATTCTTCTTCTGATGTTGACGATGATGTTTTGAGTTCTTTGCCTTCAAGAATCCAAATACCAGAACTAGATGTGATTCCTAATTTTTCTGAAGTTCTCGCAGCTGTAAAACAAATGCTACTGAAAAAGTGTGCAGGTGATTATGGTATACCGGCTGAAATATTCAAGTTTGGGGGGAACACACTTTTGAAAAAACTTTTGGAGTTATTCATCAGGATCTGGGAAAGCGGTTCTGTACCTCAGGATTTCAGGAACTCGTCAATAATCCATCTCTTCAAGAATAAAGGAAAGCGCATTGATTGTGATAACTATCGTGGAATATCACTGCTCTCTGTGTCTGGAAAAGTACTAGTCAGGGTCATTTTGAACAGGATAATCATTCATCTAGTAGACAAAATTTATCCTGAGACGCAGTGTGGTTTTAGATCTGGAAGGAGAACCATCGACATATTCTATTGTTTACACCAAGTTGCAGAGAAGGCACGTGAGCAAAATCAGGATCTGTTTGTCGTTTTTATCGACATAACCAAGACGTTTGACTCTGTCAACAGAGTCGCACTTTGGAAGGTTTTAAATAAAGTTGGAATCCCTGAAAAAATGTTGAATGTAATAATATTCTTTCACAAGAATATGGAGGCACGTGTAAGAGCAGACGGAAAGTTCTCTGAGTCATTCAAGGTAAAAACCGATACGAAACAGGGTTGTGTTATGGCACCTGTGCTCTTTGCCATCTTCTTTTCAATCATGCTCGAGCATGCTTTTAAAGATTACATGCAATGTGTCCATTTTGAGTTTAGAACTACCGGGAGTCTTTTTAATCATCAAAGATTCAAAGCTAAAACACTAACAAGAAGCAAAATAGTTCGCATGCGAATGCACTTTTTGCATACGATGCTGCACTCGTGGCCTCTTCATTTGAAGAAGCACAATAATTAGTTGACAAGTTTTCCAATGCCGCAAAAGCATTTGGTTTGATGATTAGTATTAAAAAGACAGAAGTTATCTACCAACCAAAGCCCACCCCGTTGCAGCAAGGAGGTATAAATATTCCGAGACCAGAATATGTGGAATCGCATCAGAAAATCTTAGTGAATAGACAGTCTCTAAAGTATGTTAAATTCTTGCATATCTCGGAAGTAAGGTGAATTCTTCAGCATCACTTGATGATGAGATATTGAGCAGAATTTCAAAGGCGTCATGATGTTTTAACCACAGCTAATATCAAGTGGACTTAACTTAAAATTCTTCCATTAAACATCACGACGAAGAATAAGAGGAAAAATATATATATACGGATTGGAAAAGGAGTGTATATCTCCGAAATATATATCTCTCTCTTTAAAAATAAACATTTGTTTATTTTATAAAGGTTAAAAAAAATCGCGTTGTTATTTGGCTTTAAAGTGTTAAATGTAAGACGTCTCTTATTTGATTTATAAATTTTACTCAACGCCTTTAATGGATAAACCTACCCAGACTTTCAAATTACGTGCGACCACGCGTAATTATCCGGCTACAGAAAAACCGCAGCTAACATCAAGTGGACTTAACTTAAAATTCTCCCATTAAAAATCATGACGAAGAATAAGAGGAATATATATATATATTGAAAAAGGAATGTATATCTCCGAAATATATCTCTCTTTAAAAATAAAAATTTGTTTATTTTATAAAGGTTAAAAAAAATCGCGTTGTTATTTGGCTTTTAATGTTAAATGTAACACGTCTCTTATTTGATTATACTTATCAAAGTATTATTATGTACATTTATATCAAAAACACTTGTAAACGTTTTTGTTTTTAATTTTTAAATTTTTTATTTCCATACTTTGTGGACCAGGCGCGAACGCAGACCCCACAATTTTAATGAACCACCGTTCTGCAAGATCAAACATACCCATTCCTGTGTCTTGATACATCTTCTATCATTATATGTAATCAGTTTTTTAAAATAGTCAACCATATAGGAGCCTATTTGTGACCACACACACACACACACACACACACACACACACACACACACACACACACAGAGACATTCAGCTTTATATATATATATATATATATATATATATATATATATATATATATATATATATATATAGTCTAAAAAAGCTTTGAATACAAAAAATGCAAAAATAAAAATAAAGAATTCAGTTTAAATTCCGGAAGGAAAAAAATATTTTAACCTTAACCTATCGCAGACTTAGCACCTACATAATCCAACTTTTAAAATGTTTATGATGACTAAAGAGAACTCATTTATATAAGGAAGAAAAAAACACCTTTACTAAAACTGTTAAAAAGAAATACTTAGCACTTGCATAAGCCGATTTCGCAAAAGTCTTCAAGTTTAAAACAGAATTTAACTACATAAGGATGAAAAGAGAAAACCTTAACTAAAATGTTGTAATTAGAAAACGGGGATCATCAGCCTCTTACCATGTAGCTGTTTCGGAGATTTAAAACAGGACAGCTATTTAATACATGGCTCTCCAGTGGATAATACCACTTCCCCAATAAAAAAAGTAAAATAATACGGTTACTATTTCTAATATATGAAAAAAAAAAAAGAAGATGAATTAAATAATAAAAGAGAAAAAGAAAAACTATTAATAAGTAAGTTTAGAATTACAAGATCAATTCTGCGACATGTTAACTAGCATATGAATGCTATGAGAATGAAAATGTATAAAAGCTTAAGTACCTTAGGTACCAGAAAGGCAAATAGATAAGAGGAAGGAAATGTAGCAACACATATCTAAAAACCCAATATATATATATATATATATATATATATATATATATATATATATATATATATATATATATATATATATATATATAATCTAAAGAAGTTTTTAAAACAAAAACACAACAAAGAATCTAAAGAAGCTTTGAATAAAAAATGCAAAAATAAAAATAAAGAATGCAGTTTAAATTCCTGGAAGGAAAAAAATATTTTAACTTTAACCTATCGCAGACTTAGCACCTACATAATCGGATCCGACTTCAAAAATGTTTATAATGACAAAACAGAACTAATATATATATATATATATATATATATATATATATATATATATATATATATATAAAGAACTCATATATATACATATATATAAAGAACTCATATATATATATATATATATATAAAACTCATATATATATATATCTATATATATAAAAATGTAAATGTTGGTTTGTTCTAAACGAATAAAACCATATTTCTACGTTACCAATTTATTTGAAATTTTCAGACAATCCATTTTTAGAGTCGAGGTATGTTTTTATGTTATTATAAAAAAAATTTACCTCGCGAATTATTAAAATTAAAATATTAAATAAAATAAATATATTTTTTAACCGTTACTGCGAATCTGTTCTGTTGATAAAACTGAACTTCCGGTTCGATTCATTTCACAGCCACGAATTGACGAAAGATTTCATTTTCTGTTTAGTAAGTAAAAAAAAAAAAAAAAATACATAATTCATTTGTTTATCTTCCATATTTTTTAATTTACACATTTTTTCTTTATTATATGAGGCCAAAAAATAATTTGTCGCTTGCTTTTTGAGTTTTTTGGAATAAAAAAAACACGATTTAAAAAATAGCACGGATCACTCTCTGCATTAGCACCGAAAAATGTTACTAAACATTTAATAATTTCTCACTTTTACAAACATTTGATTTTAAATTTCTTTTTAAATGACTACTTTTATCGACTTTTTTTTTTAAATATCCCCCCTCCAAAAGTGATGTTTATTCCGGAAGCTGTTCTTAAGATTTGGAGGTTGGGGGGGAGGGGAGGGTGATTCCAAGTTGGACCTAAGCTAAAAAAAAAAAGAAAAGTTTTTTATGCGCACATAAGCAACAATTTTTTTTATTAACTTTTTTTTAACGTTTTTATTTAAAAATTAGTAAATTTCAATTGTAATGTAGCGTCTACCCCTGAACTAATTGTGACAGTGACATTGAACATTCACCGTTTTCGGAGAGCTCCAAGAAAAAGACAAAAAAAAAATTCGAGGAGTCTATTCACGCCGCTCCTTACCCGAACGAATTTTCTAAAGAAAATTAATTTATCGTTTCATCCTAACTTATCGCCAAAAACATTTGACCAGTCGGGAAGGATTTCTTCTTTATTTTCGGACTAAAAATAACACGAGATTCGAAAAAGTTGTCAAAAAACAAATATATAACAAATAAATGTTATCAAAAGCAAGATAAGTTACTTTTCTGCCAAACTGGATATATTTTTTGTGTTTTTATTAAATGTAACATATTTATTCAGCTCGAAAAACATACAGTGTTTACCGATGTATTAAAAAATTCAAGATGGCGTCTCACACCCTCTTTAACACCGTAAGATTGGGAAAAGGTGTTATAAATAAAAAACTATACAAAATACTATTAAAAACCCGCCGAATATATGTCAACATATGTCACGGTAACATATATTGAGCGAGTTTTTAACAGTATTTTATCCGGTTTTTTTATTTATAACACCTTTTCCCAAACTTACCGTGTTAAAGAGAGAATCAGACGCTATCTTGAATGTTCCAATACATCGGTAAACACTGTATGTTTTTCGAGCTGAATAAATATGTTACATTGAATAAAAACACAAAAAATATATCCAGTTTGGTAGAAAATGTGTTTTTTTGACAACTTTTTCGAATCTATGTATACAGTAATACAAACCCGTTTTCTTTTATTAATTTGTTAAATGAAAGTACAGATAACCCGGTCGGTTTCTAATGTGATGAAAATCTAGCCCCCCCCTAAAAAAAGGGGTACTCTGGATAATAACAAAACATTAAAATTGCCTCAGTCTCGAAAGATTTCTTCTCTACTGAACGAGGACACAAACGGTGAAGTGTAGTTCACCTTCTGTTTCTCTCCCCCTCTCTCTTCCTCTCTTAATATCTCTCTCTATCCATCTCTCCCTTTCCCTCTCTCAATCTATATTTCTCTCTATATTACCCTCTCCATCTCTCTTTGAGCCCCTCTCTTTCTCTAACTCCCTCTATCTCTCTCCTTTCCTCTGTCTCATCCCTCTCTGTTTCTAACTCTCCCCCTCTCTCTGTTTATCTATCAATCCCTTTATCTCTCTATCTCCTCCTCTTTCTCTATTTTCCTCTCACTTTCTCTTTTCTATCTATATATCTTCCTCTCTATCTGTCCATCTCTAATCCCTCATCCTATTTTAGTCTCCTAAATTAATTACAGTGAATAAGGCATTGTCAAAACATGGATAAATCCTATTTTAGTCACCTAATTTACTGACTGTGAGAATAGAAGTTATTTGGAAATTACTGCTACCTTGAACAGCACCAGAAGTAACTGGTAAACCCTTTCTAATTAAATTGATTTCGGCAGCCATTTGGTAACAAAATGACATAGCCTTAGCCCTTGCTGCATGAGGAATACCTGCGACCTTGCTTGCCAAGTTGAAGAATTATTTATTCTACTTTAAAACATTCAATTTTTCAAAAATCTCATCTTCGACATCTCAAAAACATCCAATATGGGGAAAAATATTGCAGAAATGCAAACTTATTGTTTAGGATGAATGCACAATGGTAGGCAAAAAATCACTTGAGGCTCTTGGTCGATCCTTGCAAGATTTGCGTGGCAATGTCAGACCATTTGGGAATGCAGTAATATTGCTTGCAGGAGATTTCAGACAAATGTTACCTGTTATTCTTCAATCAACACCAGCAGATGAAATAAATGCTTGCCTCAAATACTCTACTTTTTTGTTCCATGTGAAGCTATTAAACTTAACTCAAAATATGCATGCCCAGTTGCCGACTGTTCGATCCGCACAAAAACTTTTGCATCACTTGTGGGAAATTGGGTACGAAAAAGTGCCAGCTGATCAGAGTTAAGGGCAAAATTCTTTGACTTTTAACTTCTGTAATTTCTGTAATTTTATTTCATCAAAAGAATAGTTAGTTTAAAATGTTTTTGCAGATATTCAAGTTATAAGAATTCCATTTGACTGAGTGAATAAGCTATTCTTGCAGGTCAATACAAAGATGCCCATGAACTTAACGCTATTATTCAATGTAAAATTCCAAGTAGGGTAGTCAAATACAAATCCATCGACACTGTTGTGAAAGCAGATAAAGTGGTTAATTATCAAACAGCTATATTTGCCAGGGATGCCACCGCATGTATTGCAACTGAAATTTGGTGTACTAATTATCATGTTGTGAAATATAAACCAATCCAAGCTTTGCAATGGCACATAGCTTGCAGTAAAAAAAAAATTAACAAACAATATCATAGAAACAACAATCTTAACAGGACCTTTCACAGATGAATATATCTTCATTCCATGAATTCCTATGATTCCACCGGATACATCATTACACTTTAGGAAATTGAACTTTCCAATTTTATTGTCATTTGCAATAACCATCAACAAAGCACAGGGAACAATCTTTACAATTGTGGGCCTTACAGTTACACACTGACTGTTTTTTCACATGGACAATATATATTACATATTCATGAGTCACCACACCGGAGAATCTCTATATCAGCTAAGAAAATGGAACAACAAAAACGGTGTACCCATGCAAAATGGAAAATTAAACCTATAAGAAACATGCTTTTCCTCATGTTGGAACTTTTTCCATTGCGCAATTTGAGCCACAGCAACGCGTGGCAGGGTACAGCTAGTATATATATATATATATATATATATATATATATATATATATATATATATATAAAGAACTCACATATATATATATGCATAAAGAACTCATATATATATATACATATATATATATATATAGAACTCATATATATATATATAAATAACTCATATATATATATAAAGAACTCATATATATATGAGTTCTTTATATACATTATATATATATATATATATATATGAGTTCTTTATATATATATATGAGTTCTTTATATATATATATGAGTTCTTTATATATATATATGAGTTCTTTATATATATATATATGAGTTCTTTATATATATAAATGATTCATATATATGTATATATATATAAAGAACTCATATATATATGTATATATATATATACATATATGTATATGTATATATATTTATATATGTATATATATATATATATATATATATATATATAAACAAACTTTGTTAAAGACAACAGAGAGCTCCCGTTTGATTAGACTATTTTTTGACTTTTTCAATTTTTTCTCACAATCATTTTAGTGTATTAATTGAAAGAATTGATATAAGTTCCGTGTGCAGTTCGAACACACTAAAATGCCTGTCCCCACTTCCTACCTAACCTAGCCCTCACCACAGAATTCTCCCCGCACACTGGCCATCGCAGCTCACACGCATTACCCGCTGCTGCTATATATAAAAACCTTACAACCCTACTCGCACTGATACTCACACAGCACTCTTGAAGATGTCTTTTTCGAAAGTCGAAAAGCAATATCACAGCCACCTTCGAACTACACACGGAACTTATATCAATTCTTCGGATTCATACACTGAAAAGATGACCATAAAACTTGAAAAGAAAAGCTCTAATACAACGGAAGCTCCATGTTGTTTTAATGACGTTTATTTAAAAAATTGAAAAAGTAAAAGAATAGTCTAATGAAACGTTTTATTAAATGAAAGCATGCTGCCTAAATCCATACAATTCATATATATATATATATATATATATATATATATATATATATATATATATAATATGAGAATAATGGAAATAGTATTCCGACAAAATAGAGAAATAAAATGAACAAACTGTGTTATGTGTTCATCAACGTTTCGTCTTTATTTATTTTAGGAAGTCTCGAAATATACACGAAACGTTGATGAACACATAACACGGTTTGTTCCTTTTTATTTCTGTCTGTCTGTCTGTCTCTGTCTGTCTGTCTGTCTGTCTGTCTCTCTCTCTCTCTCTATATATATATATATATATATATATATATATATATATATATGTGTGTGTGTTGGATATGATAACTAATGGCTACACATATGCAAACATGTTTCAGTGACCACCCTGCCAGGGAAAATCACCCCATTAGGCCAAGAATATCCACGAGAGTATCCGTCAAAAACATTACCTCTTTTTATAATTAAAACCAATAAATGGGATATCATTTCCAAGGTTAAGACAGGGATAACCAGATAAGATAGGTTATCACATTATATAAATTGATGTGAGATATAATTTTATAGTCATGCTTTTATTTTATTTTTTTTTTTTAGTTAAATTAAAAAAAAAAATATTACCTGACCTGGATAATTCGCCATGTTGGCATTTTAATTTATGAGTTTTTATCGGGGGGGGGGGGGGGAGCACATTTCTTTTTATGAGCTAAAAGTGTGGAGATTTTGCCGACATTCCCTCCCCCAGCGTAATGACCCCCGGGCTGCGTCGTCGACCCGTCAAGTGCTTAGTAATTGAGACAGTATTACTTTGAAAAAAAAAAAAAAAAAAAAAAAAACTCCATTTGCACCCAGCAAGAAAAGAGAGACATTAGGGAGACATGAAAGAACGCCGATGTCTTCAGACGCAGCCATTAATTGTGCACGTTTAGCGATCAAAATGGCGCCGCAAACTGAAGCTTACCAAACTAAAATGATGCATGACTGAACGATGGAAGAAACGTAGAAATGCAAGAACGCAGCTCACAAAATAGATGCATCCACGTGCGGTTAAGTAACACATGTTCTAACAGAACATGTGTTTATGCGTCGAGAACATCCCTACCTCTCGCTGTCTCTCTATTTACCTCTATCTCGCTCTGTTTCTGTGACTAAAATAAACTACCGGGTTTGAGTTGAGCTCACTGGTAGGTGAAATAAAAAAATTCCCACGAAATTGTAAAAATAATGCGTTTTGTGTAAAGAAATGAGCTCACTGCATTTGATAATGTTTATCATTGTAATTTCACATATTTCACCAATAGCCCAAGTGTTATAAACATCGATTTTCTTCTAGACGATCGTGTTAGATAGCGGTTTTTGAGGAAGTTGGAGACGGGTATTAATATCTATTGTGCAAAAAGCCCGCGGGTACGTGTGTAAGGATAACGGATCCAATGATTCAAGATTTAAAAGCATCGTAGAATTGAATATATAAGACATCATTTTCAAAACAAAATTCGGTGTTAAGAGATTTATTTAATTAAGGCTTTCAAATGGTCGTTATCAACCGCAGTCGGTCGGTCGGTCGGTCGCAACCGTCTTCATCTTCGAGGTGCTCGTCACCATTGCCAACTTTCTTGAACAACCGTTGTGCTAGCCTTTAGTTAAACAAAAGGAAATAATACATGAAAATAATTGTGTTTTGGACAGGCTTCCAAATTAACAGATTCTGGGATATCTTATCTTTTTCAATCAACTGTTAGGTGAAAGTCCGTAACAGTTGGAAAAGTGTCTTTTCTCCATTAAATTGTTAGGTGAAAGTTCGTAACAGTTAGAAAAGTGTCTTTTCTTTTATTATTATTAAATCGTTAGGTGAAAGTATGGAGTGGTTAGAAAATGTCTTTTCTCCATTAAATTGTTAGGTGAAAGTCCGTAACAGTTAGAAAAGTGTCTTTTCTTTTTCTTTTTTTTATTATTATTAAATCGTTGAAATGGAACAAGAAAATCGTGCGGATTTGAATTTTGTCCATGCTGTCGAGAAGCCTGCAAAAAATAAAAATGTTTTTGCACCAAAAATTCAATAAATGAAAACTATATACATCATTGTCGACATTGTTTTATTTCCTGTTGATCTATAACGAGGAATAGCTGTCATAACCGATCTCTCATCTCTCTTACTATCAAACCGAATGTCTGCACAGAATTTTCCGCGTTTCATTCTTGTGCGGATTCGTTAGGCTGTTGCATCGAATAGATGTTACGTCGTATTTTTAGATGCTTCTATATTACTGGGTTTGCTAGTCAACGAATCAGATTCTTTGTTATACACACACCGATTTATCGGGTCAATGCACACGCATTTATCCAGTAAGGGTACGCGTGGCATTTAATCCACCAGTTCTTATTGCGTATTAAGTTTTGAAGTAAATATTGAAAATAGATACATAAAATGTATGCAGATACATAAAATATTAATAACTAATATATATAACGGTTAGAAGCAGTGATTGTTGCCTTGGCGGTCGAGTTTCAATCCTTGCTTGAGGGAGTTGGTAGTCTAGTCGAAGTGAAAAGCTGTGTTGCTCCTTTGTAATCTTTCCGATAATGGACTACCCATGTTGTATCAACTTCTCTTTTCGTACATTTTTCTCCATATAATTTTCCACAACCACTCATAAAACTATTTTCAGTAATTGTGCTGAAAAGCAAAATAGCGTCCACTCGCAGCTGAACATTTTGCTAACTGCATTTCATTTCCTCTGATGATATTAGCCATTGTTGAAAATCCATGGATTAAGGAAATTAATATAACCCCTTCTATATATTCCTTTGTCAAGCAATAAATTCTTAAATCGAACATATGCCTGTATATGTTGTTTTTTCAGAATTTAAAATTAAGCCACTATATATATATATATATATATATATATATATATATATATATATATATATATATATATATACATGCGTTTTATTTTTTATTACCGTATCTTTCTGATAAGTTACATTATTGTTTCAGCTACCCTCCCCCACAAGTTACTTAAACTCCAAAACTAAAACATTACCGACATACCAAGCACCTCCTTCCACCTTTCCCCCTTGTTCCCTTCCTCTCTTTTTCCGCTCTTCTCGCACCCCTCCCATGGCCTCATTCACTCTTTCACTCTTTCATCCCGTAATAACGAACATTTCTGTAAAAGTCTGAGGAAGCTACAGACAGCAAAAAAAAAACAAAAAAAACGGCCGGGTAGCTGAAACAATAATGTAACTTTACAGAAAGATACGGAAATAAAAAATAAAACGCATATTTACTCTACAACAGTATTGAGCACTCTCTTCAGTTTTTATTAATTACCATTTATTACTAAATATATATATATATATATATATATATATATTAATGTAAGGATGATTAATAGGAATCAGGAATTAAAAAAAAATCTGTACATTTTCGGATAGGAGAATCAGGAAAAAATTATGCCTTTTTTTTCCGATGCCAAAAGCACTTCTTTTTGTTGAAACCTTAATTGTCTACGGATAGAACTAAAAATGAAATGATCCACTAATGTTCAACAACTAGTGAAACTAAAATCTATTAATCAGACCTGTAAGTGTATTTTTACGTTTTCGAAAATATATGACATTATTCCATGGATTTTGGCGGTTATCCCTTCCCCTTTCCCACATACGAACACGAAACTGCGTTTAGAAATTTAAAGAGAATCGAAATCGGAATTGGTAATTTTATCGGAATAGCGAATTTATCACAGAATCGGTAATTGTATTGGAATCAGAAAAAATATTGAACTCCTTCGATCACTAATATACACACACACGCACACACACACACACACAAACACACATACATATATATGGGGTGGGGGATTATTATTATTATTATTATTCATTTATTTATTTATTTATCTAATTCGTCCCATCTTTATTGAGGAATTAACTCACCATTAATAAAGCCGACATTGTCTCTAACTCTGCCCTCTTCAGTAGTTTTATTATTATTATTATTATTATTATTATTATTATTATTATTATTATTATTATTATTATTATTATTATTATTATCTCTTACTCACCATTAAAAAAGTCGACATTGTTTCTAACTCTGCCCTATTCAGTAGTTTTATTATTATTATTACTCATAACTAATAATTACATTATTTTTTACCATTTAAAAATTTCATTTCTATTCCATATTGAAATCAATTGCGTCTCATTTTTGCCGTTTGAATTAAACGCCTTTACGTTGCAACATTAAAAAAATATTAAACAACACAATATTCTTCCACAAATAGCTAAAATAATTCACGTGAACTTTTTCGAACATGATTTCTAGGAATGAACGCTGACCACGCTACAAATCTCCAGTTCTTTCAACGGTTTTCTTTTTCTTTTTCATTTACTTTTTTGTGACCAAGAGCGGAGGTCCGATTGAAATATAAAAAATAACAATAAAAATATTAAATACAAAAAGTAACATCGCTTTTCATGCTTCAAAAAACCCTCATAACCTTTAAATCACTATCCTAGAAGCATACGAGGACTTTTAACATTATATATATATATATATATATATATATATATATATATATATATATACATATATATATATATATATATATATATATATATATATATATATATATATACCTTATTAATATTTTCGAACCAAAAATTTTACTATATTAAAATATATAAATAAAATCGGTAATGTTCATATACCAATAAAAATTAAAGTAAAAATAAATTGACTCAATTTATTAAATTCATAATTATCATTTTTATAATAGAGCATACAAATAAGAGGATATATATATGTATTTTCATATTTGTCACGATTGTGTCCAGACCATTCGGAGAATTTAAAACATTTTGTTATTTAAAAATATTCGAAAATAGCCACTTTTCGAACGGCAAAATAAACTATACATATATGAACATATTTAAAATTTCTATTTAGGAGAGCAAGCAGTTAAATCTACACCCACTGCACTTTTCCATGGTTTTTAGTTTAATTATTTTCCGCTAGCCATGAAATTTATAAATCTTCCCATTTTCATACTTCTACTTTTTAAATTATATTTCAACCAATTAACTTTCTTAATATTTAATTAACATCTGTGTTTTTTTTTATTTAAGAAATTATTTTTCTTCTCCAAACTATTTAATTGTTTTATTTTCTAAATCTTAAACCACACCCTTAAATTTTATCCTCTTCAGCCTACGATAGTTTCGTATCAGAGTTGTTTACATCTACGATCTCATAGTTGCTTTCGCTTAATATTTTACTTCTTAAGTAGGAATTGTAATTAAAAAGTGAATTGAAAAAATTATTAATGTTTAATTTTTTATCAATTTCTCCAAGTTTTTTTTAAATTTTAATATTTTGACTTTAGTATTTATCTATCATCGTCCTTTAATTCAAACTTATAATTCTAACATTAACTTCTTCATACCAATCTCGGTTTAATTTCTAATTTATTTTAAACTTTATGTTTTGATTAAATATATATTACTTCATCTTAGCCTGCCTTTCTCAATAACTTGCAGTTATTTAATGCTAGATTTTTCCTCTTTTTCCCTGTTGAATTTATTCGGCTGTAATTCTATTATCTACAACGATTTTAAAACGAAAAATACTCTTATTTCTTCTATTTAGGTTATAATTATTTTATTATATGTTAGGTTGAAGATCTACTGTTGAATTTATTCGGGTATAATTCTATTATCTACAACGATTTCAAAACGAAAAATACTCTTATTTCTTCTATCTAGGTTATAATTATTTTATTATATGTTAGGTTTAAGATCTGCTAATTTATTTATTGCAACATTTTAAAATTGTAGCAATAAATTTAAGAATTTTCTTTACACACATTTATTCCACATTTATTCTGTCAATGTTTCCTTTCTAAATTTATTTCAATCAGGTTTTACACGTGATAACAGGAATTTATTTCTATGAAGACAGCTCTGTATAGCATCTAACCTTTTGTTTAATATTTCCACTTTAGAATTCACTATGTGGTATGTTTCAAGTAAGCACATATTATACCTTTTTAATTTATTCGGTTTATAATTTCTAGCCTTATCTACAATTGCCCATTTTAATTCAAATTCTTTTTTATTTTTACGTAGTTCCCTAATCCAATCAGCTAAGACAGTTGTGTTTCTCTTCTTATTTTTAATAATTATTTTTTGTTCTATCCTTATTTTTATCATTATTCACATCCCAATTTGGTTCATTCTTGGATTCAATTTTAAATGATGCAACATAGTTTCTGTATATGTCCTTAAAAACAACCCGTCCCCTCTATTTTTACTATTATCCACCTTAATTTCAGATTTTACCAGGTCAGTTACTTATGCTGGGTCTGGACATCCCATCGTAATATCAATGTGGTTCTCTCTATCCTTCTTTGTCCATAATTCATCATTATATCTAATTAAGGTTTACCTTGCTAGTTTTATAATCTATATTTCTAATATAGTTACATCTGGTTCACTTTCCACTACTTTTATTGCTTTCTCAAATAATTCAGGAGATATTGAAGGACAATATGAATCAATATCAAACATTTTGTTTTACGCTCGCAATTTTCCTTTTGATTTTTGGCTCAACGAACACCCTTACACATACCTCCACTTTCTTTTCCGCCTTCACGTTACGAGTTCGAGCCTGGCTGCCTACTACATTTATTTTTGATTAACACATATCTACAAACGCCCTGGCAACGCCGGACGTCCAGGCTAGTCTATAACATAAATCTTACCTGTCTGTTTAAATGTATGTATGTGTGCATGTATGTATTTATGTATGTATGTATGTATGTATGTATGTATGTATGTATGTCTGCCTTAAACTTTCGACAGAGGCGACGGATTTTCACGACATCAGTATCCTTTTGAAGCTCGACCCTCCCGACGACAAATATCGAAAAATCGTTCACTCTCAACTGGGCACTTTTCCTCAAGGAGAGGTCGCTTTTTTCGCCGATATTTTCGAAAGTCATACCCTCTTTTCGATTGACTAGCCTTAATTTAAACCTACGTCACTTCCGATGGACGCAACGGCGAAGACGTCGCATTTTTTTCAGGTTCTTTGTCACTTTTTTTACCTTCTTCTCGGTACGGGTTACAGCCTGCCTGTCTACTACGACTTTTTTTTTTTGCTCAACACACACCTCAAAACATCCGAGCAACGCCGGGCACCCAGGCTAATTTACTTATATTTTGGAAAAATAGCGAAAATTATAGATTATTTCGGTTCTTAATAAATTATTTAAATGAATAAAGGATTGTAGAGAAAAAATAAAATAAGTAAGACTGATTTATCCGCCCTTTGAGAAATCACGAATGATTAAAAGTTATATAAAATGAAAAAAAAATGCAGCGTAAACGTTTTGTTAGGAAATTCTGGATTTAGATTCGACGTTCAATTGCATTATCGGAAATAAACCGAGAGGACAAAAGTTTACTTAAGTGGTTCATTAATCAAACGGCAAATAAAGAATTGGCGGGTTGATGGGGGAAGAAGGATGTTGAGGTAATGGTGCTTTAAGAGAAATAAATCGTTGAAATTTCAATTGAGTGGAATATTTTTTACGCTCAAATGACAGCTAAAACGGGACGGATATTGACAAAGTATGTTATTTCGAGAATCAAAATCCATCGTATGGCAAACAGACGCATCTCTCTCTCTCTTTCTTTCTCTCTCTCTTTCTTTCTCTCTCTCTTTCTTTCTCTCTCTTTCTCTCTCTCTCTCTCTATATATATAAATATATATATATATATATATATATATATATATATATATATATATATATATATATATATATATATATATATATGCTGTCAGTAATTTTCCCCACTCTTTATCTGTGCCTAAATCAAAACGTAGATTCCATGAATAAAGCTTCTTTCTTAGAAGTGAACGCCTGTGGAACTCTCTTCCGTTTGCCTGTTTCCTACCTGATTACAACTTGGATGTCTTCAAGTCCAACATAAACAAATTCCTGATAAACCGCCCCCTTAAGTAAGACACTTTATCAGATCTCCATTAGTAACTATTACTACGATATTGTCCCATTTATTACTGTACACGCAATAACCCTTATCCCCGAGTGGCCCCCGAGCCTTAATAAGTGGTGACGTCCATGTAAATATATATATAATTTTTTTTTTTTTTTAATTTTTCAATTTTTCGAATTGTCGTTTTTATTTCTCGATTGAATCTGTGCAAGAAAGTTCTATAGTCATCTTCGTCCATCTGTTTTTTTCTTTTGGTTGTTTTTTGCAAGTACTTTCGACTGAGTTTCATCAGTCGTCTTCTGGCAGTTTTGATTAATGTTCGTTTAAACCTGGATGCTTTTATATGCTTCAATTAAAATTATATTTAAATTTCTTGAAATAATGAAGCGTCTCGTGTGTAAAAAACATACGTTTTTCAATGTGTTAAGAACATGGTTAAAATAAATATACTATTGTTTTAAAAGTGTGATTTACAAGATGGTTCAGAATTTGCAGTTTTTTTTATTTTATTATTATTTATAAATTTACATTACAAGATTATATATATATATATATATATATATTATATATAATTTTACTTATAAAACAGGAATCTACTGACTTATAAATATGCATTAATGACGAGACTATTCCAATATGTATATATATATATATATATATATATATATATATATATATATATATATATATATATATATATATAAGCTAAAAAGCTATAGAAAACATCTATATGAGTACTTTAACCATAGTTCCTGATTTCAAAAGGCGAAAAATTAAAAGATACATCTGCCTTACTTTTAATGCTAGGCTTATTTATGGTGTCTTTTAGATTTAATAAAAACTCTTCACAATATTTGCTGACGAGGAAACCTTGTTTATTAAAAAACTATATGTAATAATTATTGTCCCTAACTTGATGTCTACCACAATAAACACACTGTTTTCCGAAACGATCGTACAAATAATTGATTTTGTTGTTGTTCCTTTTTATGAAACGGATTTTTAATTAAATTATAATTTAATTTTTAAATTATCAATCACATTACTAAATATATATATATATATATATATATATATATATATATATACTCTTCAAAATAAAATTATCTAACAATAAACTGGGATAGAAACCTGTGATTATAAGTTTCACAAGATATTACTGGCAGTAATATTCTATAAGTACTATCTAACCTAAAGAAAAATTGCTCGATATACAAGATAGAGCAAATAAATCAAAGTTTAGTCATTCAATGAATTTAAAAATTTATGACGTGAAATGTTTAAATTTCAAATCCCAATATTGTTATTATTCTATGTAAGACAAATAATATATTTGAAATATTATAATATTTCAAATATATTCTTTGTCTTATATAGATTAATAACAATATTTGGATTTGAAATTTAAACATTTCACGTCATAAATGTTTAAATTCATTGAATGACTAAAATTTATATATATATATATATATATATATATATATATATATATATATATATATGTGTGTGTGTGTGTGTGTGTGTGTGTGTGTATGTGTGAATACACTGAATATATATAAAAATATATAATGACTAGCTTACCGCGTATATAAAGAATTCAGAATATACTCTGCAAATTTGAAATTACAACAATTAATTATTCGACAAGAAATACAAAAATAAAAAAAATAAAAACAATTTTAAAACATTTAAAGTAATTTGTCTCTAGTGCATGAAATTTCAAAGAATGGCTCTGATCCTCAGAGGAAATTAGTAAAATGATATTAATAGCCAGACTATGAATTTCGTTGGTAAGCTCATGAATTGAAAACTATATATTATGTTAGAATTCATATTTGCATTAAAGTTGATGATGATGAAAAAAATGTATGGGTTAGGGTTATATCTCAAATGAAGTCCGGTTCAATGAAAAAAAATGCGACACAATAAAAAACAATAAAAAAATCAATAAATGGTCAGATGTAGAAATGCACATGAGATAATTCAGTAGAAATAGGCATGATCCGAGTTATTTAACGGAAAATGTGATTAAAATCCAAAAGTGAAAATAGAATTTTAAAAATGTGGTAGATAATATTTCGCTAACAGAAACTGCCGTTAAAGACCTCATACATAAATAACACAGTTTTCATGTGCTAACTAGCAAAATTTAAAGTCAACCTATTGATATCATTTTGTTAACTAATTTCTACTAAAGATGAAAATCGTTCCATATGAGTTACCATTGTGATGAAGATTGTATAGAATTTATAGTTTTTTTTTATTTTATTATAATTTATAACTTAACATTATATATATATATATATATATATGTATATATATGCACACATGAATACACTGAATATATATAAACATATATAAAGACTAGCTTACCGCTAATATGTGAAGAATTCAGAATTTACTCTGCAAATTAGAAATTACAGCAATTTATTATTCGACAAGAAATACAAAAATTAAAAAGAAAATTAAAAACAATTTTAAAGCATTTAAAGTAATTTGTCCCTATCGCATGGAATTTTAAAGAATAACTCTTATCTTCAGAAGAAATTATTTAGCAAAATGATATCGATAGCCAGACTATGAATTTCCTTGGTAAGCTCATGAATTGAAAACTATATATTATGTTAGAATTCATATTTGCATTAAAGTTGATGATGATGAAAAAATGTATGGGTTAAAATTATATTTTAAAATTCTTTTGGAACTGCTTATAAAATGGCGCCAATCTTGAGAATAACACTGTTCGATACCAAGTTAAAAGTTCAGAAGATTCTTTGGAAAGGTTTAGGATATTCTTCAAAATTCTGTTAGATTCATGCTCAGTTCACAGTAAAATAATATCTTACTAAATACGAGATATCTAAAATGTACGAAATGATGTGCATTGTTTTGTTCGTTTAGAAAACCTTTCTGGATAAACGGTTACTTGATATTTCTGGGTGAAATTAAATTCAAATCCAAATCCCACCTAGACAGTATCCATAATTGAAATGTACGAGAACAGTTGGTCTAATGGATATCGGCATATACTATGGAATAGGCTAAATCAAAATTTTATCCGATCTATTATAATCACTCAAGCACAAACTGATTTCCAGAAGTTTATAACCAATAATTTTCTCTCTCCAGCTATGGATAAAATTAATATACATACTATTTTAAGACAGACTATGGTAATTTATTCCTTTTTTTTAAATTAAATTATGTTAATTAAATCCTGTTGTTATTGACATTATTATTCTACATATATAGAGAAAAATAAGACAATGAAGTTACAAATAAATAACATCAAACATTAATTTATTATAAGTTGTTTAAAATTAAGCACAGATTGCTGTTTAGATTCTTGCATTCTTGCATATATATAATATATCTAAATAATATATGTAATACAGATATGGTATCTTTTCTAGAATATTAAAAGCGGGTCAACCAGAGTATTTTTTTCCATAGCTATACAATCGCCGTGGGGACTAACCTGATACATTATTGACATCTTTCGGGTATATCGCAAAGCGGCTCATGCGTTATGACGTAGTTAAGAGATCCAATTTTTATAAACTGTACGCATTAAATTAGGCTGCATTTCAGCAATAACACGTCGAATGTTGTTTTCCAAGTGGTCTAATGTGTCTGGTTTATCAACGTAGACATGGGACTTTACATATCGTTAAAGAAAATTATTTAATGAGATTAAATAATTTCATGAGATTAAAGATGGCTAGCTGACAGGTCCATTTCTTAAATTATTCGTTTATCTAATGTAAATTATTCGTTCATTAAATGTAAATAAAATAAATTTGCAAAATTTGTAAACGTTGCTCCGGTGTTAGATCGCCGCTTCTAGAAAAAAAACAACAAAAAACAAAACACAAACAAAAAATGCATGTGCGTAACTGGCATAAGTAACAAAAAAGTTATTAAAACATTCATGTTACAAAAGTACACGTCATGATTCTTTGGTCATAGTTACCAAGAATTTACTTCCTTCCCAGTGGAGGAAGATGTGAGACAAAAGGTGTGAAGAATCAGGCCAGCACCTCTAAAGAAGAAGCACTCTGTCTGACCTTTTAAAACTTGTCTAAGCAGTCTTGTCAGCACTCCCTAGTCATAACGTTTCAGGCAGTAAGCAACTTACTCTGCCCGAAAGACAGAATACAAGGCATAGGTTTGTAAATCTTCTAGCACTACCCAGAACGAATCGTTCAGCCTGCTTGATGAAAGACCACCGAAATGGCCCATTTTCTGTCAGGTTATTTATCGAGATCAGACCCTTGACTGACATGTGAGCGCTCATGAAACCGCATGGCAAATGAATTCCGCGAAGCACTATTATTTACTTACTTCCCTACTTGTGAAATCAGCAGTCAAAAATTATGAGCGCTCTGACCATTTAAAAATTGTCCAAGCAGCACAATCAGCATTCTCTGGCCACTCTTAGGCAGTTAGACATGAACTTACTCCACCCACAACATAGTTGATAAGACATGGGAAGGTGGACAGCTTAGAACTAGCCAGAACAAATGCGTCAGCTCGCCAGATGAAAGGCTATCATAATGGCACAGTTTCTGCCAGACTAATTGTCCTGATCAGAAACTTGACTTGCATATGTCCACTCTAAATGCACTAGCAAATAGATTCCATGAAGCGTCGTACTCACGTTTAAATAACATTGTATTTATTGTACCTGGAATGAGTAGATCAGCTTACACTATAACGTGACTTTTGCTTTTACAAAGGAGTCACCACTTATCAAGACCCGAAGGCTACTCGAGGATAAGAGGTAATGAGTGTAAGTGGTCGGTGCGACAACAGAGTGATATATTTTGGTGAAAATTGGGCATTATTTAACTATTTAAAATGCTGGGATAGAAAGAACTTGTCCACATTAAACTTGTTGTTGTCAGCTGGAAAGCAGTCCAGTGGAACACAGTTTCACAGACGAGATTCTAGGAAAACATCTTTTTTTCATAGAATTTGAGTTTAGATAGGGAGAAGGGGAAATTGTTGGTAGTGGTTGTAGCTTGACGAGTGCTTGTTGCGAAAGTTTGGCGGGGGATTAAATGGAGCTCAAACGAGCACTTGCTGTGAAAATAACGATAGAGCAAAGAGAGACTGGTGACGATCTGTGGGAAATAGGTTACTGGAAGGAGAAAAAGGGATCGCCCATCAGGTTTTGAAGCCGGTTTAAAACTCTGTCAAGGCAGCATAGGGTACTTTAGGCAGCTGCTCCCAAGATGTGTCACCAGTACTCCATTTTAGGGTGTATTTTGCTCTTATACAGGTAGAAGATTGCTTCGAGAGTATGATACCAAAAAGAAGGACGCGATTATTTTCCCAGTAACATTACCAACAGATTTGATGTAAGTTTTCCATTTCAAGTCAGGCGTGAAACTTTATTCCAAAAGCTTGTCGAAGCACAATGCTTCTTTGAGACGAGAGCCATTTGGATCAATAGTGGCTCTATGGGAGGAGGGTTAGAGCGTTAGCAGTGTAAAAGTAGAAGCTTGGTGTTGGATGCATTGAAATTAACCAAGTATTTTCCCCCCATTGAACCACGTGCTCAAGGTCGGAGGAGACCCTGAGAGATCTTGGTCGTTGCTGGTCTTTGAAGTGTTGTATAAAGAGTTTCATTTATCTGACGATTTGAATAAAAATTACAATAACTTACCCCCAAAACCTTCACAGCGTATCGAAACATGAATGAACTCCCGTGTATTACTTCACGTGTAATACCGACGTTTCTTAAAGTTTAAACCTTAAACAATCAACTAGAGCGAATATTAGGGCGAAGTATATCAACGTGGGTGATATTAATAGGGAGCCTGAATAAAAGAAAAAATGGAGACGAAAGATATTCCTTTTGCCTGAGCGAAACTGACAACGATTAAAGGGATCTTAAGCATTTCATGGTGTTATAAAATTTCAAGGGGACCGCCCATAAGTTCAGAGTTGTAAATAAAAGTGGAACCGACCGACTAGAAGTGGGAGGGGTCAAGGCGGATTTATGGGAAATTGTCAGGAGAGCAGGTGTGTATAAATATATACGATGAATTATTAGTGTGTGTATATATGCAGTCATAAATCGATGAAGTGGGAAAATAGTAATGGACAAAAATACAAATGATGTTGAATCTATGTCTGTATTATGTGAAAGGCGCCTATATTTTATTTGTATGAGATATGTTAGGATATATATATATGTATATATATATATATGTGTGTGTGTGTATATAAGTTTCGTGATTAAATTTTAAATTCTAAAAAAACAACATATAGACACATATATTCGATTTAAGAGTTTATTGTTTGACAAAAGGAATATATAGAAGGGATTATTTTAATTTCCTTAATCCATGGATCTTGAAAGTATCGCTTCAAGTTATATCTATCAGGATTTTTCATCTGAATTCTATCAATGTCTTATATATATATATATATATATATATATATATATATATATATATATATATATATATATATATATATATATGATGGACTCTCCGTCGATTTTCGAAGTATGAGATTCCGACAATTGACCTGAAGGTCTAGAACTCAGCGTGTCGACATTCACTTAGACGTATGTGGCACTTTAGTCCTGCTAGAGACTTGCAATGGCGACCGCAGTGGTGACAGACATATAAATGCGAGAATTTAGTTCCACACTGTTCAGTATTATTTTTTTTGACTTGACCCTCGCTTCTTTTAGTTTTTCGATGCAAAACGCCGAGAACTCCTTGATCTTTCTGTCACACATTTCTATCCACTTCCTATTTATTGTATCTGGTTAAGTCCATTTATTCCTGGAATGTATATATATATATATATATATATATATATATATATATATATATATATATATATATATATATATATATATATATACACTCCAGTACAAAGATATTCCAAAAGAAAGAATGATTGAACTTCAACAACGGTCGTTGATAGTGCTCAATTAACGAGAGTAAATTATAGTTTTTATTATTCTCTATGTAAATGCAGTCATATCTTGCTACGATGTGCAGACCATTTCGATCATAATTGATCTCATTAGGCAAGAAAAAAATTAAATGATTTCAGGACCATTTTTTAAATTTTAGCGGAGAGAAAGTAACTTTCTAGCACGGTATAGAGAGTCCACCGTCTTTGCAACAGACTTGGCAATGATTTCGATGTAACTATTCCAACTCATATTTCCTGTGAACGTTAAATAGTGATGTTGTTGTCTATATATGCTATATTTATATATAATTGTTCATATGCGGGTCTGTGTGTGTGTTATACATGTATTTTGGACATACCTTCATGCGTCGTTAATCTTGTCAACCTGGAATTTATCTTGTTCTTGGAAGGGAGGCTGGAATCTGTTTGGACGAATAATCATTCACTTCCAAGAACGCTGGTTGGTGTTATATAGTTTTTATTCACTTTCCAGGTGTTGATCGCAGAAGAATGGAAAGTGAATTTCTTTGCTTGCGTGGATAATTATAGGTCTCTATTTTGACACACGTATCCTCCCTCCCCAGTGAAGGGGGGCCTATTAAACCTTCCGCCCTGCTCAACGTTCAAATTCCAACTCTCTATGATCTCCAGCTAACCTGACCACGTAACATACATGTAGATCCGATCAGCTGACCAGACCTTCCGGTAAACTTGTCTATGATATGATTTTACCATATTTTGACAGTTTTTATCAATATTCTACACATTCATCTCCAGTTAGATAGATAGATAGATCGAGATGGATAGATATAAAAATAGATAGATACTAACAAATAATTTCTTGTCTTCGACCTATTGCATAACAAGACGCATATAAGCTGATTTTAATTAAAAATTAAAAATAAACTAAGATGAATGCATAAGATTCATAACGATTTTTTACAA
The DNA here is from genome assembly GCF_053919585.1 of Euprymna scolopes. Classification (NCBI taxonomy): domain Eukaryota; kingdom Metazoa; phylum Mollusca; class Cephalopoda; order Sepiida; family Sepiolidae; genus Euprymna; species Euprymna scolopes. Next base: position 22,509,682 of record NC_136509.1, on the reverse strand, counting down.
TTTCGATCCCTTAAAACTATTTTAACCGATTAAATAAACGGTCCGTAAAAAATCCAATCACTTGAGGCACCTAACGACTATTTAATTCTGGGGAGTTTGAAAATATGAAGACCGACAGAAATACAGACAGAAATATAGCATTTTATATATTAGACATATAAAACCAGGGTAACCCGACATTGCACTGGATTAAATGATGATCAATGAATGTTTCACACTCCTATATTTTATTGTCATCGAAATCGGTGAAATCGCCCATTTTTCAATCAAATCGATTGATTGCTTGCTCTAATTGGGGACCGACCGCGGTGTACTGCGAGAGAACTTCACATGTTTTCCTGCAGTGACTTAGTCAACAATACATTGTAGTTTACATTGCACTGTAGAGAACTCAGTATTGATTTTATAAAATTATTTTTCTATGACAGCTTGAATTAAAGTTTAAAATGCAAACGTCAAGAATCATGGGTCAGTTGTGCTATAAACAAAAACATTCATTTCGAACATTCCGTCGTCTTATCAATGAACCTACCATTGGTTTTATAAAATCATTTTTTATATATATGCCTTGAATTAAAGCTTAAAATACAAAAGTCCAGTATCTTTGTGCAATTGTGCTCTAAACAGAAACATTCATTTCGACCGCGCCTCTGTCATATCAAAGAATCTAATGTTGATTTTATATGCCAAACCTTTCAGATATTTTGGTAATAAAACTTCCCAAATGCATTTGTGATGTTGGGTTGTATAAGGATGTTAACTTTGGTCAAAATCATTTGTTCTTTCTTTCGTCGGATTATCGATTATTTATACCAGTCGGAGACATTCCGATATAAAACATATGTACCAATACTGCCAGATACATAAAGTGTATTTGTGGAACAATTTTGTAAAAATCGAACCAACAGTTTTGGATTCCATAGGGAACTTACTTCCTCTCGCATAAACCACTTTCTTTTTATATAACAGTAAATAGATAGATAGAAAGACAAATAATTAGATAGAGGCATATATATATATATATATATATATATATATATATACATATATATATATATATATATGTTGTTTTGAAAAAAAAAACGAATGAATTTATGAAATGATCAAGGTTTCGTCCCTATTGCAGAGGACATCTTCAGGATATTAAAAAGAAAAATGCCAAAAAAGAAAACGATCATAGACCATACGTAAGTGAAAAGGAAACAGTGTTAGAATCCTACCCATATTGGGAAGGAAACTATGTGTGTCTATAGGAAGGTTGGGTTGTTCAATGTCTATATATACACTTTTAAAAATACGTTAAATAAATATGTACACTTTCTTTTCCCGTCTAAACTTATTCATTTTGTTTAAATTATTTAAGGATTAAGGAAAAACGGTTAACCAGGATCTGTTTTTATATTTTATTCTTTTAGAGTCAGCACTAATATTAAACACTAATACTATTACGTAAAGAAAGGGCTTCTATCATTTAGCCCCTAGTATAGGGAAAATAATAATCAAAGAGCAAAATATAACGTTAGAATTTGTATTTTAACGATCGGTGACTATTGATTTCTTAGGCATATCCTAACATACACTAATCTCTCTCTCTCCCTTTTTCTTTAATATATATATATATATATATATATATATATATATATATATATATATATATATATATATATATATATGACTACTTCATTTAATCACATAAATTAATATATGAAGGTATAAATTTATGCGTAAACTTTAAGTATTTACTTCAACAGTGCTCAATATGTAGGTAGAGCTAGGTAGCAAGTTATAAAATATATATAGCAATTAAGCTACACAGAATATTCCGCGTTTCATCCACTCTAGGATTCTTCAGGCTTATGCTTAAATTCAATAGATTAATTTTTTAATTTTAATTTTGAATTATAAATTATCAATCACGATTAAGCTACACTGAATATTCCGCGTTTCATCCACTCTAGGATTCATCAGGCTTACGCGCGGATTTTGTGGTTGTCTCGAAGGAACGGGTGCACCGGATGTAAACTGGGCCTTTGTCCTGTAAGGTCCTGCTTATTGGTTGATTAGGAAGGGTGCGGCGGAAACTAGAAAGCTGATTGGCTAACTAAACACTCAATAGAAGGTTCGTATATAAAAACGCGAGACAACCACAAAATCCTCGCATAAGCCTGATGAATCCTAGCGTGCATGAAACGCGGAATATTCCGTGTAGCTTAATTACCATATATATTTTATAATTTACTACTATATATATATATTTATTTTTTATTATTCATGGTAAAAATAAAAATGCGTAAAACACGTTTAAAAAATGAAAAAACAAGGGAAGTAGAGGAAAGAAATTTTAAGGGAGGAGTCAGTAAATCGTTTTCGCCCTCGCTTTTTTAAAGCTGTATCGAGAGATTTAAACAGGAAAAATAAATAAGTACACAATTAAAATAAAGTTACGTTGCATTCTGTTCATGAGTAAAAAAAAAAAAGGGAATCGATAAAAATAAAGCAACGCTATTTTATTTTTCGAGCATCCTAAAGATTAATCACGCTCAAACCTAAGTGACATTCCCTCTGTTTATAGAGAAAAGCATCCTCAACAGATAGAATGTTGAATAACCATGACTTAGAATTGAAAATGCGTTCGTTCTGAAATTTGCGTTTTTAATGCGATGGTCTGTTATTGAAGACCCGTATGTGTTACTCGGTATGTCCGATTTCTGATTTTGCTGGATACATGCTGTTGGACTCTTTCAGCCAATCTCAGTGTTGTTCGACCAACATAGTTTTCACCGCAATTTCACACAAAATTGTAAATTACATTATTATTTTTGATGGAATAGTAGAACGTCTTTTCAAAAGAACGCAAGATGCACATTTGTTTTGAACCGTTGAATTGATTTGTTTGGCGAATTTTTCACTTATTGCCTCCAAATTACAATAAATGTAGATATATTGGACATTTAGTCACTGTTTGAACTTTAGTTTCAGAAAACTCAGCTATTTTTCTTTGAATAACTAACCAAGTCACATCAAGAGGGTATCCATTCTTGGATAAGGTATCAGTAATTATTTTAAATTACTCATCCAATTTTTATTTGGAACAAATCATAAGAGCACGATGTGTTGGGGTTCAAATTAAATTGGTCTTACGTATTTTAAGGCAGAATGTATACCAGCATGTATACACCGCCGTAAATGTAGATTTGCGGTATAGTGATGCAAGGTAACTAGATGATGTTTTTGTAACCAATACATCAAGGAAAGCTATGGACGAGTTACACTCTCCTTCTTGAGTATACTTTAACGCGGGATGCATGTTATAGAGTAGAGAGAACAAATTTATTCGCCCCTGTTTGGTTATTGAAGAGATAAAATCTATGGTCCACATATCGCAAATAATGGGTCCAGAAAATAATTGCTCTTCACCATTATCAGCCCAAGGACTAAGCCCATATATATAGTAGTAAATGTTAAAATATATATGGCATATTTGCGTATACATCGTTGAAACTGAATTCAACAGATATAATGGCAAATTTCATCAGCTCAACGAATACGCTTTCAGAAATGGAAGGAGGCGATAACTGGCTATGATATAAATAATTTGTACAGATAAGTTTAGTCTCTAAAATCGGGACACAAGTAAACAGGTTGCTAATGTCAAAAGCACACATAAATTTATAAACAACCTTAGATTTTGGATTAAGTCCGCAAAAGAAAATGAATCTTTAAGACAGTATTTATTGTAATGTTCTAATACTGGTTATAGAATATAAAATATCCATTTTGCAAACTTATGCTGTGATGATCTTGCCATAGATAAAATTAGCCTTAAAGGGATACCCGCTTTGTGAGTTTTAGGTGAACCGTATAACCTCGGGCGAGTAGATCACGAGGATGTAATCTCACTAGCTGTGATAGAAGGAAGCACACCATTTTTTAGGCACTTAACTAATTTCTTTAGAATTTTTAAAGAGGTTGTGAAATCATGATTTGCGACATGGCCTAATTTTACAAATTTCCTCGTGTCATTCATTATGGCTACGTTCTTGTAAAATCGCAGTAGACTTTGCGACCCGAATTTTGATGCAGCACGATAAAATGCTCACTAAATTCTTCTATAATTGTACATTTTTATTTTGCATACATTTCTAAATTTAATGTCAATTTGTACAAAAAAATATGAATAAAAGCATTTTCGGTTCTATATCTTGGTTGTAACCTCGTTTTTTTTTTGCAAATAAGGTTAATGTTAGGACGATTAATCGGAATCAGAATCAGGAATAAAAAAACCCAGAGCTTTTTAGGAATACTGGAATCGGTATCGAAATCGGTATCGGAATCGGAAAAAAATTGAGCCTATTTTCCGATGCCAAAACCGATTTTTAAAACATTATCTTTTTTATTTAATTTTGGTTTAAAAAACATCTTTCACTGCTTGTAGTAATACTAAAATAATAAATATTTATTGATTTAAACTTCCAGTAAGACTAAAATTTCTAGATCACCCCCTCACAAATTGTTTTTACGTTTGAGAAAATACGTACACATTTAAGATGTATTTTTACAGTAATCGGGACTAAATAACACCTTTATAATTAAATAGTCATATATAGATAGATATATAAAGAATCGGAATCGGAATCGATAATTGTATCGGAATCGGGAAAAATATTGGAATCATCCCATCACTAAATAAAATATATTACTAACACAAGAATGTAGGAATGTTATATTTTCTTTTGTGGATCTTATTTTGCTTTTAAATAGCAGAATCGAGTTTAATTTCTTAATTAAACTAGAATTATACATTGTCTCTTGAGAGATTCCATGATTCTTTGGGGGTATAAAAATTAAATATTGCAATCACGAACGGAAGACGTTTATTATTCATGATAAAAAGTATAATGAGGAAAACACGTTTTTTAAAAAAAAAGGGAAGAAAAAGAACAGAAATGTGAAGGTGAAAGTCAGCTGACCGGTTTCGCTTTCGGTTTATCAAAGCCGTATCGATGGATTCAAAAAGGAAAAAAAATATGTGCATTATTAAAATAAAGTTACACTTCGTTCTGTTCATCGGCGAAAAAAAAAACCCGGCAGTGATTAAAATAAAGTAACATTATGATATTAATCACACTCAAACCTAAAAGACATTCCCTCTGTTTACAGAGAGAAGGCTTTCTCAGCCGAACGTAAATAGTCTCCAAGATCGTTAAATGGAATGCTGAGTGAGCACAACTCAGAACTGAAAACGAGTTCGTGCTGAAGTTCGCTGCACATGACGAGTTCTTTATGAGATGGTCAGTTATTGAAGACCCGTACGTATTAGCAAGTACATCTGTTGCTCGGTATGTCCGATTTCTAATATTGATATAGGTACGGGCTGTTGGACTGTTCCATCCAAACTGTTCCACCCCCATCTCTCTCTCTCTCTCTCTCTCTCTCTCTCTCTCTCTATATATATATATATATATATATATATATATTTACTAGCAAAAGTACCCGTCGTTGACTGGGTTCAAAAACAGCCTACAGAAAATGGACTCTGATTTATGAAAGTATGATAGCTTATGAAAAGGAAGGGTTGTAAAGAGATAGCTGCGAATTCGGGGGTATAAAAATCAAAGCAAAATATAATGAAAGTAAAAATAAAATAGATAAACCACATAATTTATTATACCATACCTGTTCACACTGAAACACTTATTACAATATTCTGTGGATCTATATTAAAAAACGTTGTTAAACTTTGTGACATATTTCCATTCTATGGAGGTCAGGCGCGAACGAACACCCCATAATTTTATTATACCATATTTCTTAAAACTGAAACATAATTATCAAAGTATACTTACGCAGATAGATATGAAAAGTCTTTATTAAAGTCTGTGCCTATTTTCATTCTATGGAGGCCAGGGTCGAACGCAGACCCCATAATTTTATTATACCATCCCTGTTTAAGTTAAAACATACTAATCAAAGTATTCTTATGTACATCTATATCAAAAACACTTGTAAACTTTCTTTTTTTTTAATTTTTAATTTTTTTTATTTACATACTTTGTGGGCCAGGCGCGAAGGCAGACCCCACAATTTTTATGAACCACTGTTCTGCCAGATCAAACATACCCATTCCTGTGTCTAGATACATCTTCTATCGTTATATGTAATCAGCTTTTTAAAATAGTCAACCATATAGGAGCCTATTGTTTTCGGTTAAGAGCACAACAGAGCCGCGATACTTGGCTTTGTCATTTTAAACTTTAATTCGATCCATTATATAATAATAATATAAAATCAACAGTAGGTTCTATGTAATGTATTGTAGACTAAATAACTATGGGATGCATATAAAGCTTCCTCCCTGTACATCGCGTTGGGTCCACAACTACAGCGGGAAATTAGCCTATTTGATTGAAAAATGAGCGATTTCACAGATTTCGATTACTATAAAATATGGGAGGACTCAACATTTTCTAATCCTCATTCAATCCTTGGCGACATCAACCAATAAATAACATCTACATAAAACGCGGTACATCCAGCAGTCGTGCGAGATAGCCCAGTGGTAGAGGTTAAGCCTTCGTACCATGAGGACTTGGTTTCGAATCTCGCTACATTCAGTCACTCTGGTGAGTCGTAGACGACGAAACACGCCTCAGTGGATAATTATACTTTAAACAATACATATGCGACTCCACATTTTGGGGTATGAATTTGGTCAAAGGGAAAATTATTGAGGTAAAAATGCACTTTCGTACAAATAATTGAATTCATTAAAAAAAGTATCGCAAACGAAAACAAACAAATAATACACGTGCACACACACACAGACACACACACAAATATATATATATATATATATATATATATATATATATATATATATATATATATATATATATATGTATAAAATGAAAATTACAATTGAATTTACCAAAATGATTCAAGATGGTAAAATTAAAGTAAATTATAAATATTAAAGAATTAATATTTATAAAATTATCTCAGCCAGATATAAAAGCTCGATAAAACAAAATAGGAAATAGACCTTTTTCTTTACCATATTCTCTCTGCTTAACTTATTTTGTTTTCAAGTAAGATCTTTTACTTACTTGTTGTTTCATCAAATACTTCTGCATGCAAAATCCGATCCCGCATTTTGCTAATTCCTACTCTCTGATGAGAAGGAGAGTATTTCTTCGAAACTCCGCGGATTAAGGACTATCCATTTATCTAGTGTTTCCTTTTCAGATTAAATATGTTTTTAACTCATTTCAAAGTGTTTTTTAACATATTTTATAAAATGTTTGCCTATATATATATATATATATATATATATATATATATATATATATATATATATATATTTAAAGGAGATTAGAACAATAGTTTAAAGAGCTTAGTGTATTTTAATGTAATAGTGAAATTACTAGTTTAATTAAAATACAGGAAAGAAAAAGTGCTCGTTGTAATTTAGATATATAATAAGCTCGATAGCTAAATATCCTAGAGCTAATTTAATATTAAGTAATGTGATTGATAATTTAAAATTTAAAAATCAAATTATAATTAAATTAAAAATCCGTTTCATAAGAAGGAACAACAACAAAATCAATATATATATATATATATATATATATATATATATATATATATATATATATATATATAAAGGCTAACTATCTGTTCATATTTTCAAACTCTATACCTTCCAAAACTAAAAGTCACAGAGCAGCGCTAGAGGCGTCAAATTATTGGATTTTTTTTATGAGTCTTTGGCTATTTAAAATAGTTTTTAAGAAGTCAAAATTGGGTTAAAATTAAAAAAGTCGTTATACATTTTGTACATTCATCTTAGTTTATTTCTAATTTTTAATTTTACATTAGTTCATATCCGTGTCACGTTGGTAGAGTGGTAACGTCACCAACGTTGATAGAGTGGTAACGTCACCAACGTTGGTAGAGTGGTAACGTCACCAACGTTGATAGAGTGGTAACGTCACCAACGTTGGTAGAGTGGTAACGTCACCAACTTTAAATGCTACAGTTTTGCTTTCGGCTTCGACTCTAGCTGATGGCGCGCAAATACGTTTGTTTTACTTTTGAAATCACAACTTTAATAATATATACGAAATCTGGACGGATTAAAATATCATATTTAAGCGTATTTACGACCGGCCAAAGCCTCTAACCCCCCCACTAGTTGATTTATATATTTTCATAACTTATTGCCTAACTCTGCACACGTATTGAGCACTGTTAAAGTAAATACTGGAATTCATACACCAAATATTATATTTACCTTTCTATGTGTGGTTTGCTTGATTCATGTTAGTCAATGGACTTCCACTATGTGGCGTGATGGCTTATATGATGCGGTACTCGCTTCCTATAAGGTTTCGAAACCTGAGTTCAAATATGGTTTACGGATGAATGCAGAAAAGTACAAAACTGTAGTCTACGACTTTCCCTCTACCGCTTTCATGATTTGTGTGAGCCTCGGCGCTGTTTGAATTTTCAAATAATTATATATATATATATATATATATATATATATATATATATATATATATATAATTATTTTTACTACAATAATTAAATACCTACAGACACTAGTGTTTCCTCCTTTCGGGAATCTTCAGCGCAGGGTGTCACGATTAATACCAGTCGAACGATTTGAACCCCGCAACACGAGACATCTCTGGCTCGATTAGCGAATATATATATATATATATATATATATATATATATATATATATATATATATATATATATATATATATATATATATATATATATAATATAATATAATATAATATAATATGAATCCCCGAAACAGTATCAAATACGTCTTTGCCCGACATGGTAAACAACTGATGATCCATTAAAGAACATTGCTATTATCGTTTGTTCATGTAAGTAAAACTATTCAACTATACTGGGATCTAAATTGACTTACTGACAAAATAATGTTCCAATGAAGGACATTTTTTTTTAGTTTTAAAGGATAAAAAAAGCTTCCAATATGAGTTGTAACAGAGTGCAGACACGGGTATAGCAGCAGCAGCAGCAGCAGCAGCAGCAGCAGCAGCAGCAGCAGCAGGAGCAACAGCGGAGCTACTGTATGCAAATGACCGCGTCGTCACGGCGATGAAAGAAAAGAAAATATTATAACGAAAAGAAGCACGTGACCAGGGAAAGACAGAGATAGACGTGCTACACACGTGAGTGGAGAGCGATAGGAAAGGACGCGCCCTAAACATTGTCGGAAAAAGACGTATTCGACACTGCCGACTCTTTTTCAGAACATTGAAGTACGAGAAGAATTTTGAACAAGAGACGAGGAGTTATTCTGAAAGTACCTGTAAATAAATGTCTATTGTTTCACTGAAAAAAGCGAGAGGAATTCTTGTTTGTCTTTGTTTTCTTGTGACTTTTTGCATACACCGTGTGGGTTCCTAGTCTTAATATGTAACGACAACATTACATAAATAATGATAATTACAATTAGGAAAATTATATAAATATAAGCATTAAAATTGGAACTAATAAAGTCAACCAAAAGCTTAATATACTAAATAGAGCAAGTCAAGAAAAATGAAATTAGATAGTGGACATTAATTGAATAAATTACAATATTATATATATAATATCCATCTAATGCAAACAAGGAATTTTAATATAGAAAAATACTTAATACATAGAGTAAAAAAATAGTGTACTTTAATCAATTTTATGTCCATCATCTTTTTTTTATTATATCCTAGCGGGAGTACCCGGCGTTGCCCGGTTGTTTGGAGGTGTGTGTGTGTGTGTGTGTGTGTGTGAGGGGGGTAAAGTAAAGAATAAGCGAACTAATAACCCAGTTTAAATATTAAAAACAAAACGATGTTAAACTTCTTTAAAAAAACGGCAAAACCAAAGCCAGAAAAAAAAAACTGCGAACAAACGTAAAAGTTCTTTATGAAAGAAATCGGTAAAACAAAAGAGCGTTAAAATTCCATTCCAGTTTTTAAATCAACCACCAAACGAAATAAAGCGAAAAAAATGGCATAAATAACTCTTGGGTTCCGTTAAGTCCATGGTGCGTTTCAAGTAATAACCATGTTTAAATATTTAAAAAAAAAAAAACGATGTTAAACTGCTTACGGCAAAAAAATCTGCGAACAAACGTAAAACTTCTTTAAGAAAGAAATCGGAAAAACAAAATAACGTTAAAATTCGATTCCAGTTTTTTTTTTTATCAACTAGAAAAAGAAATAAAGCGAAAAAAAAATGGCAAAAATAACCCTTCGGTTCGGGTAAGTCCATGGTGCGTTTCACCCAGTAGAAAGCATAGAACGAAAAGTTTAAAACATTAAAATTCCATTCCAGTTTTTATAAGCAACTACGAAGTAAAGAAACCCCAAACCGGTGTTCCTTCGTAACTGTCTCTTGTGAACGATCCCACAACGGTGTAAGTAGTGGCGGGGGAAGGAGGAATTTATTAGCGAGAAAAGATTTGACTACGTCCATTGATTTTAACCGATTTTGGCAGTGAACGCTCAGCAGAAAAATATAGGAATCTACGATTATCGAGAAAGTAGAGAGGGAATAGGACTATAACACACCTCAGATATTGTGCTGCAGTTTGTATATACTACATTTGTATGAAATGTCTTAATTTCTAATCCTATTCAGTTCAAAATCAGAGGGGGAAAATGAGTTCATTTCATATATATATATATACATACAGAGAGAGAGAGAGAGAGAGAGAGAGAGAGAGAGAGAGAGAGAGAGAGAGAGAGAAAGAGAAAAAGTTGAATCCATTTAAAGGGGGTACCAGATTGGTCAATGGGAAAATTATTCCCAACAAGCATTTAGGTAAAAATGCACTTTCATATAAATACTTGAATTCATTCAAGAAAGTATCGCTAACAAAAACAAATAAAAACATCTGCGTAAAAGTGATACATTTAGTAGTCCGGCGAGGTTAGCACCGTGGTAGAGGTTTAGGCTTCTTATCACGAGGTGCTGCTTTCGAATCTCGCTGGATTCAGCCACTCTGATGAGTTGTGAACGACAAAACACGTGTCAGTGGATAATTATATTTTAAAAATAATATATATGTCGCTCCCCATTAAAAGGGGGTACCAGATTGGTCAATGGGAAAATTATTCCCAACAAGCATTTAGGTAAAAATTCACTTTCGTATAAATACTTGAATTCATTCAAGAAAGTATCACAAATAAAAACATATATATATATATATATATATATATATATATATATATATATATATATATATATACACACACAGGGAGAGAGACAGAGAGAAAGTAGAATCCATTTTTAAAAATTCCAAATATGTCTTTTTCTTTGCAACCGGGATCGTGAGAGTTAACGAATAAAACCTAAAAGTAAGCACCAATCCGTACAATAGTTAAAAAAAAAAAAGAAATAGAATCATAAAATCCTTAATAATTAAAATGAGCGCTAGAAAAATCCCAACTAACAAAAATAAATGTGGTCCCGAATGCAAGAAAGAAAGCTCTGTATTAAAAGGCAAGGCACGTAATTGAGTCGTTAAATTTGAAGCAAGCGGTATGATGGGGAAGAGGGGCGAAGAGGAGGTTATTGGTGTTTTCTGAAGTTTGTGCGGAGGTCAAAGATAAGACGTTTAAACTCGCATTTCAGCTGGGAACGCCGTTCTAAACACTGACGTCATTTTGCCGTGGATAAATATAGAGTTCTATTAAAATGGAAATCCTTAAAAAGTCACCAGGGAATTTAAAACTCAAGAACACAAACGTAACAAAAGCGCACTTGTTTTTTTTTTTCTGTCTTAATCTTTCTTTCTTTCATTTTTCTCTTCAATTTTTATTTTTAAACGCGTATCTAAGTTTTTAGCCCGTGGGTTATTTTTTACATGTTTTTTAAAAATAAATATTTATTTATTTTTTTTTTTGCCATGTGTACTCGTATAAGGTGAATCGGACGAGCAGGCGACTCGAAGTCTGCAGCAAACAGTATCAGTTAAAAAATCGCATAATACATAATTATTTTTTGCTTAAAGTAATGAATTAAATAATATAGTTTCGAATTTGTTTTTATATAAATACGAGCAGGACCTGTGGACCGGCGTTGCCCGGTGGAAGTATGCCCATATATATATATATATATATATATATATATATATATATATATATATATATATATATATATATATATATATATATATATATATATATATATATACCCCAAATAAACAATTAAACTACGGTTGTTAGTGGGAGCCACAGTGCCGGCTCAGTAAAATAGCGGGCACTGGCGGCCATGACCAAAATGAATGTACCGTGCTGAAGTAACAATGTTAGTATCTATAAACCCATTTTTAATATGGGGATTTGATTATGTGCAGCGATTATTCTGTGCTTTCATCTAAGGTGACAATGTATTGGAATTTTTTATGTAATATCTGTTGTTACGAACTTAGGGAAATTTCTGCAGTCATTTTATCATATATGGAGATCATCTTCTTCTTCTTCTTCTTATTATTATTATTATTATTATTATTATCATTATTATTATTAATTTCGTCATTTTTTTCTAGAATAATAGAATATTTGGGGTTGTATTACTGTACACATAGATTCGAAAAAGTTGTCAAAAAACAAATATATAACAAATAAATGTTATAAAAGGCAAGATAAATTACTTTTCTACCAAACTAGATATAATTTTTGTGTTTTTATTCAATTTAACATGTTTATTCAGCTCAAAAAGCATACAGAGTTTACCGATGTATTGGAAAATTTAAAATGGCTGCCGACTCTCTCTTTAACACGGTAAGTTCGGAAAAAGGTGTAATAAATAATAAACTAGATAAAATACTGTTAGAAATTTGCTCAATATATGTTACCGTGACATAACTTGACATATATTCGGTGGGGTTTTAATAGTATTTTGTCTATTTTATTATTTATAACACTTTTTTCCGAACTTACCATATTAAAGAGAGAGTCGGCCACCATTTTGAATTTTCCAATACATCGGTAAACACTGTATGCTTTTTGAGCTGAATAAACATGTTAAATTGAATAAAAACACGAAAATTATATTCAGTTTGGTAGAAAAGTAATTTATCTTGCCTTTGATAACATTTATTTGTTATATATTTGTTTTTTGACAACTTTTTCGAATCTAGTTGTACAGTAATACAAACCCGAATATTTTTTTATTTGACATCGTTTGCTGCGGACCTCGGGTCACATGTTTTGCTGATTCACCTTTGGGTGACTAGAAATGCTTTAGTCGCGTCGCTTGGACTATTAGTTGCTCCTGGGTTCTTTTTGGTCTCAGGAAGTTTGAAATCCGTTCTATTGTTTACAAAAGCTTCTCACGTTAAATATAATTTTTATAAATACTTCTTAATAAATTGCAAGGAAAAAGTATAGAATAGTTAAAAAGTTCCCTTTCCTATGATAAAATGGCTTTCTACATAATAAGGTTATTTTAGAACGGTCTGTAAACTCATAGAGTACTTTCATTTTTCTAGTTTTAATATATCTATCTATCTATCTATCTATCTATCTATATATATATATATATATAAATGAAATTCTATGTGTGTGTGTGTGTGTGTGCGTGCGTGTGTGTCTATGTGTGTGTCTGTGTACATTTCCCTACCAAATTACTCTGTCAATTTTCAGTCTACAGACTCGAGATTTGAGATAAGGAACATCGAGATTTGGGAACATCTTTTTAATCGGATTTCAGTGAGAAATCTATCTGTCAAGGAGTCAAAGTCCAACGCTTTGGCCTTTGAAAACTCTACCAAATTTCTCCGCCAATTTTTGGTCTAAACACTTGAAATTTTAGATGTAGGTTACTTGGACTTGTATCAAACATTTTAATTTGATTTGAGCAGAAACAATAAAATCGACGGGGTCAAAAGTGGGATTAAAGTTTAAAAAAAAAATTAACCACTGCGGTCTCTATTAAATTACTCAGCCAATATTTGGTCTAAACATTTGACATTTTAGATAAAGTGTATTCAGACATGGGGTAAGCTCTTTAATCGGTTTTTGGCCGAAAAATTGCGCTGCCAAGTGGTCAAGGTTAAACAGACTTGACCTTTGCGGTTTCTAGCAAACTATTAAGTCAATTTTGTGTCTAAACATTTTAAATTTTACATAAAGGGTATTCAGACATGCAGATAGCTTTTTAATCAGTTTGTTGGCGAAACTTTGGCTGGTAAGAGGCCAAAGTTGAAAGAGTTGACCTTTGCAGACTCTATCAAACTCCTTCGGCAATTTTGGGTCCAAAGACTTGACATTTTAGATGAAGTTTACCTGGACATGAGTCAAACTTTTTAATATATATATATATATATATATATATATATATATATATATATATATATATATATATATATATATAATGGTTTAAAATAAACTTAAATAAAAAACATTTGGAACATTTATTTAGAGTTAGTAAAAAGCTGAGAGAGTTTCAACCATTTTCCTAGCATATATGCTTGTCGTCAGAAGATGACATTAAGTCGAATAAAACCCCATGTAGCTTAATTGCCAAAAACATATTTTCATAAATTACTAATTATTATTAATTGTAATTAACATATGTAGTTGTCTCTCTCCCACAGCGAGAAATGTGATACAAGGGGCAGAGACTGGGATTGAAGAGGAGAATCACACAGGCCTGCAAAAAACTAAGTTCTTCTTAAAGAGAGAAACCAAAGCCTGGGAGAGTTGACCTCCTAAAACTGGACTGGACCGGGATTAAAGATATGGTCCAATTCTTCATCCCTCTTCCTAAAGACTGTTCCCATGTAACCTATGTATATATATATATATATATATATATATATATATATATATATATATATATATATATATATATATATATATATATAATATAAAGCTGAACGCCTGTGTGTGTCTGGTCACGATTAGGCTCCTATATGGTTGACTATAATAGAAAACTGATTACATATAATGATAGAAAATGTATCGAGACACAGGAATGGATATGTTTGATCTGGCATAATGATGATTCATCAAAATTGTGGGGTCTGCATACGCACCGGGTTCACAAAGTATGGAAATAAAAAACTAAAAAACTAAAAAAAAACACCCTTTGTAAGTGTTTTTGATATAGATTTACATAATAATACTTTCATAAGTATGTTTTAACTTAAATAGGGATGGTATAATAAAATTGTGGGGTCTGCGTTCGCGCCTGGCCTCCATAGAATGAAAATAGGCACAAACTTTAATAAAGACTTTGATAATTATGTTTCAGTTAGAAGAAATGTGGTATGATAAAATTATGGGGTGTTCGTTCGTGCCTGACCTCCATAGAATGGAAATATGTCAAAAAGTTTAACAAGATTTTTTAATATAGATTCACAGAATATTGTGATAAGTGTTTCAGTGTGAACAGGTATGGCATAATAAATTATGGGGCTTATCTATTTTAGTTTTACTTTCATCAGATTTTGCTTTGGTTTTGATACCCCAAATTCGAAGCTATCTTTTTACAACCCTTCCTTTTAATAACCTATCATACTTTCATAAATCAGAGTCCATTTTCTGTAGGCTGTTTTTTAACCCAGTCAACGATGGGTACTTTTGCTAGTGTATATATATATATATATATATATATATATATATATATATATATATATATATATACATACATACATACATACATACATATGCACATAAAGTTATGAACAGTATATAGGGCCCGAGCAAAGCCGGGCTGAACTGCTAGTATATATATATATAAATATATATATATATATATATATATATATATATATATATATATATAGTGCAAAGTTTTGTTGAAAATTCAAAGACTTATGTTTTCTTTTTTATAACCTTCGATTATTTCCTGGATCTTTCCATTACAGCTGCTTCATTAATGAATGACAATTTTACGAT
This sequence comes from Euprymna scolopes, assembly GCF_053919585.1. Classification (NCBI taxonomy): domain Eukaryota; kingdom Metazoa; phylum Mollusca; class Cephalopoda; order Sepiida; family Sepiolidae; genus Euprymna; species Euprymna scolopes. The sequence goes on along the minus strand of NC_136509.1, from coordinate 22,493,738 downwards.
TTCTGTTTCCATAAAAATATCCTGTCCCCGCCAATTTCTTCAGATGTTTATCCATTAGATTTTTACAACAAATGGTATATTTTTAACATGCTGGACATATTATTCGGGTAAAAATTTTTCGCAGCCATGCTTCCTCACTTCCCCCATCTTTTGGTGTTATGTAAAGATAGTTTTCCGTTTTAACCCGTACTTTCGTATTTTTATTTTTTATTTATTAATTATTTATTAATTATTTATTTTTGTTTTAATTTTCCCTGTTTTTCCTATATATATATAAGTTTCGTGGTTAAATTTTAAATTCTGAAAAAAGCAACATATAGAGACATATATTCGATTTAAGAATTTATTGCTTGACAAAAGGAATATATAGAAGTGGTTATATTAATAATAATAAATTCTTAAATCGAATATATGTCTCTATATGTTGTTTTTTCAGAATATTCAATTTAACCACGAAACGTATATATTGCTGTATTCTTAAATATTGAGCTTTTCCTTTTTGGCTAGGGTCTCCTTAAGAGTTATTACTTCAAGTAATATCTATCAGGATTTTTCATCTGAATTTTATCAGTGTCTTATCTCGCTTATATATATATATATGTATATATATATATATATATATGTATATATATATATATATATATATATATATATATATATATATATATATATATGACAATAGCTGTTGTAGAGATTTTCACAATTCTTCTCGATGGAGAGAAAAGGGATTCAAGTGAAGCGAATAGTCACGACAGTGTTTTAAGAAATATACTAGCATTCATGACCTTGACACATATGATGGACCAATAACATAGCACTAAATATTATTTAAGCACGTTACCAATCCGTAAAATTTCTTCGAAAAAAAAACTGTACTCTTACCAAACAATTTATAGTGTTAATAATAAAAAAAGTTCATATTTTCTTATATCGAAAAATAAAAAATAATAATAAAAAAAACGACTTCGACTCAAAAAGCAAGCGACAAACTTTTTTTTTTGCCTGATATAATAAAGAAAAAATGTTTAAATTAAAAAATTTGGAAGATAAACAAATGAATTATGTTTTTGTTTTTTTTTTACTTATCGAGTAAACAGAAAATGAAATCTTTTAATTCGTTTGTGAGAACGAGAAGACTAGATGCCGCCATTGTTAACAGAGATTGGAGGTTTTCTATTTCCTCATTTCGCAACTGTAAGGAACGTGTGTTTCTTTTGCTCTTTTGCAATTCTGGATTACGACAAACGCGTTGTTGCTTCACCTAACAATAAAATTGACTGCAAAAATTAAATTGTTTTAAAATTTGTTTTTACAAGGTCATCACTACCTATCAAGGCTCAGAGGCCACTCGAGGATAAATATTAAAGAATGTACAGTGGTCAAAAGGAAAATCTAAGTGTAAATTTGGTAAATTGGATTACTTAAGAGGAACGGCTCATCAAGAACTTGTTTACGTTGGACTTGAAGACGCCCATATTGTAGTCAGCTGGAAAGCAAGTAAACTTGACTGAACAAAGAAAGGAAATTGTCTTTGACATTTCAGTTTAATAAACCAAGAAAAATGTTATTTAAAACTTAAACTGTAAACTGTGTATATAACCACCCCCTTCTATTATAGACGGGCACTAATTCATTACACATACGCAAATTTACTTACCAGGGCGCACAGTTCGTAACTATTTCTTACTAAGACAACGCCCCCTTTTTTATACACTGCGTATTTAGGTTGAATATATTTACAAGATTCGATTTTCTTTGCTCTGTCAAGCTAACATAGCACTCTCTTTGGTTTGTTGAGCTGAAGTCTAACCCGACATCTTTCTTGGTTTATTCAACGGAAATTTCAAAGACGATTTCCTTTCTTTGTTCAGTCAAGTTTAAATAACACGTATTGCATTTCAAAAAAGGTCTTGTCTTAGATTAGAAATTGATGTGCGAGACGAACGAGTATACAGATTATGCAACTTTTTTCTTTGTTCGTTCGGTTTACTCTTTCCTTTACTGCCTTTATCACTTCTTTCATAGCAGTCTGGCGTCGGATTTTTACATCGAGATGCGATTCGGACGAACGCTAAACAACAAATGACTTTAATTGCTACCACTTTTCTCTATCCACTTCATTTGGATTTGTTTTCTTCATAACTCCTAAAGCAAGATAGTTTTCACAGGAACGTTTGAATTCAAAATATGTTCCAACCAATAAAAATCGTTTCAGACTCAAAAATTAACAAATCTGTGTTAAATTAAACAACCGTGGCTTCACGAACTGAAATTAGAGCTCTTCCTATCTTGGAAGATTGAAATGCCCTACGTCGAAATTCGTTTAAGCCTGGTGATATATCCAGTGAACTCAGTCGCACAGAAGGTAAATTCTAACACAGACAAACACACAGAACTTTAAAAGGAATGTTCTGGCGCTTTTGTTTATTTCTCTTTTAAGAACTTTAAAACTTCTAAAAAAAAAAAAAAAAAACATTGGTCTTTTTAAGTATATTTTACCTTTCTGTAAAATTATAAATATATTTTGTTCGTTAATTCATAGTTTTTCATAAATCCTGTTGTTGAATCAGCTCTTGCTAACTGGTGACCTATTCGTAACATTCATCTTTTCATTCATCAATTTAACAAATGTATATTAATTGTTACACATTTCAGTTTAAAAACGTGCATGCCATATAAGACCTGTTTAGGTGTAAGAAAAATATTTGGATTCTAAATCTGAATATCATTTCTTTAGATTAAGCATCGCTTTTATGTACTATAAATCATTTTATTATTATTGGTTAAAAATTAAAAACACAGAATTTTCAGTTTATACAATATTTGCCCTCTTAACTCTCTGGTGTTGAGTATCATCCTCCCTTTTTATATTCCAGCAGTAATTTACCAACACCCAGGTTCCATTTTCATTTAAAACATTCCCGCATCACTTCCATATCCTAATGGACTCCCTCATCATTTTATTCACACACATCAGGAAGATTATCCACAAAATTCTCGAAAGTGAAAATTTCGCATAAAACTGTACCGAATTCGACAAAGAGACGGCCAAAAATGAATTTTCCATGAATATAAAAATAGTCAAATATGTCTTGAACTTCTTTGAGTGTTGTACATTGTTGTTGCTGCTGTTCTTGGCACTTTTTAACGAATGTTACTATCTCCAAATTACAGAACGTGTAAGCAGTAAAATATTTCTTATTTCTGGTCTGTTATCGTGCAATTTTAAATCGAGTGTTAAAGTCAAGCTAAAGTTTAAAATTACATTTTTCTTAATTATTTAAGTTGACGTTTCAAATAACATATACAATTATCTGCTTAAAAATAAAATTGTCTTTGATATGTGTTGTTGGGAACCACCTTACAAATGGACTAATCCATCGTCCATATAAACTTTATGCATGACGGTCCCGGGCGGGGATCTAATTCCAGAGCGACTCTCGCATGCTCGGTAAAGTACCTACACTGTTCGTTTGTAACCTTTCCTTTGTAATCTTTCCGTTTTTCATGTAATACATGTTTAAACTGTTCTCCGTTGTTTTGTTCATTTTGTGGCTACTATATGTCAAGATAAAATTTGCAATTTAGTTTCTTTATTAAAAATAAAAAAAACAAAACAACATGGATTTCTTTTTCTTTAAACTAGATATTTATTTACCTTGAAGTTGTGAAAAAGCGTTTTTATCATTCTTTTATAACAGAGATATAAAAATCTGTGAATAGTAGTCCGTTGCGATGTTGAGTCGCATTGACCTTAAAGTCTCTTAAAATGCTAAGTGATAAGGTTAAGGAAGTATTATATTGGCACTTTTAAAAAAATACTGTTTCCTATTTGAATTATTATTTAATACAACTAAAACGATATGTGTTTATTACTTCAACATAACTGTTGAATTTTAGCCATAAACAGATTAATAAACTGGTATTTAGATTACTAAGCTCTTCTTGTCAAACGATTATTATTATTATTATTATTACTATTATTATTATTATCATCATCATCTATATATTAATATTATTATTATCTATATATTAATACGATAGCGTGTGTGTTGTTTTGTGTGTCACGCTTACATCTAGGTCGTTTAATTTTATGAAATTCCATTAAAACAAAGAGAAAAAATTGGTGTCGCTGTTGAGGCAAAGCTAATAAAATGATTTGTTCTTCTTGGCCTTTTGGCCAAGATCAAAGTGTAGTATCTGTTCTTCAGACGCTGCATTTCTATTTCTTCTCTCTCAGTGGAGGAGAAATCTTTTACGACTAAGACAATTTTTTGTTCCTTTTCTCCACGTTAAAAAGCGACCCTGGTGTCTACATCTGTCCCGTGGGGAGGCATTGTAAATAGGCACTATATTTAATGTAACAAAGTTTTAATATTAAAAAAAAGTTACTGGGAAATGTATTTTCTGATTTAATTACAAAATGCCCTGGAAATTCCCTTCTGATTAATTAAAACATTCCTTGAAAAATGTCCCTTCTGATTATTTTTTGTTTACTTGCCTCTCTATAAGAGCAGAGTTGGACATGAGGTCGGTTAAAAATTTGAGGGGAAACCAGCTCCCCAAAAGGGGCACTCTGGTCAGTAACAAAAATAAAAATTGTATCAGTAATGAAGGATTTCTCCTCCATTAACCAATACCAAAAAAGGGGGTGGGGATTTAAGTCACTGGAATGCTGAGACTGATACTACACTCAGAAATTCATGTTGAAGCAATGATTGCCTAATTCCTAGCCGTGTTAATGTTTTTATGTGTTAATTTCGAAAAGCTGCTGAAACAGTTTATGATTTAAACATTACTTAATTTCAAGTATATTGTAAACAATGGGGTGGGGGATATGAAGTCAGTCCAGAAAATGACTTAAACTGTTTACGAATTAAACATTACTTTATTAATTGTATATTTATAACAGTGGGGTGGGGGTATGAAGTCAGTCCCGGAAAGGACTGAAACAGTTTACTATTTAGACATTACATTATTTCATGTATATTTTTAGCAGTCGGTTGGTGATATAAAGTCAGTCCCAGAAATGGCTGAAACAGTTTACGATTTAAACATTACTTTATTTCATGTATATTTTTAATAGTGAGGTGGAGGACATGAAGTCAATCCCGGGTTTGAATGCGATATGCAAATATATATACTGGCAGAAAGCGTCGCCCAGTATTGAATGAGATAGGTGGAAAACATATAGCAGCAGAAGACCCAGTGTCGCCCGGGATCAAATGAGATAGGTGAAAGATATGTACTAGCAGAATATGTGGTGTCACCCGGGATTGGATAAGAGAGGTGGAACATATATACTATGAGAATACCCGGAATTGATTAATGTGTTTGTAATGAAATAATCAGCTCAGGCAATATATCAAAAATATTATTTTAGTAAGGGGGAGGCTGTAAGGTGTGTTAAACTTATGAAAAATTATTATGCAAATTAGTAACATATCCAAGAATTATGAAAATTGATGAAATGTGAGTTAATTGATTGGTGTGTTTGTAATGAAATAATCGGCCCAGGAAATATATCAAAGTTATTTTAGTAAAGGGGCGATGGTGTGGGTCAAAATGATGAAGAATGATTGCCGACATTAGTAACATATCCAAGAATTATGAAAAATGACCAAACGTGAGTTAATTGATTGGTGTGTTTGCAATGAAAGAATAAGCCCTGACAATATATCAAAGTTAATATGTTAGAAAGAGAGAACGATACGGATGGTTTTAATTACAAAAAAAGAAAAAACAGGAACATATCCAATAATTACGAAAAATGATGAAATGTGAGTTTATTGATTGGTGTGTTTATAATAAAATAATCAGTCCTACAATATATTAAAGTTATTATCTTAGTAAGAGAGGGCGATAAGGATGGTTTAAATTATGAAAATTATGGTCGAAATAAGTATCATATCCAAGAATTATGAAAAATTATAATATGTGATTTAATGCATTAGTGTGTTTGCAATTAAATAATCAGACCAGACAATATATCAAAGTTATTGTTTTAGTAAGGAGCCATGATGTCGGTTAAAATGATAAAATGATTGTCGAAATTAGTAACATATCCAAGAATTATGAAAAATAACCAAATGTGTGTTAATCGATTGGTGTGTTGTAATGAAAAAATCAGCCCAGACAATATATCAAAGTTATTATTTTAGTAAGGGTAAGGGTAGAAGCTATAAGATGTGTTTAACTCATAAAAAAATGATTGTCGAAATTAGTAACATATCCAAGAATTATGAAAAATGATGAAATGTGAGTTAATTGATTGGTGTGTTTGTAATGAAATAATCTGCCTAGACAATATATCAAAGTTATTATTTTAGTAAGGTGTGCAATATGGTAAATTTAAATGATGAAAAATTATTGTCGAATTAGTACCATATCTAAGAATTATGAAAAATGATGAAATGTTAAGTAAATGATAGTTCTGTTTTTTTTTAATGAAATAATCAATATCTCAAATTCTTTTTTATTTTAGGAAGGTGAGAGGCGATAATGTGGGTTAAAATTATGATAAATTATTGTCAAACATAGTAACATATTCAATAATTATGTGAATTGATGAAATGTGAGTTAATTGACCGGTGTGTTTGTAATGAAATAATCAGCCCAGGAAATATATCAAGGTTATTATTTTAGTAAGGGGCAGTACAGTTTTAATAAAAGGGCTAGAATAATATGATTGTGCCTTCCTTCATGCTGAACAGAACGCCCACAGAATGTCCAACTACAATATATTACATATGAAAACTGCCGCTGTGGAATTTCCACAGGTCCCACTGGTAATCCGGAAAACTAATCCATACACTGTTGCTTCGAAATGTTCAGGAAAAAAGGGGGATTGTCTGAGTGTTGTGTTCGCCATCTGCGTTAAATGCCTGCGACTACAGATATGGCACATCTAACTTCAGATCCGACATTTGGCATAATCGCTTGAACCATATGCATCGTCACAAAAGACTGTATTTTATGTTTTTTTTTCTGTGTACGAATTTCAAAAGTTGCTTTTATCAGTCGGCCCGCTAGATGGCGTTAGAAGCCGAATTTGTGGAAGTGTTTACGAGGTTGAACTGACGATGGGATTGATATGGGTTGACTGCTGCGACCCTGATTACGGAGGACGATAAAAAAATAATAAACAAAATTAATAGAAAATAAAAAACGGCCAGAAACAAATATTCTGACGATGGATGTGAAAAGGAAATCAAAAACCAAAATAAAAATGAAAATATTTGTAGGTGAGTGTATATTTTTATGTACATGTGTGCGTAGATATTTGCATACATCTAGAGTAAATGTATGTATGTGAATATGTATAAGTATGCGTATTTTTTTTCTTCAGTTTTATAGCATGTGTACTATTTTAACAGGCGAGAGATGTTCCCAAAGTAATGTCTCCTATTTTCTTATTACGCTCGAACGAACTAGAAGAGATTGTTTGTTTTTGTTTTACGGCATATCAACCTTTTTCAGGTTATTTAATGCCGAATCCAGTGATTTTGGAGAGCAATTTTCTAATAAAGTATATTTGTTTTTTAAGTCGGTTTCTATTTAATCATAGTTGGGACCCTAACAGGAACTACCACTCCAGGTAAGAGTGGACCCGGGAGCAATGGCAATTAAAGGGTGGCTACACACTCCCGAAAGCCCGCAAACTGAGGCCTCACCATCGGATATAGTTTAAGGTCATATCCAGGACCGCAGAAGAATTGCAACTAAGTAACTTCGGGCCTTGATAAGTGGTGACCACCATGTAAAAAAAAAAAAATGTTATGATAAATAAACTAATGCATTCATGAACTAAACGTTTCACCTCTCTGTTACAGATATTGACGATGTGGAACTCTAAAAAAGCAGCCCTTGTCATGAACGCGCGTTAGGCGCGGATATGAGTAATTGAATTCCTGGCAAAAATGCATAGAGAATAGTGGTGCTTATATAAAATAATAAATTATGGACAACAAAATGTCGCTCCTTTTAATAATACCGCTTCCGTCTTCGTAGTTCTTCAGCTTTTAAATTAAAAAAATAGGAGGCTTTATTTTTGGAATGACTTTCGTATAGCAAAACACATTCCAAACGCCCGTGCACAGGCATCGCTGGCAAAAATGCATTGAGAATGCTGGTGACTATGTAGGAAAACTATGTTTGGAGCAAAAAAGGTTATTCGTTTTAATGGTACCACTCCCGTCTTCGTAGCTTTTCAACTTTTTGAGTTAAAAATAGGAGGCTTTACTTTTGGAACTCAATTCATATGAAAAAAAAAAATGTTCACCCCCCAAACAAGGTATATTGCTACTAAAAAGTAACGATTTACTATTCTAGGAAGCCTATTTAAAAGGGGCCAAGCTGAACAGTTGTTGGACAGTTAGATGTTTGTTCACATTACCTTTAAATTTCTGCATATTGGTACGGACATTAAAAAAGGGAGCTGGAATGAATTTTAAAAGTGAGTTCTAGGAGGAAAAAGTTCGGCTGATTAATAACGAGTCACGTGTGTATACAACTGAACATTCATTGATCATGTCACGTGACAACGGCATATTATTGATTACATCGTTAAATTGATTTTAGATAATATATGCACAAAATTCTAAAGAACTTTAATGTTACAAAAGGGATGGAAAAACAAAACAGAAAGGAAACCTTAATTTATATGTATCTGTAACCGTAATATGAGTTGTGTTTATTATTATTATTATTATTATTATTATTATTATTATTATTATTATTATTATTTATTACTTTTTATTATTAAACGTTTATTATTAATCGTTTACTGTTACGGTTTCTGTTACGCTTACTGTGTGTTTATCAATGTTCTTACATATACCTGTGGGCGTGTGTGTGTTCTTACGTATAAACGTGTGTCCTTACGTGCAGTTCGCTGTTATATGTGTGTGTGGGTGCGTGTTTGCTATTCTTCTACAGTTTCTCTCTTGCCTTGGGATTTCCGAGACGTGTATGTGCAAACAATATAATGCGAACATACCTGATTGCCTTGACCAGCGGGTGACATCTTCTTGGTCGATGGACTTCCATCTTGCTGGGGAGTGGGGTGCTGCAGACAGATTCATCAATGAGCAAGAAGATGGAATTTGAAGCTTCAATGTTTTTTTATTCAAGGCAAGCCTAACATCTCGGACCCTGGTTGTGGGAGAGACCCGAAATCTCTCGTCTGCTCCCTCTGCTGACCAAAACCAACTCTCCCCATGTGGTCGTCAACCGGAAGCCTACGACCACAATTCCCGTGTCACCCCTGAATTTCGGGTACATTCTATCTAGATCGTTCAAGATGACTTGGGTTTGATGCCTGTCTAACCCAACCTTCTGACCCTGCTAAATCGCTAATGCGAAATCAAAATATGCTTACATAACTTTTTATTTCTAAAACTACCTATATAGCAATTAAGCTGGGATTCCCAATACTACATATCTATCAGTATCAAAATTGTCATCATAATAACATTTTTAAAAATGAAACTCGTCCGAGACAAGGTATGAAACCACTTGATGTAGAGAGCTAAAAATACTACTTCAAGATCAAAAAGATAAAGGGCTGGAATAATTCTCCCTTTGCTAGAAACATCGCTGTGAGGGTCAAATGACAAAATATAATTGGAAATCGCGTCATACAAAGTACAAAGCCACTTAACGTAAGAAGCTGAAAGAAATTAAAAAAATACTGCTTCAAGGTAAACCCCAGCCAATGGTAAGTGTTAGATGGTTAAATTCCAACCCAGTAAACAGCAGTTCTTCCTCCTTTGTAAGAAATATTGCTCATGGAATATGAGGACTAAAGAAAAAAATAAGGGAAGGAAGAGATTAGGTTGCCGAAAGTAATCCTGTGTTTATATGCTTTCGATTTCCTTACTTTAGGTAAGCAATATTATTAGTTATCACATTTCAAAATCTTGTTTATTCTTTGAACAATAAATGACTAACCGCAGTGACACGTGTTGAATTCGGTCTGCCATATTTTTTGTTTGCTTATTAAGTATCAACTCTTTACTGCCTATTCATTAGGATTTTCATAAAATTTTATACTTGCTTTGTGGCCTATGCAAGGCAGATGACCCAACTACTTACTTATGATCAACTATTGCGGAGACTCGATTGACACAACAGCTCGTCTTAATATATGCCATTGCTCTTTATCATAAAGTCAACAATTCTTATTTCCCAAGTTATCGGAAAAAGTGAAATTAACAAAACTCTCTCTACGTCATAAAATTAAGACAGTGTGGGTCAGAAATTGATCTCAGATTATAAACTTTCAATTATATGTTGTTAATGAACTTATGCAAGTGTCAGCGATGTTTTCATTTAGCTAATAACTAGCCATTTTTTCAAGTACCCTCATCAAACAATATGGTTTGAATTGGTGTACATCGTGAGTTTATTGTAGAAATGGTTTTTGAAGAATCGTGGATCTATAACTGCAGCACAGAGAGCTTCCCGAGTTCATTACAAGTTAGAATGACATGATGCTGTTCTAGATAGACAAACAATACAATTATAGGTTGCAAATATAAGAGTTACAGAATCCGCACTTAAAAGAAAGCCACCTAGAAGACCTCAAAGCGCTCGAACGCCAGACAGTATTCAAGCTGTAAGACTTTCTGTTACTTAGTCTCTTACACGTTCAGCTCATACTTACCCGGCCCGGTCCCTTCGGGGCCTGGGCAACAAGTGTCAAGCAAAGATCATATGTGAGGGCAGCCCCACATATAAGACCTTGGTCAATGTAGAGGCAACCCTTCATACCAATTGTGTCTATCCAGCTACCCTACTCCCCGGTGAGTTGGTCCCCGTTTCCCCTTCACTCCTCACATTAAAAATCGGTCTTGTGCCTAATTTTCTCGGTGGGGTAGCAAATAAATACCGGCACTTCAGGCCGGGATCTAAGTGTAGTATCTGTTCCGGCAGATACTGTGAGCAAAGACCATATATGGGGGCAACCCCACATATAAGACCTTGGTCAATGTAGGGACAACCCTTCATACCAATTGTCACTATCCAGCTCCCCTACTCTCCGGGGAGTTGGTCCCCATTTCCCCTTCACTCCTCATATTAAAAATCGCCCTTATGCCTAATTTGCTCAGTGGGGAAGCAAATCCAGCTTTTACACGTTCAGCTCGAAAACATGCTTTAGCATTAGAATTGTGTGATCAAACAGGTAGAAGAATTCTACACACTGATATGTAGTTCCATCCATACAAATTGCCCAGAAATTGCACGAGCGCCACTGGGAAGATCGCATGTTAAAATGTGGGAGATATTTCTGTCGCATTCTGTATTTTCTCTTTTCCAATTAAAATTGAAATAACCAGATCCCCTCACTTATTAGGTTCCACCATTCTTGTAATCAATTTAAAAGCAAAGTTTCTTCACTCAAAAGGCCGTTCAAGCTGATCTTAACTCGGTCCAACAACGCTGTTAAAATATCATTAAATTTATAGCAAGCCCCACTCTCCCCGGATGGTTTAATTCCACATGTACAGCTGTCATTGCGCAAAGGCAGCATGCGTACCGAAGATTTAACCGACATAAGTCCAGTTCAAACAGACAGGAGTATATAGAAGCCAGAAATAACTGTAAGAAAGAAATAACGGCAGCTAAGAGAGACTTTACTGAAACCACCAAAAAATGCATCGAAGCACAGAAATCTGGAACCCATGACTTCTGGAAAATCTACCACAGTGTAGTAAAACATGGGCAATCAACAACTCCCCCACTATCCAACAATCCTGAGGTTGTTTGCTCAGCAACCGAGAAGACTAACATGCTTGCGAGACTGTTTGCCTCCAACTCCACACTGGACCCTGCTAATCACCCTTTCTCTGACTTTCCTTTGCGGACAGACGCCACACTAGACGATCTGAAAATCACCCCTTCTCAGGTGCATGCTATCCTAAAAAATCTTGACACTGCAAAAGCATGTGGACCTGATCTCATCCCGGCTGTGCTATTAAAAAAGTGCTCCGTCGAAGTAGCTCCAGTTCTCTCCAAACTTTACAACAAATCCCTTAATGAATCTTGCTTTCCTGCCTTCCGAAAAACTGCTTCTGTGGTACCAGTTTTCAAGAATTCTGGCGAAAGAACTGACCCAGCAAATTACCGCTCCATTAGCCTCCTCCGACTTTGTTGCCAAAATATTTGAGTCCATAATTAAACAAGCTCTAGTCCATCACCTTACATATGCTAAACTTCTGATCGACCAGCAATATGGATTTAGGCAAGCCCGTCCCACAGCAGACATGCTAACTGTAATCTCCGAGCGTATATACCATTCACTTAACAAAGCAGGGAGGGTAGAGGGGTATATCTAGATATGTCTAAAGCTTTTGACAGGGTATGACATGAAGGTCTTCTCAGGAAAATCAGATCATACGGTATCGCTGGAAGAATACTTAACATAATTAAATCCTTCTTAGATAAGAGAAAAATTCAGGTTGTCCTCGATGGTCGTACATCTAAACAATATGATATAAATGCGGGAGTGCCTCAGGGGTCTATTCTTGGACCTCTATTATTCTTTAATATTCATAAATGACCTCTTTGACAAAATTATCTGTGAGATGTGTATATATGCTGATGACACCACGCTCTATAACAGACACAACAGGAAAACAAATGAACACATATCTAAAGAAATGGCAGAAACACTAGAGGACGACCGCCAATCCATAGTGGAATGGGGACAAAAATAGATAACCACATTCAATGCTGCCAAGACTAAGCTTGTTTCCTTCAATAACTACAAGAAACCTTCTCTATCACCAATAGAAAAGGCCAAAGACTCTTTATCTGAAAGTACATTTTTTAAACTACTCGACCTAACGTTCACAGGAAACGTGAGTTGGAACAATTACATTGAGAGCATTGACAGGACTGCTGCGAAAAAGGTAGGTTCTCTCTACCGTGCTAGAAAGCCACTAGCCACGGAAAGTATCCTTTACCTCTATAAGGCCACCATTCGACCATGTATGGAGTATTGTTGCCATATTTGGGCTGGTGCATTTGCTACTAGTCTCTCACTCCTAGACAAGGTTCAAAAGAGAGTCGCCAACCTGATAGAACCTGAACTGTCATCCAAGCTTCAGCCTCTGTCCCATCGACGAAATGTAGCATTACTCTGCCTGTTCTTGTTCCGACGAACTGCAAGCACTTGTACCCCCTCGATGTAAATACCCCCGACAAACCCGACAAGCAGCAAAATCCCACCCCTTCACAGTTGAGATCCCTAGATGTAAGAGAGCTTTCTACTCCAGTAGTTTCTTCTCCAGAACCGCTAGACTTTGGAATTCCCTTCCGGGTTCCTGCTTCCCCAACTGTACTGACATGCAGAAGTTCAAGTATAACGTGAACCGATGTCTTGCTGCCCAACTCCCCACATAATACCCCTATGTCCCTAATAGTAGCCCCCTACATCAAAGTGGCAATTTGCCTTGTTTGGGGTGAAAATGTAATACCCTACCCCCCAAAAAAAAACAAACTCTCGATCAGTTTTATTCTCTCATTTTATCCTTTGTTATCGAACTAAAAATCGATGCACACCATTAACTCTTATTCTTGAGTATCTCTAAGACTTGATAAGTGGCGATTAATAATAAGAAATCAAAGACAATGGCTCAGAATTTTCTAGCGTTGCCCGGTCGTAAGATACGCTTAAATATGATACTTTAATTTATGCAGATGACTTATTTGTTATTATAGAGATAATTTTCTATCGATTATTATATTGAAACTAAGATCAAAACTAAAAGATATATATGATTTGTGTGCCATCAGCAAGAATCGAAACTAAAATATACAACTCTCCACTGTCATTCTTCGCCCATACGCATATCTGTATCTGTATATCTATCCACCCCCCACATATATATATATATATATATATATACTAGACTACCCATGACCCGTTGGGTCAGTATGTTATATTAGCTATGGAATTCATGCATGAGCGTGACACTTGTGACGTAAAGAAAGTAGTTTTTTTTGTCATAACAGAAACATTTCTATGAAAGTATATTAAAATGAAAAATCACGGACGGATCACTCAAACATGAAAAAAAAAAATCTTCCCTATTTGCAAAGTTACCTATTTTTAGAATAATCGCTACAAAAGTCGAAAATTAAACATGATTTTCCTACGAATCCAACGCCGACGAAAGTCATTTAGCAGAAAAAATGCACATGAACCTACCGATGAGAAATATAAGAATGAAAAACCCATATTGGAATCCTTCAATCAAGTTATAGAAACTTAAAATAAAAAAATAAAAACTTAATAAAACCTGAAGCAAAAAATATAAAACCTAAATAAATAAAAATAACATAAAACTAATATTGAAACAGATTGGTATTTTTGTCAACAAATTCACCGTTATCACACAACTATTTTGTACCTAGAAATGTAAACAAAAAATAAAAAAAGAAGGAAGGAAGGAAGGAAGGAAAAGGGATGGATAGAGAGTAGTAGTAGTAGTCTTGGCTTTACTACAATTGTTCTTATGTTTGTCAACGGGGTTAAAATTGTTTAGTTGTCAGAAAATAGCGACGGTATAGTTGTAATAAAAAATAGTTGCAAAACACCCACACTCTTCCCATGTTAAATAATAATTTCGAAATAATAGCGTTAATATTTCAGTGCGCATGTCAAAATCTGTAATATAAGCGATTTGCGTTTATTTGTTTACGTTGTTATGGGCTAATGTTTATGTGCGCATAATGATGTCGTAAACCGGAAAGTGGGTTACATCACTCGTTACAAGGTCATTTGAGTTTCATAATTATATAGATATACATAAACTCACCTGTCATCGAAGACAAGATGCAAGCAAGCAAGGTCCACAGAGGTTTATAATCATAGATAAACGACTAATATATTCATAAGGTTTGACACACGGTCAGATATGGGTTAAATGACACAAGGTCAGACATAGCTTAGATGAAAGTATTTCTTTGGAATGAACTGGATTCCAACCAGGTTTTCAATTCGTATCGCTTAACGCGTAGCCACCGTCACGCCTACACCTCTAGAATAAATACCGTTTCTAGTTTTTTTTTAATTAAAAAAATAAATATCATTTTATGGGATAGGCTGTGAATAATTGCTCTTCCCCACCCAGGAAAAAAGGGCGATAGCGGAAACTTCTTTTAACCCTTAATTTAAGTCGAGAAATGTTCGAAAGGAAAACCTGCCCAACTGTCATGGGAATTTTTTTTTTTAGGAGAAAGTGGAATTTGGGAGTGTATGTCCATCTGTGTTGAATAAGGTTTTTATAACTTGCTTTGCTTTGAACAAAACAGAATGAAAATTGAAATTATAATAACTCTACGGTTTTATTTGAAAGAAAGGAAAACTGCACCGAGAATGAAATGATGTGCAGTGATGTATGTAGAGAGATAAAAGTTCCTTCCCACGGTTATAGTCACATATGTCTCGCCACACAGATGAGTCATGATACAATGAAACAACTGTCTGTGGATGGTTACATTTTGTCTAGTTTTATATATATATATATATATATATATATATATATATATATATATATATAACTACTTAATTTACTCATAAAATTAATATACGAAAGTATAGATTTATGCGTAAACTTTAAGTATTTACTTCAAAAGTGCTCAATACGTAGGTAGAGCTAGTTAGTAATTCATAAAATATATATGGCGATTAAGCTACACTGAATATTCCGCGTTTCATCCACTCTAGGACTCTTCAGGCTTAGGCGCATAATATATATATATATATATATATATATATATATATATATATATATATATATATATATATATAGTAATTTAAAAAATATATATGGCGATTAAGCTACACTGAATATTCCGCGTTTCATCCACTCTAGGACTCTTCAGGCTGAGGCGCATAAGCCTGAAGTGTCCTAGAGTGGATGAAACGCGGAGTATTCAGTGTAGCTTAATCGCCATATATATTTTTTAAATTACTATATATATATATATATATATATATATATATATATATATATATATATATAGTCATCCACATACAGTACTGTTTCGATGTTTTTCACAAACATACATACATACATACATTCATACATATATATATATCATATCTTATATAAATGTAACTTTGTGTGCGTGTGTGAGTTCCTTCCTTATGGGCTCCGAAACAACTTAGCCTATCTTTTGCAAATTTCGCACAAAGTTAATTTATATGTCTGGCAGTTTTCTTAGATGTTTCGTACAGAAATTCATTTGATAAGTATCGTAAATCGAAATAAAAAACTGATCTTAAAAATAATCTTTTTTCTCTTATAGATAAAAAAGAAGAATTTTTACTATGGAATATTTTACGTTACACCGGCCAAGGTAAATAATAAAATCTCAGCAAAGAAATTCTTTAAAAAAAATGTATTATTTTTTCTTATTAATGAGTTAAATTTACAATAAAAAAGAGGAATCATTTAAAATCGCCGCAAATCATTTCTTCGTATGCATAAGTTCAAACTAAACATTAATCAGAACTGACTTTTCCAGGGCATTCAAACTTAACATATACAAGATAATATCCCTAAATAGTTTTACAACACAATTGATAAGAACTTGCTCCCAGAAAATAGTTTAAGTAAAATAATTAAAAGAGACGTCGCGAGCCTGTATCTGGCATAATAATTACCTCTTGTCATAAGGAGAAGTCGATGCCAAAATTGGGAGCAATTGTGCCCCCAAGTTATCTGTTGGAGAGATAATACTAATTAAGACTCCCAAAAAAACAGACAATTTTGGAATCTTGGTAAAATAATTAAATTAATTACTGGAACCGACAATAATGTTCGTTCCACGGTTGTTCTTAAGGATGAGTGCGAACAGGTCCATTCCTTAAAAAATCTTGTGCCCTTGGAAATTAAGGATAATGATGATATTGCATCAACTGAGTTTATAGAAGAAGGATGTCCTTTTTTTCTGTCCAAACTGTTTTGTTCCTAATGATGGAACATCGCCAATGGTGTGCTGCGATTTCTGTGACAGCTGGTACCATTTTTTTTTTTTTTTTTTTTTTTTTTTTTTTTACAAAGGCATCACCACATTATCAAGGCCCAGAGGCCACTCAAGGATAAGGGTTAAAGAGTGTACAGTAGAAGTTGGTCAATATAGTAATCATTAGTAATGAAAATTTGGTAAATTTAATAACTTATATGGAACGGCTCATCAAGAACTTATTTACTTTAGACTTGAACAAAACCATATTGTAGTCAGCCGGAAAGCAGGAAAACGGAAGACAATTCCACAGGCGTGCAGTTCTAAGAAAGAAGCTTTGTTCATGGAATCTACGTTTAGGTTTAGGCACAGATAAAGAGTGGGGGAAATTATTGATAGTGTTTACAGCTAGACGAGTGTTTCTTGTGAAAGTTTGGCGAGGGGGGGACCATAGATTGGAGCTCAGTTGAACACTTTCCATGAAAATAACGATACATCAGAGACAAACTCGCAACATCTCTTCTGTGAGATAGAGGTTGCAAGGAGGAGAAAAGGACATCTCCTACGAGGCTACGTGGGAGTTAATCAGCAAGATTCCTTATTTTTATGACAAGTCATCGTCTGAGTTCCAATCTATAGCCCCCTCGCTAAACTTGCACGAGAAAAACTCGTCTATCTGAAACCACTATCAATAATTTTCCCCACTCTTTATCTCTGCCTAAACCTAAAGTAGATTCCACGAACAAAGTTTATTGCTTAGAACTGCACACCTGTGGAACTTTCTTCCATTTGTCTGCTTTCCGACTGACTATGATACGGTCGTGTTCAAGTCCAACGTAAACAAGTTCTTGATGAGCCGTTCTTCTTAAGTAATCCAATTTACCAAATTTCCACTAAAAATTACTACGACATTGTCTCATTGAACACCGTATGCTTATTAACCCTTCTCATCGAGTGGCCTCTGGGCCTTGATAAGAGATGACTTCTTTGTAAAAAAATAGAACACGAGAAAAGTGTCATTCTTAACCGCTGCCAATCTAGGCATATAATAGGATCAAATAATAAGAAAATAAGCAGGACATTGAGTAATAATAGGATTGAATCAGGTGAACTAAAATTTAAGAGAAAATGTAACTGCAGAATACCTAACGAATGTCCATTGGAAGGCAATGATAGTCATTTTACTTTTAATAATCGTTATCGGTAACAAAATAACACCCGAGTAATTTCAATAAGACAAGAATGAAAAAAAATCTAACATTAAGTAATTACAAGGTATAGAGACAAACAGATATAATGGATTAAAATAAATTTAATGAAAATATAAAGTAAACTAAGTCAGGCATTGAACTGAAATTGTTATAAAAATAAGTTTAAAATTAAACAAAGGTAATTAATAGACACCAAAGTCCAAATATTAAAATATGAATATCTGGAATTTCGATGAATTGATGAATAGCTAAAAATTGACAAAACAGTGTTATCTCCTTTAAAACGTAAATATTTTACGAATGATAATGAAGAGGAAAGATAAATCTAACGAATCCTAGCGTGGATGAAACCCGGAATATTCTGTGTAACTTAATTACCATATATATTTTATAACTCACTACCTAGCTCTACCTACGTATTGAGCACTGTTGAAATAAACACTTAAAGTTTACGCATAAATTTATATTTTTGTATATTAATTTATGTGATTAAATGAAGTAGTCTTATATATATATATATATATATATATATATATATATATATATATATATATAAATATTTGGATTTTACCATTCTTGGATTTTTTACCCTTCACCGGACTATCCATTCATATGAAATCTTTTTATCATTCTTTCTTTACCTCCTATTCCCCTTACCTCACCCTTTTTTATCCAAGTAAGATCTGTGACTTACTTGTGGTTTCATTAAATACTTTTACATGCAAAATCCGATCCCGCATTTTGATAATTCCCGCCCTCTAATGAGAAGTAGAGTATTTCTTCGAAACTCCGCGGATTAAGGACTATCCACTTATCTTGTGCTTCCTTTTTAAAATTAACTTTGTTTTTAACTCTTTTTCAAGATTTTTTTAACATGTTTTATTAATCATTTGTTCATATATATATATATATATATATATATATATATATATATATATAATTTTTTATTGCATTTTAATCCCAAACCAGATACAGTGCCACTTTGATATAGGGGGCTACTGTCGGGGACATAATTGCAAGGATAATATGTAGGGAGTTGAGCAGCAAGATGTCTGCTCACATTACACTTGAACTTCTGCATGCCAGTACAGTCGCGGAATCAAGAACCCGAAAGGTAACTTCAAAATCTAGCAGTTCTGAGAAGAAACTATTAAAGTATAAAGCTTTCTGACATCTAGGGATCTCTAGTGTGTAAAGGTGCGATTTGTAGGGAATATGTACGTCGAGGGTGTACACGGACTTGTAGTTCGTCGGAATATGTACTATTAAAATACTTGTAAAACAGGCAGAGGTACGAGCATTTCGTTAATGGGAGAGAGGCTGAAGCCTAGTTGGCAGTTTGAAACCTATTAGGTTGATAAATCTTTTTTGAACCTTGCCTAGGAGCGAGAGACTAGTAGCAGGTGCACCAACTCAAACTTGACAACAATATTCCATACATATGCGAATTGTGGTCTTGTAGAGGTAAGTAACTTTCTAGTTCGGTAGAGAAAGCCCACCGTCCTCAGCAGTAGCTGCGGCAATTCCCTCGAAGTATCTGTTCCAACTTATGTTCCCTGTGAATGTTAAGCGGAGGAGTTTGAACGAAGTACTTTCAGGTAATGTATCATTAGTCGTAGCTATCAGTGGTTGAGAAGATAATTATTAAAGGAAACCAGCTTAGTTTTGGCTGCATTGAATGTTACCATCTGATTTTGTTCCCATTCAACTACAAACTAGGGTTACCGCCATTGTCAGATATATGCTCATTCGTTTTCCTCTCGTTCCTGTTATAGAGCGTTGTGTCATCAGCAAATATACCCATCTCAGAGACAATTTTATCAGGAAGGTCATTTATGCATATTAGGAATAATAAAGGGACAAGGATCGGCCCCTAAAAGTACACCCGCATATTTATCATATTGTTTTGACGTACGCCCATCAAGAACAGCCTGGATTCTTCTCTTATTTAAGAAGGATTTAATTATGTTAAGTATTCGCCCAGTAATGCCATATGATCTGATTTTCCTGAAAAGACCATCGTGCCATACCCTTTCAAAAGCCTTAGATATATCTAAGACTACTGCCCACCCCTTCCTTTCTTTATTCAGTGCATGATATACATGTTCAGAGATTACAGTTAAGAAATCTGCTGTAGAACGGGCTTGCCTAAATCTATATTATTGGCCAGACAGAAGTTTAGCAACTGTGGACTAGAGCTTGTTAATTATTGGACTCAAACATTTAGGCGAAATATGGGGCGATAATTTAATTGGTCAGTTCTTGCGCCCAAATTCTTGTAAACTGGCATCACAGAAGCAGTTTGTTAGCAGTCAGGAAAGCAAGATTCATCAATGCATTTATTGAAGAGTTTGGAGAGAACTGAAGCAACCACAGCGGATCATTTTTTTAATATTACAGCCGGGATGAGATCAGGTCTACATACTTTTGAAGTGTCTAGGGGTTTCAGGAGATCATACACTTGAGAAAGGGGTATTTTCAGATCATCTAGTGTGGTTTCTGTCCGCAATGGAAAATCAAGAAGGAAGTGGTTTACTGGGTCTACATGTTAGCCTTCTCGCTTGCTGTGCAAGCAATCTCATGATTGTTGGATAGTGAGGGAATTGTTGATTGATGTTTATTTACCACACTGTTATAGATTTTCCAGAAATCATGGGTTCCTTATTTCTGTGCTTCAATGCGTTTTCCGTTAGTTTCGGTATATTATCTCTTAGCTGTCGCTATTTCTTTTTTACCATTACTCCTAGATTCTATACGCGTTTGTCGGTTTGCACTAGACTTATATAGGTTAAATCTGCGGTATGCATTCTGCCTTTGAGCAATGGCAGCTGCACAAGTAGAAGTAAACCATTGGGGAGAGTGAGGTTTGTTATAGAATTTCTGCGTGGGAACATGTGCTTCAATATATATATATATATATATATATATATATATATATATAATAAACACTTACGAAAAGGTTTCATCGGCGTATATTTACCATATTTGACGAATAATAAAATGTAACAGCATTTATTTAATTTATATATAAATTTTATCATTTTTTTCTTTCACTCAGTCAAAAGTCACTCCTGGTTAAAATTTCAGAAGATATTATGACGATTTTTTTTTCCTCATTTTCATTTAAAATGTTATTATTACACACTTTTGAGGTATTAACTGATCTTTTGGGAGTACTTAAAAAAATGCCCGAACAAAATTTATACATTTTATTGCACTAAAAGCTATATTGAACAAAGGATAATTGAACAAGGAAACTTAAACGAGAGTAATAACACAGAACAAGACATTTACTTTAATAAATGCTTAGGATTGAATCGGATTCCATTTTGATTTCTTTAAAAGATCAATCCTTTTAGACATTTTCTCAACCAAAGTGGAACACTGTGAAGAGGAGATTCTATTCTATTCGCTTTGCACAGCTTCTCACAGTTTGTCATTGTTCTCAAAAGTTCTTCCGGCCAATGCACAAGATATTATGGACCAAATATTATCGATTGGGTTTAAATCGGAACTTTGACCATGCCAAAATATCACATCAATTGAATTATAAGAAAACCATTTTCTTGGGACTTTAGCAGTGTGTGCTGGGGCATTATCATGTTGAAAAATAATGTTCTGGGATATTCCCAGCTTCTGGATACTTGGTAATAGTCCTGTTTCTAATATTCGAATGTATTCCTTCAAAACAGTTAATTTAAGCCTGTGGTCGTCCTTCAAAGTGGATGCTCTAGGGCGACCAGATCCAGATTTCCTTTTACCAAGCATTCGAAATTTTTCACATTTTCTTTTCTTAAAATATAAAAAAATCTGCTTGTAAATCATTTTCGACTGCAATTCTGTTTTTATATCCTCGCCAAGATGCAGTCTTACCATTTTAAGGATTAATTTTTCCACTTATTATTATATGCTATAATAATAATGGTCTGCACAATAAAAAATTTCAGTTAAAATTAACAAAAATTCATGGAAAAATATTGAAAAATCGATTTCTTCCTTCTTGCACTTTTGGCCCATTTTTTATTTTTTGCTCATGAGTGTATGCAAAGTGTTACAAAGTAAAGCCTCCTATTTTTTTAATTCAAAAAGTTGAAGAGTTACTGAGACTGTTTTCCTGTTTTCTTTTGGCCTTTTCAAGACTATGGTCAAAAGACATTTATTTTTACAATAATCGTACTTCGTTATTGCTAATTCCATATGTCAAATGGCTTCATGCGTTGTCTGGAGTGATTTGAATAAAGGTGGTATTCAGATCAGTTCCTTTTAGTATATTTATTATTGAAGAAAAAAATCATTCTAAAATTCTTCTGGAATCATGAAAACGCTGTTGAAGTGCAAAGACAGTTTAGAGGTATGTATGCACCTTTTTGGGACTCCCTGTATATGCGAATATATTAAATATTCTACTAACATTGGGCACAACTTAATTCTGTCTTAAAAGACTGATATTTCCGGAAACATTAAATAAAGAAAAGAATATACAATAGGGTACTTCCTGTGTTTTTAACTTAAAAAAGTTGAAGAGCTACAACAACGGGAGTTGTACTATTAAAATGAGTGACATTTTTTTTATCCAGAACTTTGTTATACGAACGTCGTTCCAAAAGTAAAGCCTCCTATTCTTTTTTACTAAAAACGTTGAAATGCTACGAAGACGGGAGTAGCACTTTTAAAATAAGCAATTTTTTGATTTCCAGAATTTATTTTTCTACATAGTCACCACGATTCTTAATGCACTTTTGCCAGGAATTACATGACGCGTCTCTGCTTCTGACGCACGTCCATGACATAGCTTGCTTAATTAGAGTAAAGCCATTGGAATGGGAATCCAGGGTAAAAAAATGGCGACTGTTTAAAAATTAAAAAGATCCAAAGGTCAATATGGGTTTAGAGTTAAGTACTTGTAAAATCCCCGTAAAGTCCTGAAAGTTAGATTTGGAGGAGAGTAGAATCAGTGAAAAAAAAAAAAAAAAAAAAAACAAAAAAACAAAAAAACAAACTTCCAAATAGGAGGATCGGCAGAATAATTCCAAGAGTAGGGAATGTCTCTTTCTTGTTGGGAAGGACCCGAATGTCCAGACAAAAACTAGAGCAGAAGAGAAATTACGTTAAATTTTTAAGAGAAATAGAGTAGAAGCTGAAAAAATATAGTATAACAGGACCAGAAAACTGTTATTCTATGTTCATAGCTGTTGTTTTACCACGTTTCGGCCAACTCATTCTCTGGCCTTCTTCAGGTGATTAGTCGCGACTAGATAGGAAGGCTGAGTCTCGTATCCCCAGTAATTACTACCTTCCAATAATTGCTGAGGCGACAGTTACAAGACTCAGCGTTCCTATCCCGTCGCAGTTAATCACCTGAAGAAGACCAGAGGATGAGTTGGGCGAAACGTGGTGAAACAGCAACTATCAAGATGAGAATAATTATCCGCAAATAAATAAATAAATAAATAAATTAATCATCTCAAAGGATTCCAATAAAAATAGTTTATAGAACCAAAAAAAAAAAAAAAAAATAATAAAAATTTGTAGAAAATTAAATAAGTGTTTTAATAATTATTTTTCTTCTATTTCTTCGTATTATAAGTATGTATTTCCGTATCCCTTATCTGATTTTTCTATCTCCTAGTTATTTACCGTGCCCTCTCTATTCTCTCTCCTTCTCTTCTTTATTTTTTGTCTTGTGTTTTATCGTATTGAGAGAGAGAGAGAGAGAGAGAGAGAGAGAGAGAGAGAGAGAGAGAGAGAGAGAGAGAGAGAGAGAGAGAGAGAGAGAATTAAACCACTGCAACGTATGCAAATGACAAACTGCGGCGTAAGCGTGACGTACAACAGGTTAGGAAGAAAAAGGAAAAAATAAAGCCGAGGAAAAAAGCACGTGACGAAGCTAGAGACTTTTAAGCACATGTCGACACGGAAGAGTATTTTTTAACCACGTGGTGGTACGGCAGGAACCTTTGGCGCAAGACCTATTTATCGTCTGAACTTTTAACAATTTTTCAGACGACTGTATACATTGGAATGAATTACAGATATAGCAATTGGTTATTGGCACAGACTAAAAAACTGTTAATTGACCCCTAAGTGGAAATATAAGGATGCGACCATATTGTCGCTGGCTTGGAAAATACATGTCAAGTTGTTTGGTATGGAAACAACCAGAAATAAATGCCTTTTCTGTCAACTAAAAAAAAAATATAGTTTAATGTTTTTCCTCTGTTTCTTTGCGAAACTTTCATATACAATACGAAACTTTCATATACAAGACGGCTTCGTGTTAAAATGTGTGTGTATGTGTGTATGTGTGTATGTGTGTGTGTGTGTCTGCGTGTGCGAGATAGAGATATATATATAGAGAGACAGACAGAGAGAGAAAGGCAGACAGGCAGAGAATTATTTCGGCTTAGGCATAGTAGATTTCACGAAATATTTAAAATGTATTTCATTCTAGCCAGTTTCATACAGAATCGTATCTATCCACCATTTCAATGATAATTTTGATTTCAAATGATGTATTTTCAAAAGATTTTCGTTATAATACCTTTACTGTATATATCATATTAAAGAACGTTTTTTTGTTCTATCTAATCATTAAATTACAATCGTTTAAAACGATCATCTCTTATTTTCAGAATGTTGAATGCAAGATAGAAGAAAAGCAAATTCGTACAATTTTCATATTTCAATTCAAGCTAGGCTGAAAAGCTGCTGACACAACTCAAAATATCAACGAAGCATTTGGTTTAGGGACTACTACTTATCGCACAGCACAATGGCGGTTTAAGAAATTTCGTGGCAGCGACGAGAGTCTTGAAGATGATGAGCCTAGTGGTCGGCCATCGGATGTTGATAACGATCAATTAAGAGCCTTAATCGACGCCAATCCATGCACAACTATTCAAGAATTTGTTTCTGAATTAGACACAGACAATTCCAACCACTTGAGAGAGATTTGATAAATGCGTGCCTAACGAATGGAATGACAACCAAAAGAAACCCAGTGGAGAATTCCATCTTCAATTCTTTTACGCAACGAGAACGACTCGATTCTCGACCGGGTTGTGACTTGCGATAAAAGTGGGTTCTTTTCGACAACCAGCGACGCTCAGCCCAGTGATTAGACGCTGACGAAGCTCCACGACACTTCCCGAAGTCAGAGTTGAACCAAAAGTAGGTAACGCTGAATGTTTAGTTGTCTGCGACCGGCCTCATCCACCACAGCTTTTAAATGCAGGCGAAACCATTACGGCGAAGTCTTGTCGACAAATAGATGATATACATCAGAAACTTCGACAACAACACTCAGCATTAGTCAACAGAAAAGACCCAATTCTCCTCCACAACAATGCTCGGCCGCATGCTGCTAAACTGACCCCGCAGAAATTGAACAAATTGGGCTATGAAACTCTGCCTCATCCGTCATACTCTTCAGAACTCTCAACTACAGACTACCAATTTTTCAAGCATCTTGAGAATTTACTGCTTGAGAAGGGCTTCAAAAACATAAGTGATATCAGAAACGCCTCTATGTCCACCAAAACGCAAGATTTTTACGTTTTTACTGGCATATATAAACTAGTTTTGAATTGGCAAAATTGTATTGATTCTGATTCGGCTTATTTGGATCAACAAATTTTTT
Source organism: Euprymna scolopes (assembly GCF_053919585.1). Lineage (NCBI taxonomy): Eukaryota > Metazoa > Mollusca > Cephalopoda > Sepiida > Sepiolidae > Euprymna > Euprymna scolopes. The sequence goes on along the minus strand of NC_136509.1, from coordinate 22,467,908 downwards.
GTTGAGCCGAGATATGTTTATCTGAATTTCAAAATTAAAAACCTTAAGAACTTTATTGTCAAACTTATATCTTGCCTCCATTTTCTATGTATACGTGTATATTTACAATATTTTTCTGTGACGCATACGAGTATCAAAAATAGCGATCAAATAATACGTAGGAATAAAGTGCGGCATCTGATCGGTCGGAGCAATCCTTATAGACTTAAGCAATAAAAAAAATGTGTCCCAAACTAGTGTAACCGTTTTTTTTTTTCAAATTATAAACATACCTTGTGTTTAACTATACCTTGGTGTCGTAGGGCAGATAGGAATTACACCTATGTTAAGCAAATTATTTGACACGCTTGAAAGAAACTTCTATAAAACCTGGTGATTTTATTTCTTCAGGCCAAGGTCATTTTCACATACGATCGTTTACTGTCAAATACGCATTATTTCATTATCCGGAATTCCACTTTTTTTTTTTAATTCAGAAATTTAAATTTGTATAAAGTATTCGTGCGTGAGAAAATGAAACTTGATGCGATTTAAATTTAATTCGATTACTCGTTTCTTTTTAAAGGAAGTCGCTCCCGACACGACATGAATCCACTTGATGTAAAAAGCTAAAATGAATGCAAAAGCAATTAATGCAAAGTCAAAAAAATGTCTATATGCGTTGAAATGAAAAAAAAAAAAATGAAACTGCATTACGAAACCTAAAGCAGGTTTAACCGGCTTCCTCCAAAGGAATAAGTTTCATGGGAAAATGAAATTTACAAGCGTTCCTCAGTCGCATGTATATTCCCGTTAGGTAACATGGCGACGTTATGCTTTTGCAACGGTTGCAGGGAGGTATTGACGTCTTCCTATATACAGCCTCTGATATTCCCAAATAGTCACTCATCTGGAACTAACTAGGCTCAACGTTGCTTAACTTCGGTGATCTAATGAGAACCGGTGTGTTAACGTGATCATGCCGTACGTATATACTTTGACTTTGAAAAGGCTAAACTATAGGTAGGATGGAAACAAAAAGCAGAAAGGGAGATCCACACGCCCGCAACTCTTTGAAAAGAACTCCAGGGATAGAAAGATGTATAAAAATGAACCATTCTGAAACAAAGAAAGCCAGGAATAGATCAGCTAATTCTAAAGGACACATGTCACAATCATACATACTAGCAGGATCCGTGGAAATTCCACGGAATAAGAAATATATTTAATATATTTTGATAAAGTTGATATTTTGCTGGATAGCGCAAACAAATTAGTTATTTTGGGACAGAAAAACCAATAACATGCAGTAAATATGAGCTTAATAACATTTCTATGAAAATAGTGTCCAATTTATTTTAAATATAGACCTGATCCAAATAGATAAATTAATAAGTACTAATAAATACTTTTTTTTCACAAAGGAATCACCATTATCAAGGCCCAGAGGCCACTCGAGGATAAGAGTAAAAGAGTGTATAGTGATAAAAAGGACAATATAGTAATCGTTAGAAGTGTAAATTTGGTAAATTGGGTTACTTAAGTGGAACGGCTTATCAAGAACTTTTTTACATTGGACTTGAAGACGGCCATATTGTAGTCAGCTGGAAAGCAGGTAAACGGAAGAGAGTTTCATAGGTGTGCAAAAGTAATAATGTGCTACATAGTTCAATACAAATTATAAAATCACATTGTGTGGCGGAATTGCTTCAAAAAGGTCAAATTCGTGAGATTGGCTTTAATAAAGCCTATCTGCCAACCTGAACAAGAATGTGAGAGTGACCTCCCTTTGATATATCAACGTTTTCAAATATCAGTATAATAATATATGATTATTGTTGTAATGATATGAGAAATAAACTCGTAGTAATTTCGATGGGCAGCGGTTTTTCACCAAAAGATGAAGTCGGCAGAATATTACGTAAAAAAGGGAACATTCGAAAGAAACAGGACAAATAGAACACTTTCTGACAAGAGGTACTGGGCTGACAGAGTGAATTAAAGATTGTCTCTTACAATGTAATTTTATCGTTTGTGTTGAACTATGTAGCACAATATTACTTTCTGAGGATTTATTATTACTTATCAATTCATCTCATTTTGGGCCAGTTCTATATTTAAAATACAATGGACCCTAATTTCATAGAAATGTAAATCCGAGATCCATATTTGCTTTGAGGTTTTAATAATAAAATAATAATTTTTGCGCTATCCCGAAAAATACTAGTTTTATCAAAACGTATTCGTTGATTCAATATATTTCTCTTTCCGTGGAATCTCCACTGGTCCTTCCAGTTATTAATCATTTAATAGTTGCTCTCAAAGTATTTAAAAATACAGTAGAACCCCGGGATACGGAATTAAAAATTAATAACAAAATGCAGTACATTATATAATACACATGTATATAATCAAATAACATTATAAATAACACCGCAAGACGGGACTAATACCGTAACCAGGGGCCGGAAAGACATCGTATTCTAGATGGCAACCTGAGAGAAAAAAAAAAAAAAACGTTTCCTAGGGCCACCGTAGCCCGAGGTTCTGCTGTATTAGAAATTTACATGCAACATTTTACTGTAGTCAGCTTTGTTTACGCAGCGGATTCAGATAGGTAGAGAGACATCTTTGTCTGTGTGTGGTTTTATGTAGTTATGTGCTCTCGTGCGTGTCTATAAAATGCGCATCCGATTGACCTACCGATTTTCTCTCTCTCGTCTATATTTTCTGTGGTCACTCATCTGAAATACATCTTATTACGATAAACGATCGACTAGTTAATGTCATTCAAAACTAGAAGTATTTCTTTTTTTGTTTTCTGTGACGCCAAGCAGTAAACCATCCTTTGAAATACAACCCTTCTACTGTATTGAAAGCCATTTAACTTGCATGGCTTTCTTTGAATGCAGTTAAAAAAAAAAGCACACGCATTTTTCTATTGTCAAATTGAAGAGCCACTCGAGGATCACAATTTTATGAAAGATCGACAACTGTAAAACGAGGAACACTATTGGAGTACTAACATAGATCAATGGTATGAATTACGTTTTATTACTTAAGAGTTAACGTTGCATTTGAAGATGATCAAGTTGTAATCAGCAGGGAATCAGTCACCCGATAATGTTCTATGCGTGGGAAGCTTGTTTAAGAAGGCTTTGTGAATAGAAATTTGTTCTAGAACTAGCTACATGGGGGAGAAGAAGAAAAGTTTTTATTTGTTATGGAAAAATCACGGTTTCTTGGTGTGAACGTCATATTAGAACGACCCAAAGATTGGCGCTCAGTCGAGTAGAGTCCATGTCAATGAAGATATGCACATTTGCATCATAATGGGGAGTGGTTCATCGTAAGTTGGTATGTATGTCTCTCATGCATAATTTGAGAACAATATTTTCATCGGTATACAGAAACAGCTTTCTTTTTTATTTTTTAATTGTTTTTTTTATTCATTGCTTTTTCACACTTTTTTTTACATAGGCGTCACCACTTATCAAGGCCGATCGGCCACTCAAGGATAAGGGTTAAAGGTGTAAGGTTACTATTTGGACAAAATTTGAAAGGATACTGTGCTACTGCCTGTTCATATACGGCATAATCACGTTGACACAAAAGTTCCCGCTGGATCACCGAAGTTAAGCAACGCTGAACCTGGTCAGTACTAAATGGGTGACCATTTGGGACTTCCAGGTGCTGTATGTGCTCTCCGCTTTTCTCAGCGTTGTTTCCAGTCGTCCTGGTATTCTCCTTGCCACTGTGCTCAAACAGTGCCGATTCAGGAAACGTGTGGTTGTGATTGCGCAACCCTTGCTTCACAATTACACGCGCTACTGCCCGTAAGGGGTATCGTTTGTCTTTCAAGACTGACCGGAAGCATGGAATGGAATGTCTGTTCATATTACACTTGAACTTCTGCATGCCAGTAAAGCAGGGATCAGGGAAGGAATTCTAAAGTCTAGCAATACGAAGAAAGAAGCTTTGGCTAGAAGACTGTCCAGCATCTAGGGAAGTCTGCAGTGAAGAGGTGGGATTTTGTTGATTGTCGGATTAGTTGGGGGTATTTACGTCGAGAGTGTACAGGGGCCTAGAGTTCGTCTTAGCACATTCCATTAACATACTTGTAAAATAGGCACAGCGACATTTCGTCGATGTGATATATGCAAGTCTCTCAATCATAGTTGATCTACAGTATTAAAGTCTGGAATAACAAATTTAAGTAATAGAAATTTAAGTATAACAGATCGATGAAACTTCTACTTGATCTAATCAAGAAAAATGGTATTTAAAATGTATATCCTGCGCATGAAAATCCTATTTGAAAATAAAACGAATCAAACAGAATAAAATTTTAATCACGTTTTAAATTATTGTTCTATTTTTGCTTTATTTTTATTTATTTATATTTTTACATAAAACTTCTTTGACTGGACACCTGTGATTGGGTGTCTAACTGTAACACGATCGGTCGGCTTCATTTCTATGCTAACAACGAAATCCTGGTCAACGGTTACCAAACTGTAACGCTATGAGTCGGTCACCTGAGCGACCGACCCATATAACACTATGGTTCGGGCATTAGAGTGACTGCCCAACGGTTACAAGAAAGTCTTTTTTAAGGAGTGAATGCATACCTTGAATTGGGTGTGGCTTTTCTCCGGGTGGTTCTCTATTCCTTGAGGATGGCTTCTTTCTTTGGATTCTGTCTGGGAAGGCGGCAAACCTCGTCTTGATGTTGAAGCAGATCAAACAACACGAAACAATTGTAAGAGAATTCAACTATTTATTTTTACAAAAATATTACAATAAGAAAAATACTTCGTAACAATTACACTTTTAAAGGGCTTATCTGACCATAACTAACGTATTAAATTGAGGAAGAGGGGGTGCTTCCTTCCTTTTTTTCAGAAAGACAAACTTGTGTGTTTTTATCTCATGCTGGTCGCCGAAAAAGACAATGAGTAATGGCGCGTTGCATTGTTGTCTCTTCCCTGCATCCTTCCGCGAGTGATCAAATAACCTCCCAGATACGGGGGGCAGTGACAACGCGGTGGCACATGCCAACCGTAACAAACAAAACTGCATCCAATACAAATATACATGCTCAACGTCACCAGAAATCTATATGATATATTTTTTCATAACAGCTTCAACACAACAAATCGCCTTCAAGTATATTGTGCTCCGCCATTATCAATAATGTATCTCCCCTCTATATGTGTTCACAAGAACGGTACACGTCATATCTCTCAGCCTCCGTTATAAATGTAACCCCGATATATGTTGTCTTGATATGAATTCCCGCCATATAACACTGGGTTCTCATATAGGCCAATATCTGCATTCATGTCAAAGCATACTCTCTCTGAGTCTTTTCTCTGTCTCTCTGGCTCTGCCTTTGACTAACGTCGAACCCTGTCTCAATATATTGGGTATATCCTTTCTTTATGATGTCAAAGCATACTTCGCCACGTGAACTTTATTCACGGAAACTTTACCTATGTATGTCCAAACACACTTTTGGTAAACAAAGAATTAAATATGCTGGGGTATGTTTACATAGGGTATATTTTTATAACCACGTTGACACAACGGTTCCCGCTGGATCATCGAAGTTAAGCAACATTGAACCTAGTCAGTACTAAATGGGTGACCATTTGAGACTTCCAGGTGCTGCATGTACTCTCCGCTTATATTGGCATTGTTTACAGCCACCTTGAGTCAAACAGTGCCGATCTAGGAGAAGTGAGGTTGAGGATTGCGCAACCCTTGTTTCACAGTTACACGCGCAGCTGCCCTTACAGGGAGTATCCTTTGTCTTTCGTGACTGAGCCGAGACATCGATTATCCTTTTTTTAGAGGTGTTGAAATAATAACTCTTTCTTTAATTGCAGATTTTGCAACTTGGTTATTCTGAGTTCAGCTTGGTTTGGCAATTCGTCATGAAGAGACGCACAGCCAAGCAGCGTTTGCGAATTACAAACGATACGTACAATTCACTGAGAGGCATTTGATGAACGAATAATGTCAGGAAATGCACCTGTGAACTGGCCACCTCGTTCGTGTGATTAAACTACATTAGCTTATTATTTATTTATTTATTTATTGCAGATATGTAAAGTCCCATATCTAGACTGATAAACTAGACAAAATAGACTACTTTGAGAACAACATTCGACACGATATTTCCGAAAAACCAACTTTATACGTATAGTTTGTGAAAATTAGATCTCTAGATTGCGTGAGCAGCGAGGTCACATTCTCGAAATTGAATCCAAATTATAAATATCAAAAGTTAATCTTTTGGAATAAACCACATGTTTGTAAAATTTATATATTAATACCATAGTGCCATTAACGTACGTACGTATGTCACAGTTTCCAGATTATATAGATCGGGAGACCCTATTTATTAAAAAGAAGGATAGAAAGTGATAGCATACTACGAACATTAAATTATTTATATATAGATACGCTAATTTAATATTCGTAGCGTATTATACACTTCTACCGTTCTTTTTAATAAATAGGATCTCCCGATCATCGTAGACACAATGTAAATATGTATATATATGTATATATATATATATATATATATAATTAGGAATATGTGATGTCGTTTAGGCTGTACGTTTTGAAGAAAACGTGTTTTTTAAAGTTTTATGTTTATTTTCCTAGTGGAAACTTATCCTTTAATGGCGGGGGGGGGGGTGTTGTCCGACTTTGTCCGACTTTGTCCGACTTTGCCCGGTCGTAAAATAGGCTTAAATATGATATTTTAATTTGTCCAGATTTCGTATAGATCATTATAAAGTCTTGATTTCAAAAGTAAAAAATATATGGATTTAGGTGCCATCAGCTAGAATCGAAACCGAAAGCAAAACTGTGACATCCAGAGCCGGTGACGTTACCATTGTACCAAGGTGACACGCACATAAACTGCGTAAAAATAAACTAAGATTAATGTACAAAATGTATAACGATTTTTTCAATTTTGACCATTTTTTGACCCCTTGAAAACTATTTTAACCGGCTAAAGACCTATAAAAGAACGGTCCATAAAAACCGAACGATTTGAGGCTTCTCGCGCCGCTCTGCGACTTTTAGTTTCGGTAGAGATAGAGTTTGAAAATGTGGAGACAGGCAGAGAGGCAGACAGACAGACAGACATAGTGGGTTTTATAAATAAGATTATTATTAAAACAATATCGGCAATGTCTACTGCCGACGTGGAATTTCCACAGGTTCCGTTAGTAAAAATAATTTTGGTGTTAGTTATTTTAATTTAAAGGTCGCCGCCTCTAAAACACACTTTAAATAAAAGGAGAACAGATACTGCACTTTATTCGTAGCCAGAAGATATGTTGATATGTAGTGAGATGTAAAATTGATTAAACTCACCTTGTATATATAAATATATATATATATATATATATATATATATATATATATATAAATATATATATATATATATATATATATATATATATATATATATATACACACACACACACACATATATATATATATATATATATATATATATATATATATATATATATATATTGCACGTTTTATTTTTAAATCAACCAAAGAATGTGCACGCCCCTACTTCCGCCCGACTCGGTTTCAAACCTGTCGGGTTACATAATGTATCCGTGGGATAAGTGCACTCGTACCACAGATTAATAGGCCCCTAATTTTGAAAGGCAAAGTAAAAGTCAATTCAAATAATGAAAGGCGAGAGAAAAAAAGAAAGACCCGTTCGACGATTGGAATGTGTCGTCAAAGGGGGAAGAATTTTTTAATTGCTTTCTCCAGTAGAGAAAAACAAAACAAAACAAAGAGGCAGGTGTCTTGGCTGTGGTGGCATCATTATTACCGAGACATGTTAGGCTTTTGTGTAGGTCAATATTAAGGACAATAGGAGTGACACAATGGCCGGCCCTTGCCTTGTCACCAAGTGAACGTATACATGTACGCTTGCTAAAATAATATACGGCATAATCACATTGACACACCGGTTGTCATTAAATCACCGAGGTTAAGCCACATTGAACCTGCTCAGTACAAGATTGGTGACCATTTGGGAATATCAGGCGCTGTATATAGAAGAATGTCCACACCTTCCTCCAATATCTGCAAAAAACTTAACGTCGTCATCTCGATTGATGAGGATATACAGATGAGTGGGGATTCCTTGTGAATGCGATATTCTCTTGAGACTCTCTTTCAGAGAAAGCCGGCGCAACCCGGTTAGGGCGAGTGATTGAGTTATGTTTGCCAAGATAAAGGAGGAAATGTAGAAACTGTGATCCCTCCCCCCCCAAAAAAAACAAAACAAAACTGATTCATTATGTATCTTTAAAAACTAATCGGGATATCTGTATTATTTGGATTCATCGGACTACTGTTCTCATCTTGAGTGTGATTTTCACAACATTTCGATCGATGTAATCTCCGACCTTCTTCAGGTGTATCCCGTGGCGCAGTGATTAGAATATTTGGAAAATCAATTGTAAAAAGTGATATTCTCCTGAAGGTCGAAGGTTCAATCCTCAGTGGGGTCGACCGAAAAAAAATATAATTGCGAATTACTTAGTACCTCTATCCAGTTATGGCTGACGGAACAAGAGCACACTACTCCCGTGAAGTAAATAAAGGGTTTCCATCGAAATTCAGTCGAAATTCCCGAGTTCGACAGAAACATTCCTGAGTTCGACAAGATTCTCCTGAAGAAGATCGGAGTTGACATCCACCGAAACGTTGTGAAAATCAAACTCAAGATGAGAACAGTAGTCCGATGAATCCAAATAATACGAATGACCAATCCTTATCTCAAAAATTCAGAAACGTCATAATCGGGGTATATTGCAAATTTCTCTTTAGAGGCTATGGGAATCATTTTTCCTCTTAGCTACCCATTTATAAAGTATAAAACGTTTTATGTATATAAGGATGTTTCCACTTATTTCTATCAAATATTTTGCAAATAGCATTGTTATGATAACTGAACCCATGCATTCATGACCTGAAATTTTCATCTCTATTGAAGATGTAGATGATGTGAGACTCTAAGATGACATCCCTTGTCATGGACGAGCACCATAAGCAGAGATGCGTCATTGAATTCCGGGCAAAAGTTCATTGAGAATGGTGGTGACGATGTAGACAAACAAATTCTGGAGCACGAAAAATCGCTCGTTTTAATTGTAGCAATTAATGCTACAATTTAGGTCATGAATGCATGGGTGAATAAAATAGAAGTCATGGTTTTGTGAACGCTGTTCGTAAAAACGAAATAGGTTAAGGTAAACTCTAGTTATAATTGATACTCTTCTAGTGGCTGAAGGTTCAATCTTCTGAACTGGTGATACCCAAAACATAATTGCGACTTAGAACATCTAACCGGTAGTGGCTGACGGAACAAGAGTATGCTATCCATGTGGATTAAATAAAGGACTACGTTCGAAATTCGGTGCAGATTCCCAAGTTCTACAGAAAGATTCCCGAGTCCGACAAGATACACCTGAAAAAGGTCGGAGATTGCATCGGCTGAAACCTTGTGAAAATAACACTCAAGGTGAGAACACTAGTCTGAATAATCCAAATAATACGTGTCTTTTTCAAATTCAATCGGGAATTCCATCTGTAAATGCTATATTTTCTCACGTTAGCCATTTTTTTTTTTTTTGCTGGTTTAACCTAGTGACATTATGAAGTCATAATAAAGGTGAATCAAAATTATGACCCCATTATAAACATAATTAAGCTAGGGTTTACACACTCTATATTTTAAACAAATTATTATAGTATAATAAACGAACACGCATTTATATTTTGCTTATCCATTGATAGCTTTTGCAAGGCATGTGTAATGCACATAACCTCTTTTGCAAGGCATGTGTAATGCACATAGCACCTTTATTATTGGGTTTGAAGTATGCTTCTTTGTTCCACGTAAAGAAAACCAACAAGACCCCATTTATCTGATATTAAAGGAAAAGAACGCGATGGCCACAGGAAGCGACACATTTCACAATTAAATTATGCTCTTCAGAAATTTATAATTCGAGTGTATAATTCTGAAGCCATTGCGTTTTTATTGGCCGACGTGATTGAATTTGAGACCAAACGCTGATCAAAACGCAGAAGCCAAACAAGAAGGAACGATGACAGGAAAAACGCGAGATAAGTGAAACATCATTGGTCCATCTCCATCCTCATCCTCCGAAATAAAGCACGGTTTTCAAAGAGTGAGAAAAATAACATCCGTCAAAAAAGAAAACATCATGAGTTAAAGATTTCACTTCTAAGGTTAACTTTTTAATTATATTAGCAAAAAAAAAAAAGACTTCAAATTAGTTTAGTAAACTCAGTGATTCTTGTATTCATGATACCTAAAATTGTTGGGCTTTTATATATCGTCAACGACAGACGATGTAGGTCTAGATTTTCGCTGTTCGCAATCAGTTAAAAATCACGTTGATTATCATGTTGATTATTGAATACAAACCGCAGTTCATAACAACACGGTTATATCATATTTTTTACAAAAAATTTCTTCCTTTGAAGATTGTAACGCTGGGTATGGGGCAGTCAAACCAGCTGCCAACATTGCCCTGCTTTTTATTGAAACCAACCGAGAGCTCTTTTTAGCATCCTCATTGTTCCCTTAAGTGCAATTGTCTAGATTTCTTTTGGACTTGGTTTACCAGGAATATTAGTTAGGTAGGATTTCAGGTTCTTCTTCATAAGCCCTGTGGCACTTATACTAACTGGTCGTGTGCCACTCACCTTGTGACTAAGGAGATTCATCCAAGATTGTCTCTATGAAAAATTCTGAATTTGAAGAATAACCATTTATTAAGCTATGGGTGCCGCTTCTTTTTCATGCTTGCGGAATGAATATAAAAATGTTTTAAATTCGTCATTATTTGTTTTATTTTTTTATTCATTTTATTTATAATGCATTTTAAAAATTATAAACTGCCGTGGAATTTCTACGGGCCCTGCTAGTTATTATTATTATTATTATTATTATTATTATTATTATTATTATTGGCGGCGGCGGCGGCTCACATGGAGCTTTCACACAAGTCAACAAACGATCTGATTGGAAACCTGTGGTGTTCTCCGGGGGGGGGCTGAGTGACAACAAGTGCTTCTACTATTATCGGTACTATTTTGATTTTCTTCATCATCCAAATCCCTTTTAAGTCTCTGGCTAGCTCTGTGTATTTGCTTCGTTTCTCCTTTTCTTTCATAATCACCCTGTGGTCAGCTGGGAAGTCTATGATTTGACAGGATTTTTCTTTCTTGTTAATTATTACGACATTTGGTCTTCTTGCTTGGATGGGTTTGTCCGTCAGTATGTCCATGTCCCATAGGATTTTGTGGTTCTCGTTTTCGAGTGCTGTTGCGGGTTTATGACTGTACCATTTGTCTGTACGCTTAAAATGCAGTCGTTTGCACAATTCCCAGTGCACCGCCCTCCCCACTTGGTCATGCCTGCTTTTGTATTCCTTTTGGGCCAGTTTGCTGCATTCACTTACTATATGGTTTATCGTTTCGTCTCTTTGTCCACAGAGTCAGCATTTGCTGTTTTCTTGTGTTTTATGGATTCTTGCTTTGATATGGTTGGTTCTTATCGAGTTATCTTGTGCTGCAGTTATTAGAGACTCTGTTTCTCGGTTTATATATCCTTTTCGCATCCATGTCCAGGTGTTTCCGTTATTCTCATCTTTTGTCATTCTTATGAATCTTCCATGGAGTCGTTTCTCTTCCCACTTCTCTTTTCTCGTTTTGTCATTTGTCTCTATGTTTTCTGCTTTGTTGTTTTTTTCTGTCTCTCCTTGCCATAATTATCCTTTCAGTGTTTTGCATTATGTATTTTTCTAGGACTTTTTTCGTGTCCTTCACACAGTCTTCTATACAGATCAGCCCTCTCCGGCCGTCTTTCCTTTTCACGTAGAGCCTGGCAATATCGCCCTTTGGATGTAGTGCATTATGCATAGTTATGAGTTTCCTGGTTTTCTGGTCGATCTGTCTCAGTTCTTCTTTTGTCCACCCTATAAACGGTCCAGAGTATCTTACTAATGATACTGCCCATGTATTTATACCTTTTATTAGGCTTCTGCTATATAATTTCGTTTCCACGAGTTTTCTTGTTCTCCAGAGGTATTCCTTTCCAACTTTCTCTTTCATTTCTGTTGCTCTGATGGTGTCCGCTTCCTGAATTCCCAAGTATTTATAATCGTCTTGTTTCCCTAGTGCCCTCATTTCGGTTTGGTTGGATAGTTCCATGCCTTCTGTCGTTTCCAGTTTTCCTTTCGTATAACTAGTTGTGCGCATTTTTCCATTCCAAATTCCATTTGGATATCTTATCTGAAGATCCTGGTAGTGTTAATTAGTGTCTCTAGCTCCTTTTCGGTCTTTGCAAAAAGTTTCAGATCGTCCATGTACATTAGGTGGTTCATTTTTCCCTCTGTATTGGAGAACTTGTATCCGGCTTGGTACTTTCTCAGAATGCTGTTCAAGGGCATTATGGCTATGATGAACAGTAGTGGTGATAGTGAGTCTCCTCGGAAGATGCCTCTTTGTATGTTAATTTCTGTTATGTGTTGTCCATCAGCTGTCAATTCCAGTCTCCATGTTTTCATTGCATTTTCTATTTATTGGTGATCCCGCTTGGTATATTATACATTTTAGGCATTCTATAATCCATGCTTGCGGGATCTTGTCGTACGCTTTTTTGTAGTCGATCCATGCCATGGCTAAATTTTTTCTCCTCCTTTTTACCTCTTTTAGGATCTTTTGATCTATATATAGCAGGTCATGTGTTCCTCTTTTTCCTTTTTGGCATCCTTTCTGCTCCTCGAGGATGAGTCCACGGTTATTCAGGGAGTGGTAGACTTGTTCCCTCAGTTGTGCTGTCAGTATCTTCCACATAGTTGGTAAGCACGTGAATAGCCTATAGTTGCTAGGGAGAGTTCCTTTCTCCATGTGGTTCTATCTTTTGTCATCCAGTCTGGTAGCTTGCTTCCTGCATACATCTTCTCAGGTTTTGGACTAGTCTTTCGTGTAAGGTTGTGAATTTTTTGAACCAGTATGCATGTATCCTGTCATGCCCTGGTGCTCTCCAATTTGCCATTTTTCCTATGGTTTTCTTTAGGGTTTCCTTGTTTATTTCATTCACTGTTCCTTCTTCTATCTGTTGTAACTCTTCTTTCATGTCTTTCAGCCATTCGGCATTTCTATTGTGATCTCGTCGCTCTTCCCATATTTTACTCCAGTAGAGTTTTGTTTCTGTCGAATTTAATTGTTCTGTTTTTGTTTTTCCTCCGTTCACATTTTGGTAGAATTGGCTTTCATTAGTTTCAAATGTTCTGTTTTGTTTGCATTGTTCAGCTTTATATCTATATCGTCTCAATATAGCTTCTTTTGCTTTTATTTTTTGGTCCAGTTTTTCATGTTTCTTGTTTAGTCTATTCCTGCCAGTTACATTTCCAATGTTCCGTTTTCTCCACATTGCTTTCTTCCTGTTGATCATTTTGGTTTCTTTTTTGTGTTTGTGTATTTGGGTTTCTAGTCTTATTTCTCATCCAGGTTTTGTCGGTCCGCTTGTCCCCGGTTGTTTTTCTGATTTGAGATTCATACTTACCATTTTGGCACTCGCGTAAATTAGGTTGTTTAAGTCTGTGATTGTATTTGTTGGGATATGTGGGAGGAGCTTGTTAACCTTCTCTGTTTCTGTTTTTAATTTCTTCTACTCTTGGTTCTTTAACGGTAGGAGCTTTGTTTTTTTTTCTCATTCATCAGCTGTATTATTTTATTTATTTTATTTGCTTCATTCTCTGTTAGTTCTGTTTCATTGTTCTCGGTTTCCACGTTTGTAGACCGTTATTTGTTGGTCCTCGGCCTTTGGTGTTTTTACTTGTAAGGCTTCAACTTGTGGGAGTTCTCTACGTGCGGATTCGTTGAGGGGGTGCTTCTTGTTCAGTTTCATCATTTATTTTTCGCTGAATTTCTGTTAGTTCTAGTTTAGAGAGCCAACCTTTCTTGAGTATCAGTCTTGCTTGGTCCGCAATTCTTTGTCCTGTCGTATGGAAGTCACTGGATGGGTCCCATAGTTCTTTCATTCGTTTCCGATAATCTCCATATCTATATTTAGGATGACTTCTATAATAGCATTCCATTACGATTCTATTCGTTTTTGTTGTCCATTTCTTTCTTCGTTTTTTTTTTTCATTTTGATGCGGTGTTTGTTCGGTAAATTATTATTATTATTATTATTATTATTATTATTATTATCATTATTATCATTATTATTATTATTATTATTATCATTACTATTATTATTATCATTATTATTATTATTATCATTATTATTATTATTATCATTATTATTATCATTATTATTATTATTAACATTATCATTATTATTATTTATTATTATTAATAATTATTATTTATTATTATTATTTATTATTATTATTTTTTATTATTATTTATTATTATTATTTTATTATTATTATTATTTATTATTATTACTTATTATTATATTATTATTTATTATTATTATTATTTATTATTATTATTATTATTATTATTTATTATTTATTATTATTATTATTAATTATTATTATTATTATTATTATTAAATTTTATTATTATTATTATTATTTATTATTATTATTTAATTTTATTATTATTGTTATTATTATTATTTATTATTATTATTATTAATAATTATTATTTATTATTATTATTATTATTATTATTTATTATTATTATTTTTATTATTATTATTATTTATTATTATTATTTATTATTATTATTTATTTTTATTATTATTATTATGACGAGTTCAAAAATCAACTTAATGTGTTTAATTTAGCGCCACACATTCGGGGAAAGTTTTAACCCATTGCCACCGGCTATTGTTAAAATAGCGAATCGTTGACCAATATAAAACTAAAAGGACGTTACATTCTTTTACTGAGTAGGGAAAGGATGGTTTTTGATGCCGAAAAACAACCAAAGAATTCGGATGGGTGAAATGTTGAGAAAGCTTGTAAAATTAAGATCCGTGTTTTTCAACGCACATCTACACCCAAAAACATATGTGGTAAAGATGATCGCATTCAAGCGTTGAAGTTACATAATTCGATATGCATCGCTTTGCACAACTGGGTGCACTTCAGATTTGTATTCAAGTCTCACGTCTATCCAAGCTTCATCGACAAAACTTTCGAAACCCCGTGATCATTTTCCCTTTCAACTTACATGAAACGAAAAAACAAAACAAAATATATATATACACGTCTGCCAGAAAAAGAGTTTTGATCTCCACCTGAAGTCATCGTTGAAACAGTGGTATTATGGACTTTGATAATTTATCCGATCAAAGGGTGCATGTATTCATATATATATATATATATATATATATATATATATATATATATATATATATATATATATATATATACACTAGCATTTCAGCCCGGCGTTGCCCGGGTATTTGGATGTGTATGTTGAGCAATACTCCATACATGGGCGAATGGTGGCCTTATAGAAATACAGGATATTTTCGGGTGTTAGTAATTTTATAGCACGGTAGAGAGAAGCTACCTTCTTTGCAGCGGCCCTGGCAATGCTTTCAATGTAATTGTTCCAACTCATGTTTCCTGTGAACGTTAGGCCAAGGAGTTTGAAAGATGTACTTTCAGCTAAAGTGTCGTTGGCCATTGCTATTGGTGGTAGAGAAGGTTTCTTGTAATTATTGAAGGAAACTAGTTTAGTCTTGGCGGCATTGAACGTGACCATCCATTTTTGTCCCCATTCCACTACAGATTGGAGGTCATCCTCTAGTGTTCCTGCCATTTCTTTAGATATGGATTCATTTTTTTCCTGTCGTGCCTGTTATAGAGTGTGGTGTCATCAGCATATATACCCATCTCAGAGGCAATTTTGTCGGGGAGGTCATTTATGAATATTAGGAACAACAGAGGTCCAAGGATAGACCCGTAGGGCACTCCCGCATTTATATCATATTGCTTAGATATACGATCGTTGAAGACAACCTGGATTTTTCTCTTTAATTATGTTTAGTATTCTACCAGTGACACTGTATGATCTAATTTTCCTGAGGAGACCCTCATACCATACCCTATCAAAAGCCTTAGATATATCTAGAGCTACCGCTCTGCCCCCCCCGGCTTGTCCAGTGAGTGGTAGATACGTTCAGAGATTTGAAAAGGTTATAACTGCACAAGCAGAAAGGTCCAGTCTATAAAACCAACTGTAGGATCTTTTATAAGACAGGGGCGCGTTCGAAACTTTTAGAGTGGCATTGAACAATGATATTTGACTTTTGTGCGTTAAATATTAATTCAAGTGATTATGTAAAAATAATTCAAATGTAAAAATAGTCCGTGAAATCAACAGTTAATGGTTTAATAACACAAGTATGCATTGAAAATGTTTCTGTTAAGAGCACAAGTGAACCATGATACTTGACTTTTGCATTTTAAACTTTATGTGAAGCCATAATTTACAGATAATTTTATAAAATCACCTATTTCGATGTTTCGATGACAATAAAAGGAGGGTAGAAACTTTGGTGATCCTCATTCAATCTCGGTCAATTTGAGGTGTCCTGCTAGTACACACACACACACACGCACGCACACACACACGCGCGCGCACACACACACACACTCACATGATTTTACATCTGGTTGAGATTACTTATATATATATATATATATATATAAGTAATCTCAACCAGATGTAAAAGCTCGATAAAACCAAATAGGAGATAGAGCTTATAATAAGAGCAAATAGTTAATAAAACATGTTAAAAAACACTTTGAAAAAGAGTTAAAAACATATTTAATCTGAAAAGGAAACACTTGATAAGTGGATAGTCCTTAATCAGCGTAGTTTCCAAGAAAAACTTTCCTACTCATCAGAGGGTAGGAATTAGCAAAATGCGGGATCGGATTTTGCATACAAAAGTATTTGATGAAACTGCAAATTAGTCAAAGATCTTACTTGATAACAAAAAGTGAAGCAGAGGGAATATGGTGAAGAAAAATGTGATTTCACATGTCTGGATAGTCTGGTGAAAGGTAAATTATCCAATGACGGTAAAATCCAAAAATGTAAATCCAATATATATATATATATATATATATATATATATATATATATATATATATACATATATATATACATATATATATGTATATATATACATATATATATGTATATATATACATATATATATACATATATAGATATATGTATATATACATATATATATATATAGATATACATATATATATAGCAACACACAAGAGAAAAAAATTAAAACTGTAAGTTGAAATTTACAATCCACATTTATTGTTCGACTGAATACTCCAAAAACAATTTGCAAAGTCCTTATTCCGCAGAGTTTCAAAGAATGCTATTCTTGTTATTCCTCTTATCAGAGGACAGAAAGTGATCAGCAAATTTTATTTGTAGCAATGCTAGAATTTGCTGGTTATTGTATTAAATGAAACCACAATTTATTATAGTCATATATTGCAAAGATATACATGCCCTTTAAAAAACAATGAGTGGAAAAATGTAGGAAATGTAAAAAATTATAAAAACAAACTGCATGAAGATTCTTTCAAAGGTAGTCCGAAAGGCGAACATAATTTATTAGAAAGAATCAAATCCAAACTTAAATCCAGTTGAATATAATTAGTCCGGTTGGAAAATTTTCAACGCCACTGAAATTATGGAAATTGTTTTCGTAGATAGTGCAGTAGTCAAAAGATAAGTTGATCCTCAATTCGAGAAATAAGATGGACAGAAGATCAACATCTCATCTCCCATCGTTTGTTTAACTAAAAAAACACACAAAAAAAATATAACATAATAAGCTCGACTCTCTATTATTTGTGCATTGAGTTTTTTTATTTGGTTGGGATTAAAATATCAACAAATACTGATATTTATATTAGATTGAAGTTTACCATTGCTTATATCAGGTAAACACTGTATCTTTTGTGATTTCATTATTTTAATGGATTAGGACCTTGCTAATGAAGCCAGCAATGGCTTCTGTTGCCGGGTTCGAAACTATCGACTGGTGTTAATCGTGGCACCCTGCTCTGACGATTCCCGAAAGGATGAAACACTAGTGTCTGTAGGTATTTAATAATTATTATAGTAAATAATTATGTCAGCCCATTTAAGAAACTCGTTTCTTATCGTTGAGCATTTTCAGTTGAATGAAAGTCGGTCAATTTAGCTTTTATGCGCAGATCATCATATAATGATTAGATCACTCTTACGAGACGTTAAAAAGCATTTAATCATAAATAAAGACGTTCTTATAACCAATATGGACATTTCAAGACAGTTCCTCACCCTCCACATACTCCAGAGCTTGCTCCATGTGACTTTTGGTTATTCCCTAAGCTCAAGGAAAACCTTAGAGATTGTCGTTATGAAACAGTTGTGGAGATGAAAGAGGCTGTGACGAGGATCATTGACACGCTCACTCAAGCGGACTTCCATGGGGCCTTCCAGAATTTGATAGAATTGTACAACAAGTGCATTGCAACGTGAGGAGATTACTTCGTACCCCCTTTTCAAAGTAAGTGCATATCAGATCCACGCATGTGTTAGATGTACCTGTTTACTTGAATCCACATGAGGGCAAAATTAGACACAAGGTTGTTTTTTAATCTATGGAAAATCCAACATCCCATAAAAAGGTACTCTGGATTGGAACAAAAATAGTAATTGTCTCAGGTAAGTAGGATTGCTCATTCACTGACTGAAGAGGACTCAATAGTTTAAATGCAACATCAAAACAGATACTACACTTTGTTCCTAGCCAAAAGACCAACACCAGAAAGTGTTTGTTTATTATTAGGTTTATAGTCTATTTAAATTTTTATTTAACTTTTTTATTTATTTGTTTTTTAATTTCACTTATTTGATGTTTTATTTTTATGTAGATTTCTTTATGTATTTTTCTATTGTGTTGGATTGTTGCAACTATCTAAATTTGAAACTTAAATATAGTGTAAGTATTTCCAATGTTTAGAAGCATTGTAATTGAAAATATAAAAACGCTTCAGAAATCAATCCAAATGCAGATTAAAAAGAAAAGAAATGTTATTTATAATTAAACATTTCGACACATATATGAGTTTTCGTTGTTTTAATATATTCAGTTAAAATGTTGTTGGTTTGGTTGGTTGTTTTACGGCATATCAACCCTTCTCGGGCTATTTAATGCCGAATCCATAGATTTTGAAGAAAAATTTTTTTAATAGAATATATTTGTTGTTTTCACGTCGGTTTCTATTTAACCCATAGTTGGGACCCTAACAGGTACTACCACTCCGGGTCAGAGTGGACCTGGGAGCAATGGTAATTAAAGGGTGGCTCCACACTCCCCAAAGCCCACAAGCTGGGGCCTCACCACTGGATATAGTTTAAGGTCATATCCAGGACCCAGTTAAAATGTAATCACACACTGGGAATATATATATATATATATATATATATATATATATATATATATATATATATATATATATATATATATATATATAACTTAATCATTCGTGTGTACTTAAGTAGAAAGTCTGGACTCTGGCATAAAACAAAGTCGATTTTTAATAATACCAGAAAACTACGGTTTAATAACAACATGTGACAAAAATGTCCGTATATTTCTGATGAAGACTCGTATATACGTCGAAAGTTTTAATTTTAAATAAAGGCTTTTATTTAAAAAATCTGCACCTTGATTGGTCTTTAAATCGTTTTTATATTAATACTAGAAGATTAACCCACCGTTGCCCGGTATTAAAAGTTACGTTAAATTTCTTTTAAAAAATTAAGTAAAAACACAAAAAAAATCCAGAAAAAAACTGAGACGTGTATGCGAGTATAATGTTTTTTTTTTCTAAACAATTCACTTGTAAGTAAAAAAAAAAAAATAATACTCCAACTGAGATGGAAACCAAAACATAAATACATGGAATCAAGCACGATAACCATAAGACCAGCTTACCATGATCTTTAAAAAGTGTTTTCAAACCTCATTAAACAATTGACAAACAGATAAAAGTTCGATAAACCCACGTACAAATTTTGGAATTTTGAACCTTTAGCACATATTTCTCTGGATGTAAACCGATTAAAATGTTTTCCACATATCTGAATACCCTATATACCTAATTTCAAGTGTGTAGATCAAACAATTTGACGTTTCTGGATTTTTGAGATGAGGATTGGTTATTCGTATTATTTGGATTCTTCAAACTACTGTTCTCATCTTGAGTGTGATTTTCACAACATTTCGATCGATGTAACCTTCCACCTTCGTCAGGTGTATCTTTTTGAACTCAGGAATATTTCTCTCGAACCTGGGAATTTGGACGGAATTTCGAGCGCAACCCTTTAATTATTCACGGGGGTAGCATGCTCTTGTTCCGTCAGGATTCTGTTCGCAATTCCGTCCAAATTCCTGAGTTCGACAAAAGCATCCTCGAGTTCGACAAGATACACCCGACGAAGGTCGGAGGTTATATCGACCGAAACGTTGTGAAAAAATCACACTCAAGATGAGAACAGTAGTCCGATGAATCCAAATAATGCGAATTTGTTGGAGGTTGAAAAATGTTCTCAAACACATTTCCACTTTTATAGATAATATATAGAAAGTGTCTTCGGATAAAATGGTTTGCTTCCCTTTATATACAAACACGTTGCAGGTGTTTCTTACAGAAATAGAACGAGAGAACGGTTTCGAGCCTGGTCGACAAGACGGAAGAACAACATACATGGACCCCCCCCCGTACAGGGCATGATAACGCAGTGTTATCCACTCGCAAACTAAATAAAATCACAGAGAAATGCATTCTACACACTTCTCGCACGCCCACGGACTTAACAACAACTTTAATTTTAACGAAAACAGAACATAGACGAATAGTTCAGCGACTTGAAGCACTTAGTAACCTTTCCCTTTTCTCCGTTCAGTATGTCGCATTCCCTCCCAGGTCCACACAAACACTTCCTGTTCCCGGTGCTGTTCACTAGACAAGCAGACCAGACCGGATGTTGTCTTACACGAACGAAACAACGTACATTCTTGTTGTCTTCTATTTAAATTGAATGTCGTCGAGAAGATCTGGCACTTTATAATAAGACGAACAATTTTGTTCTCATTAAGTATTTATTTTTCTCCTTACGATGGGAAATTGCGCAACTATTGGAGCGGAATCGCTCGCAACCAATGAAAATAATGGCCATTTTCTCCTCGATAGTCAGAACCTTTTTGTAGCTTCATTTTCTTATACTGATGGGTAATCACTTATCCAAGTCAAGAGGTCACGCGATGATAGTAATAAGGCTGTCAGTTTAACGAGGAACTACTCTATAAACGGATCGTAAACAACAGAAGCAATCGACAGAATTTGATTATTTAAAACGATGGCTCAACAAGTATTGGTTAACATTGTTTTTTTTATTGTTTGTTTTGAAATTGCTCCAGACAAGAGCGGTAGTATTTTATCACATATTACATATAAACCAGTCGAGAATGGTAAGGAGACGTCATTTCCGAAAACTACCGTTACTAAACAAACACCTGAATGATCACGTGTACATCATGAAATAGTATACTATAGGCTGTCCAAAAAGTCACTGAAGGGCTTTGAACTTAAAAAAAAAATTTTTTAATTACCTTTTCACCCCCAAAAAGGCACGCTACCAATTTGATGTAGGGGCTACTATCAGCGACCTAAGTTGCAGGGGTACTATGTAGGGAGTTTAGCAGGAAGATGTTTGTTCACATACACTTGAACTTCTGCATGTCAGTACAGTTGGGGAAGCAGGGAACCGGAAGAGAATTCCAGAGAAGTCCTGCAGTTCTGTGGAAGAAACTATTAGAGTAAAAGGCTTTCTTATATCTAGGGATCTCAACTGTATAGTGGTGGGACTTCGCTGCTTTTCGGGTTTGTCCGGGGTATTTTCGTCGAGGGGGTACAAGGGTTTGTAGTTCGTTAGAGCATCCACCATTACAATACTTGTAAAACAGGCAGTGGGATGCAACTTCGTCGGTGGGACAGGGGCTGAAGTTTAGATGACAGTTCGGGACCTATTAGGTTGGCGATTCTCTTTTGGATCCTGTCCAGGAGCGAGAGACTAGTAGCAGATGTACCAGCCCAAATTGCTTTATGTTTAATGACATCATTTTGTAATTTTAACACAATCTGACGAAGATATTAAGAAATTTTGAAATTCAAAATGCAAAATTGAAACAGTCTTTTTTCTATAAAAAATAATGTCTTTTAAATGTTGCCCATTTTCAGCTTCGCATATTTATGCTCATTCCAAAACATTATTCATGGCAGATTGCAGAATCTCTGGATTGCTATTTAACTCCCTTATTTCGTTCCTGATGCTTCATTTCTTGGAAGGAACGAAATAAGGGAGTTAGATCACAATCCAGAGATTCTGCAATCTGTCATGAATAATGTTTTGGAAAGAGTAAAAATATGCGAAGCTGAAAATGAGCAACATTTTGCATAAATAAAGATCGTTTGCATTTTGCATTGGTTTTGAAATTTCCCAATGTCTTAGTTATGTTCAAATTACAGAAAAATATCATCAAAAATAAACCCTATTTAAGTTCAAAATCCATCAATGATTTTTTGGACACTCTGTATATACATTTTGAAAATACAAATTTCAAGCATAACAATATATATCAGAAAATATTCTCCTAGCCATTAGTACGAGGGACGTTCCAAAAGTAATACCTCCTATTTTGTTCATTCCATCTTAATGGATCAGAGGGGATTCCAAATTGCATAGTTATCATGGCTGAACTAATACATTCATTACGGGAAAGCTTCATCTTTCTGTTGCAGATATTGACGGTGTGAGACGCTAAAAACCAACATGGACGTTCGTCACAAGCATGGATGCCTCATTAAATTCCTGGCAAAAATGGATTAATAGTGGTGATGACTGTGCCGAAAAATAAATTCTGGGGCACTAGAGGTCGCTCGTTTTAATGGTTCTACTTCCGTCTTCAAAGCTTTTCAACTTTTTGAGTTAAAACGTACGAGGTTTTACTTTTGGAACTACTCTCGTCTATATCCTCTTCCCTATTCAATGTTTCCGGAAAAAAACCTCCAGTTTTTGAAGGCAGAATTAAAACGTATCCGTTATTAATATGTCATTTAATATACTCGCATATATACAGGGTGAAACGATAAATTTTATGCCATAGTAAAAGACGACATGATTCCATTTCCATTTCTTGTTGCAGACCATCTACTAGTTGGCAAATTGTGTACAAATCCCAAGAGCGATAGGAGCATTCTTTCATGTCTGAAAATGACACAATGATAAACGAGCGAGATCGGAAATACATAGCTGTACAACTTATGCTTTCTACGGATCCGAGTTATGACAACAGGACCATTGCCAGCACCATCAAAATGCAATTCCGGATGATTCAAGCTTGACGACACAGCTCCACGACGTTCCCGGCCACGGTTATACTCTTTGATGTGGTTTCAAGTGAGGGGCCAGATCATGCCACCTCACATCTTCGAAGTCAGCTTTAAAGTCAACACCAAAGTGTACCTGAATGTGCTGAAGAATGTGGTCATCCTCTGGTGCAATCAAGTGGCAGCAGGACGGCGCTGGCCCACCCTAGGTGTGGCAGCAGGACGGCGCTTGCTCACAAGTCCAAAGAGACTCAGGCTTGGCTTCTGAAGGAGTGCTACGACTTTGTACCCTTCTCTCATTGGCCCCTTATTTCTCCAACCTTAAACCGCTGGACTACTTCGTTTGATCATACGTCGAGAACATCACAAACAGTACCTCTCACAACCCCAAAGCCATCCCGATTGCCGCCATTCGCTGAGTATTCGCCCAGCTCCGCCGGCGATTCTGAAAAAGGCATACTCCCGTTTCCTGACTCGTATCGAGACAGTGATTGAGGCTGAAGGCGGTAACATTAAATAGATGTCAGCTATACTACATAACCAAGTTACGTGAATTTTTTTTCAATGAAATTTTAAAAAAAAATCTGTTGTTTACAAATTTATTGTTCCATCCTGTACTCAATTGAACTTATATGAATACCATTTTGTCGATAGGAAAAAAGGAAAACAGTAAGCAGAGAGTTCCACAAGCATGCCGTTCTTGGGGAAAAAGCTACTGAAATAGGAAGCAGTATTACAATGAGATGTTAAAAACAGCAAATTAATGAAGACCACTAGACCACCGAGTAAAACGAACTAGAACAAAGGAAGCAAAAAGTAGATTAGACAGTTCTGAAAACACACATGCCATAATAATGATTATAGAAAGCGACAATGATTTATTCAGAAGAGAAGCAGCCCCGTGGTATTGTGTTCCACAGATGAGAAGTTATAGAAAATAAACTACGTTAATTGATGTTGCGTTTGGTTTTAGCACGTATCGAGAAATGAACGTCCTTTGCAGTTGTTATACTAATGGATCACAAGCTGTTCCAACCTAGAGGCCACTCCATGATAATTTAAATGGGATTATCAGAGGGACGAGAAACAACACCTTGTTTGATTATTTAAGAGTGGAGATCATCAAGTATTTGTTTACATTGGACTTGAAAACGATGATACTGTGTGGGAAAGCAACATGGCGCAAAAGGAAGATGCCAGAATATAGTAGATATTCTCTTGGCCATCATCATTATCATCATCATATCATATGAATCCGAAGGTTCTATTGTTGGCATTGGTTTTCCCGATATTTTTTTAGTAAAACTTATTTCTAGAAAGACATCAGTTTCTTACGAGAGGGACAGCATGAAGATTACCAACATCCTAAGTGAAAGTTAGTTTTTTTTATGTGCAATGAACTGGATTCGAACTGGGGACATATAGGTCTTCAGTGAGTGTCGGTAACAACTAGACCACTTCCCCCTCCCATCTTTTGAGTATTTCTAGTATGTCTTGACATGTAACCATTCCCCATGCTTTATTTGATCTTTTGTAGAAAATAGTGTTTTTTTTTGTCATGATACAAACTTTCAAGGTATTGCCTCCTTTTATTTGTTGACTAGTGTAGTATCTGTTCTATTATCTTGATCGTGTTTACTCTTTATATTGCAGAAATTAACCTAATTTTCAGAAACAATCACCTTCCAAACGGGGCGTGTTTTCGCCTGGGAGTCAGGAAAATTATCTATATATTAATACGATAGCGTGGGTGTTATTTTCTGTGTCACGCTTACATCCGGGTGGTTTAATTGTTATGTACTTCCATTTCTTGTCATAAATAATTTTACCAAGAATTCTTCATAAGTTTTGGTTTCGGTTTCGATTATAGCTGATGGCACTTAAGTCATCTACTTTTTTTTTTTTTTTTTACAAATAATTTTATCAAGAATTCTTCATAAGTTTTGGTTTCGGTTTCGATTATAGCTGATGGCACTTAAGTCATCTACTTTTTTTTTTTTTTACAAATAATTTTATCAAGAATTCTTCATAAGTTTTGGTTTGGGTTTCGATTCAAGCTAATGCGCCCAAATCATATGGATATATATATATATATATATATATATATATATATATATATATATATATATATATATATATATATATATATATATATATATATATATATATTACTCGCAACTTTATAATATATAAAAATCGATCGAACATTGACTCTATAATAATATATACGAAATCTGCTAGAATTAAAATATCATATTTAAGCATACTTTACGACCGGGCTTTGCCGGGCATTCGTGCTAGTTTAGATAAATACTTTTGCTGTTTTAACAAAAAAGCTACAATAATATCAGAGCGTCTCCATTTACACTGACCATCTAGATAATGCCAACATCAATATATTAAATATGAATGATTACCCTGTGGAATTTCCACAGGTCACGCTAGTATAAATACTTTATATAAGTTAAACACGACTAAAAATTTTGTACACAGGTCGTTTTAAAAGTAAAGCCTCCCAATTTTTCAAACTCTAAACGAATAGCAATACTAGTATCATTACGGGGCTCTCTCTACCGTGCTAGAAAACTACTAACACCCGAAAGTATCCTGTACTTCTATAAGGCCACCATTCGCCCATGTATGGAGTATTGCTGTCATATTTGGGCTGGTGCATCGGCTACTAGTCTCTCACTCCTTGACAGGGTTCAAAAGAGAGTCGCAAATCTGATAGGCCCTAAACTGGCATCTAAGCTTCAGCCTCTGTCCCATCGACGAAACGTTGCATCCCTCTGCCTGTTCTACAAGTATTTTAATGGTGAATGCTCTGATGAACTGCAAGCACTTGTGCCCCCACGACGTGAACACCCTCGACAGACCCGACAAGCTGCAAAATCCCACCCCCACACTGTAGAGATCCCTAGATGTAAAAGATCTTTCTACTCCGGTAGTTTCTTCCCCAGAACTGCTAGACTTTGGAATTCCATTCCAGGTCACTGCTTCCCCAACTGTACTGACATGCATAAGTTCAAGTGCAACGTGAACCAACATCTTGCTGCCCAAATCCCTACATAGTACCCCAGTAGATGTTTCCCCAGATAGTAGTCCCCTACACCAAAGTGGCAATGTGCCTTGTTTGGGGTGAAAATGTAATAAAAAAAAAAAAAAGAAAAAAAAAAACGATGAGCGACATTTTGTGCTCCAGAATTTATTTTTCCACATAGTCACCATCATTCTCAATGCACTTTAGAACTTCAACGAGTCATTTCTGTTTGTGACATACGTCTATAACAGGTGGTGCTTAGTTAGAGTCTCACCTCGTCAATATCTGCAACAGAGACATGGAACATTAATGCATAAGTTCAGGCATCATAACAATGCAATTTGCAATCGTCTCTGATCCATTCCGGCAAAATAAAAAAATAGGAGACATTACTTTTAGAACACAACTCGTATATTGGGATCGATAGAACCATGCGCACAGAACAGATACAACACTACCCTCCTATGAAAGTAATTTAGTATCGTTACGCATAAAAATATCTGCGTATAATATTTTTGTTATTCGTGTTTTGTTTGACAAATTCTTGCGGTACCTCTTTGAAAATGTTCATAGCATTTTCGTTGAAACTATCAAAGAAAAATACATTTACACTAGAAAAATATGAACGTTCTTAAAGTTATTTGTAATTTGATCATTAATCTAAATTTTCACATTCAAAAAAGTTTCATAAGACTAAATAAATATTACAGTATAGCAGACCACACATGTAAGCCATAAATGTAATATACGTAGGCGAGCGAAGCTATGGAATCATGGTGCATATATATTTGTGGGAAAATAACATCAAAGCAAAAAATAAAGATAAAATTATTTAAAAAATATATTATTTTTATATCTCATTTATTTGCTGCCCAGAATTTCATTTTGTTTTTAAATTTAGACAAGAACTTACGGGTAAGATAATAACGTATTGCTGCTATCCGAAAGTCATGATATGCTCTTTATAAAGTAAATCAATAAACCGTAATAAGAAGTAATTCCTAACGCTCAGACTCTGAATTCCGTAATTTCCCTATTCTTAGGAAGGAGAAATTATTGTTTTGCATAGGAAGACTATATTATGTGGAGTTTAGTAAATAAATATACAGAGATAATTTTCTTTTATATTAAGGCAGGACACGGTGTTAAAGTGTTACGTGGGAGGAGTAAATATAAAGCAAGTAAAAGAAGTTGCAACTTTTTATTCGCCCAAGTAATTTTTTAACACCGCGTCCTGTCATAATATAAGGGGAATTCTTTTAAAACACGAACATTATTTAATTTCAACATCTTTAATATCTTCTCTCCCCCTCTGTCTCTGTCTGTCTGTCTATCTGTCTGTCTCTGTCTGTCTGTCTCTCTCTCTTTCTCTCTCTCTCTCCCTCTCTCTCTCTATATATATATATATATATACATATATATATATTTAGGCAGCATTTTTTCCTTACGGCGTATTTCACTAAATAAAATAGACGTTTTATCTATTAATTCTATTTTCCAACTTCCGAATAACAGTCTTCCTTTCTGGAAGAAACTGGCTGATGTAATCACCATATTTATCATAAATCAAAGTACTTTCCAATCTTTCAGGATTCACCGTCAATGATAAATTAATCTAACTGGTATTGAACAACTTATAAAGTTTTTATTTTCCTCTACATTTATTTTATTTATTATAATTTCAGCCATTTCCGGAACTGACTTCATATCCCCCACCCTACTGTTAAAAATATTTATTAATTAAAGTAATGTCTAAAACGTAAATGGTTGCTGCCATTTACGGGACTGACTTCATATTCCCCACGCGACTGTTAAAAATATACAAGAAATACAATAATGTTTAATGTGTAAACGGTTTCAGCAATTTCCGGGACTGATTTCATATCCCCCACCCCACCCTTAAAAATATACATTAAATAAAGTAATGTGCGTGAAAGATTTCAGCCATTTCCGGAACTGACTTCATATCTCTCATTCCTCTGCTAAAAATATACTTGAAATAAATAATGTTTAAATTATAAACTGTTTCAGCAAGTTTTCAAAATTAATGCATAAAAACATTAACACGATTAGGGATTAGGCAACCATTACTTCAACATACATTTCTGAGTGTAGAATCAATCTCAGCATTCCAGTAACTTTAATCCCCCTTCTCATTAAAAAGAGTTTTTGCAATTACTTCCATGAGGACATTAAGTACGAAAATATGAACTCAGGATTACTTGATATACTTACGTGATTTTTGGAATGTTACAAATAAGCGCCTAGCGTGCACTGATCCATTTATCTGATTTTTTAAATCAGTAGTACATCCATGTGGTATTTGGAATATGACATCTTATGCCAATGTAGTACATCATTAATATATTATATGCATCTTTTTAACAGAATATAATGACGTCATCACCGGAAGTAAAGACGTCAAACTATTATCCCCCCTACTCGAAACGAAGGAGGAGTTTATGCCTGGAATCTCATTAAACACCCACCAAATCTATTAACTTACATTTAGTATAATTTATATATTAATACGAGAGTGTGTGTTCTTAAATCTCAACCAATGAAATTTGCCGGAAAGCGTGACACATAAAAGAACACAGACGCTATCGTATTAATATACAGATACTAACTATTTCATAGCTAGCAATAACATATGCTGCTCTAACGGGTCACGGGTAGTTTAATTCTTCATAAGAGTTATATATTACTTCACATGGTGTGTTTTCACTATAAAATGTGTACGTCAAGTCAATAATATTTCGGTATATTAATTATACGCTACTTCAGCTTTTTAGAAAAAAAAAAGATTCTTTGTTATTTTGATGTATAATATGCAAATTTCTTTATGAATGACCGATTTTTACACTAGAACAAATTTTAAAGGAAAGCAAATCTTTTTAAAAGTGACATAACAAGAAAATAGGTTATAAAAACTGCCATGTAAGTCGTTGACACATGTGATTGCATTTTCACAACCCGACATAATTGAAGTAAAAAAGTGACACGCTAACTCTTAATAACAATAAAAGAATGCCAACAAAGACCTAGTTTCAATCATATCTCGTGTAATGCTACATCTATGTGAAACTGGATTTTAAATATAACGCTAAGCCTACTATATAGCCGGGATATAAATAATCCGTATCTTGGGTTGAGCATATTGGGAAGTGATAAACAAACTGCCACTAGCGTGTTAAACTTAGGCGTTTGGACAATGTTTGAACATTGTTAATTCACATACCCATCTTAACAGTAGGCCAATAACGTAACGGTTAAGAGTGCAAACTGTCGTCAAAGCGGTCGAGTTTCAATCCTGGCTTGAGGTACTTTCTAATCTAGGCGCACAGTGATACAGCGAAACAATACTAAATATGGATGACTATAAATGCTCCCTATCATGGGAAGTGATATAGCCGAATTGCGTAATGGTTAAGATCATCGCAAGTTCAAACCTGAGTAAAGGTAGTTGCTACTCAAACCGTACTGATGAGCTGTGATGCAATGAATCAGTACTGTATGTGGATGACTGTACACACACACACACACACACACACACACACACACACACACACACACGCACACACACATATATATATATATATAATTATAAAACTCAAATGACCTTGTAACGATGTATGTAACCCACTTCCCGGTTTACGAGATCCGGTCGCGCATGGGCGCATGACCTGCGCACTGAAACGTAATACAGAAATGAACGATGTAAAAAAAAGCAGACAGTATTAACAATTGTTTATTTGGATAATTTAAACGCGAAAAAAAAAGAGAACAATTGGCACGCTGAAATATTAACGTTATTATTTCGAAATTATTATTTAACATGGGAAGAGTGGGATTCAGAAATGAACGATGTAAAAAAAAGCAGATATATCAAAATTTGAATTTAACTATAAGTATTATGGTATCTGTTCAGCACACATTTACCTAAAAGTATGGCCAACCACTTATAATTCAGTAACTGTAAATTTTTTTCCCAAAATAATCAATTATAATAAACAGAACGACTCATAGAAATCTATCTATATTCTTTTTTCATTTTAATATACTTTCATAGTCATGCACATACAGTAATGCATTAGTATCACTTCCCAATATGTTCAACCCAAAATAGGGAACACACATACACACACACACACACACACGCATATATATATATATATATATATATATATATATATATATATATATATATAATAAAAAAATCAAATGCATCGAACTGAAACACTATTTTTCAAAGGTACACAATACATAGGTAATGCTATTATAATTGAAATTGTGTGTACATCAGAAATAACCTATGTGGATAAATCAATGTTTCGACAAAGTTACTCTTCTCATCAGGGCTCAATAAACATTATTACACCTCTGACGAAACGAGTAACTTCGACGAAACGTTAATTCAACAACGTAGGGTTTTTTTCTGAGGTTAATATGATTTCACTTATATAACATAAACTAAAGTCTATGCTTTGTATGCATATTAAACGCATAGAGTGCCCACATAAATATACAACGAAATACGAAATAATTTCTTAATCTGTTTACACAAATAAACTTCATTTAAATAAATGTAATATGCCGCATAATCGTAGTGCTTTTCGTTAGATCACTTAAGTCAAGCACCGTAAAACCTGGCAAACGTGTGACATTTTAGTTTAAAAATGAAGAAAACGAAAAGAAGTCTAATTTTTACATTTAAAAAACAACTTTATTTGTCATCCTCGTTAGCAGCGTGTACATGAGAGAAGCGGGTTGGTAGGAGAATTCAGTGTTCGTGTGCGCTTGTATTTATAGTAGTCGTGAAAAGAGCTTCTAATGTGGGGACACAGATTAGATATCCGACAGGGTTGTTGAAAGAAAAGTGAAAGCGTTTAATCTGTTTACTTGCTGTAGGAGCGTGCGTCCGATAGTAGAGACGGAGCAAAGGGTTAGTATTTCGTGGTAGGAAAGAGTACGTGTGTGAAGCGTACGTGGAAACAAGTTTTGGCGATAGTCATGTTGGCTTGTACTCACGTTAGGCCTGGGGGCCAAAGGCACAGGCGAACGTCTGCTACCCGCGAAAGCCAGTGAGAAAGAGAAGGGAGAGTTGCTGATTTCGCCTACTATGTACTCGGTCACGTGATTGAGAACCGGCTTTTGATTGGATAAGCCAAGGAAAAAATGGATTTCAAATCTCGAGCCGCGAGAATTAACTCCCGCTACTGTGCTTGTTGTAAGTTTGTCTACTACAACATTTACCTTTTCCGTAAATCTGATATTGAACTTTGACCAAGATATCTCAAAATAAGACCAGTTTTAACGTTGATCATGACCAACATTTTCGGAAGGTTTTGTGACAATTGGTCAAGCGATGTGTACTCAACACTATACATAGTCACAAAGAAACTCGATTGAAAAGATATCCACGCTTTAACGGAGGTAGCAAACTCGACAAATAATGTCACCTCTTCCCATCGGAAGAAATAATCGAAATAATCCAAAAGAAATCCTGTGATACATTTTGGCTTATTCTTTTTGACTTATTCGTTACCCCGTGTTTTAATCAGTTCAATATTCCTCTACTTTACCGGCGTATAACTGTGGGAATCTAATTCGCCAATAAAATTATACGCGACTCGGGTGCCACCATGACGTCTTGGAACCATTTTCGATTAACATGCTATTCCTGGGCGTTTCCCTTTTGAGGACTTACAGAATAATTAATGATGTTTTCCTGTCTGAATATTTTAGATGAGCATTTGTCATTATTTAAACACATTTTATTCCAACTAATTTCTTAATAAAGATTCCAGCCGATATGCACTCCGGCCTTTTCTCTTCAAGTTATTTATAAATTCCTACATATAAATACTATCACTATTGAATATTCCTTATAATATAGTCAACTAGCAGGCCGCCCAGTAAAAATACGCATAAATATTATATTATAATACAGGAACGGAGACATGTGCATGTGAGCATTATTTATTTACTTTAGATATTCCACTTAAATATAGTGAATCAAATACGATAACCATTAGGCCAGTTTGACTCGATCTTTAAAAAGTGTTTTCAAACCTACTCATTCTTTTCATAAGTAATCTGTCATGTGAACGATTCATGCATGAGCATTCGTGAAACGGTTTGCAAACAACTAAAAATCAGACTCCCCCCTATACGTATCAGTTTTTCAATTCTGACCCTCTAGTAGCCCTTTTTTCGGATGAAAACCGATTAAAAAGTTTACCACGTGTCTTAATACATTATATACCATATTTGAAGTCTGTAGATACAAAATTCGTTGAGTATATAGGTTGAGAATTATCCTCGCACACACATTCTCACTGTTATAGATAAGGCAATTCAGCTCCAGTCTCTCGTGGCAGAAAGATGCGTTCTAGTAGGTGTACCTTGTAAGATATTCACAACGCGAACGCATTTTTCACGTGATTCCTTGCATGAAGGCTATATAATATGGGCTACTTCAAAACCAGTCAACCGTACAAGTAACCATATAGTGTTCCTGTCATTCATAAATTTTAATCCTGTAATAATATTTTTCATCATTCAACGGCAAATCCACTGATCTTATTCACCGTTATCCTCGAGTATGTGTTAGCCTTGATGAAGGTTACTTCATTAGTAGAAACGAGTTAAACATTTTCAAATTTTATTTTAAATTAGCAAGGCCACCCGGCGTTGCTCGGGACCGTATAAGACAATGAGAACAATTTTGAACATACCTGTTATTCTTAGAATAGAGGAAGTTTTTTTGTTTATGTATCATTTACCATCTTGAGTAAAAGAATATTTTACCTACCCTAGGACGGGTATTACACAACATATGTATGGAATAATTGTACCTTCATTGTACAGGAAATTTACAGCACGTATGTGGAAAAAAATTCCTTACCTAGGGCGGGTATACAACACATATTTTAAATTATTACCATAAGTTTTTGTCGTGCTAAATTTTCTGTATCTCACTGGTAAGGGTGTGTTTGTTTTTACATCAGAGTGCTATAGTGAAGAAGCACCGGATTTTTTATATAAATGTCACACTACTCGAATATATTACATGATTTTCGATTTTGATAACTTATGTACGTCACAGATAAGATTTTCTTTGTTTTTTATATGAGTACTTCACTGTACAAGTACCATTATTTCTTGGGTAGGATACTGTAGAAGTACCATATTTTATAATTTAAAAATGTAAAAATTCGATACTTTTAAGTAATTTTCTGTTGTGCTAAATTTTCTGTGGGTCTAGAGTAAGAATTTGTTTGTTTTTCATCTATTGCTATAGTGAAGAAGCACCTTATTTCTCATTTAAAAGTCATGCTATTCGAATATATAATGTGATTTTCGGTTTTAATAATTTGTATGTACGTCACAGGTAGGATTTTATTTGTTTTTCATATGAGTACTATACTACACAAGTACCTTATTTCTTGGGTAGGATAAATTGCAAGTACCTTATTTATAATATGTAGATAAAACAACTCGATGACTTTACCTAATTTTCTGTTGTGTGAATTTTTCTGTATGTCATAGGTGAGAGTTTGTTTTTATAGTAGAGTGCTATAATAAAGAAGCACCTTATTTCTTATATAAATGTCATACTACTCGAATATATTATATAATTTTCGGTTTGGATTACGTTTATGAACGCCACAGGTAAGGTTTTCTTTGTTTTTCATATGGGTACTATACTGTACAAGTACCTTATTTCTAATGTAAAAATGAAAGAACTCGATACGTTTATGTAATTTTCTGTTGTGTTATATTTTCTGTACGCCAGGGTAAGAATTTGTTTATTTTGTTATCTGGATGCTACAGTGAAGAAGCACCTTATTTCTCATATGCAAGTCATACTACTCAAATATTAAACAGAATTTTCGGTTTTAATAACTTTCATGTATGTCACAGGTAAGATTTTCTTTGTTTTTTCATCAGTACTATACTACACAAGTACCTTATTACTTTGATAGAATTTCTTGTACACATAAATACATTAAAAAGTGATCATTGTATGCGATTTTTGGAATATGACTATACAGATATACAAACATATATAATACATTAAATTTATATTGGTGAGTTAATTAGTATAGGAGTGAATCCAACACATACAAATATATAAGTATATACGTATGCTAATCATTCATAATGATCGGTTAATTCCATAGAAATATATAAACATATAAACATAATTATAATGTACAATGATCGGTTAATTAGTTTAGGAGTGAATCCAATACATACAAACACAGAATTAAAATTAATAATGATCGGTTAATTAGTTTAGGAGTGGATCCATAGAAATATATAAACATATACACATAAATAAAATTCATAATGATCGGTTAATTAGTTTAGGTGTGATTCCAATACATAAAAATATATAAACATATACACACAATTTAAATTCATAATGATCTGTCAATTAATTTAGGAGTGAATCCAATACATGGAAATATACAAACATATACGCATGATTAATATTCTTAATGATCGGTTAATTAGCTTAGGAGTAAATCCAATACAAATGCCATTACTTGATCTATTTACGTGATTTTTGGAATGTAACAAATGAGCCGATATATATATATATATATATATATATATATATATATTTGAATATGACATTTTCGTTACGTAAATTAAAAACATTCCTCCGTATTTTTAAAAATAAAAGTGTTATTGCGTATTCGTTATTTAACATTTAAAAAACCAGAATATCGGAATGTAAAAAAAAGGAAAGAAAAGAAATGATGAAGATCGAAACCGCAGCACCTGTGCTAGTAATCGCCAACGTTAACCATTGCACCAAAGAGACCATCGCTTTCAAAATATTGTGAAATATCTTAATGAATACATTTCTCTTTTACTCGCTGTAACGCATGCGCATAATGACGCCATTGTGCCAGGCTCGTAAATGTGTTATTGCTTTCAAGTTTGGGCCCTTTTTTGAAGCCCTTAGCAATTATTTTAATCCATTAAATGCACCTAATAAAATTCTGCACAAAAAACGCAATCTTTTGAGCTATTGCACATCGTCTGTCGATCATCCCTCTAGGAGGAGATACAAATTGAAAAACGAAGGCACACACACACACACATACACACACATAGTGAGTTTTATATATTAGATTAATTGACAAAGTAACACAGCAACTCGCTTAAAGCGAGACATTAATAGCAGCTTGTGTTCAATTAAAAAGTTTTCCACATGTCTGAATACCCTATATACCAAATTTAAAGTCCGAAGATAATAAATTCTCTGATTATATAGATAAGAATTTATCCTTGCACACACATTCTCACTTTTATAGATTGTAAATAACAAAACTAAACTCTTTAACAATTAGGGATCTAACACGTAAAATTATGACTAATACCAACACTAATACCAAAGCCGGAATATATTTCATACCCTGCCTTGATTGTGGAAGAATATACGTAGGAGAAACTCAACGTAATTTAAATAAAAGAATATATGAACACAAAAGAGATGTAAAAAACAATAATACACTCAATGCCATATTTTGTCACATCATGGAGAACGACCACCATTTTAATTTTAATAAAGCAACTTTCCTTAAACACATACGTAACAGATCCACACAACGTTTAATTAAATCGGCTATAATCTCCCATTCGAGCAATATAATTAAACAAAGAAAAGGGGTTTTCCATGTTGCTCCCCATCTGTCGAAAATAATTATTAAAGAGAACAATTTAGACACCAGTTAAACTCGACATATATATATATATATATATATATATATATATATATATATATAAATTATTATTTTTTTTTAAGCCTTAATTTTTTGATTCATCCAGCCTTGACAGACGTGATTTAAATATTATCTCTAGTGCTTTTCTTTTAATGATTTGGAATTCATTCCATTTGCGCTTTTTTTTCCAAGGAACTCTGCCTTTTGGATGATTTTGAACCATTTGGAATTCAACCATTGGATTGAAATTTTAAATTCGACCGTCTTGGATTTTACCATTTTGGGATTTTTACCCTTCACCGGACTATCCATTCATGTGAAATCTTTTTATTATTTTTCTTTTGCCTCCTGTTCCCCTTACCTCACCCTTTTTTTTTAACCAAGTAAGATCTTTGACTTACTTGTAGTTTCATTAAATACTTTTATATGCAAAATCCGATCCTGTATTTTGCTAATTCCTGCCCTCTGATGAGAAGGAGAGTATTTCTTCGAAACTCCGCGGATTAAGGACTATCCACTTATCTTGTGCTTCCTTTTTTAAAATTAAATATGTTTTAACTCTTTTTCAAGATGTCTTTTAACATGTTTTATTAATCATTTGTTCATATATATATATATATATATATATATTATATATATAAAATTTCATTCGTAATTCCACTGCATTTTGTTATTTTTATTTTACTTATTTACTGTATTTTATTTTATCACTGTCTATTTTTAGACTCCATTTTTTCACCTCCTATTCATATTTTTAGACGCCATCTTTTAAGCTACTACGCTATTTTATCCCAATTCAATTATCTAAAATTTTTTAAAAACTCCCTTCGTAATCTGGTTTCATTTTATTTACTTAATCTATCACGGTTATATTTCCAGACGCAATCTTTTTAAATCTCTACGATATTTTAACTTTTGA
The DNA here is from genome assembly GCF_053919585.1 of Euprymna scolopes. Taxonomy (NCBI): domain Eukaryota; kingdom Metazoa; phylum Mollusca; class Cephalopoda; order Sepiida; family Sepiolidae; genus Euprymna; species Euprymna scolopes. The sequence goes on along the minus strand of NC_136509.1, from coordinate 22,430,684 downwards.
CGTAATCCACTACGCTATTTATTTTCTCTCATAAAATGTATATGTGTATATAGACATCTAATTTACATAAGGAAACCACGCTGCTCTCCCCCATCATTATATATAGCCCCAAATCTTCCGATTCTCTCGTCAATGACTATCCCTCTTGAAAAAGCCCGCATAAATCGGGCGAAACGTTGAGTATTCAGGTCCTTTCGCCTCGATTCTATTTCATATCGTCGGATTTAATCCAGCCCAACAATCATATATATATATATATATATATATATATATATATATATATATATATATATATATATATATATATAGTAAGTTATAAAATATGTATGGCGATTAAGCTACACTGAATAATCCACGTTTCATTCACTCTAGGACTTTTCAGGCTTATGCGCAAACGACAAACAACCACAAAATTCGCGCATAAGCCTGAGGAGTCCTAGAGTTGATGAAACGCGGAATATTCAGTGTAGCTTAATCGCCATATATATATTTCATAACTTACTAACTAGTTCTACCTACCTTTTATATGGAGTGATGTGATTCTCGGTTAATTTACTGTCAAACTCTGTCAGATATATACTCGAGAGTCAAAATAATGAAAAGAATATGCTGTTGTCATAGCCCTAATTATCATCCAAACGACTTACTGTTATTAAAATCAATAGCATAGAAATTTGGTATACTAGGTACGGGTAATAATGGCTGAAAACTGATAGCGGGACATAGTTTTGAAAGCCGGTTTATCATGATTTGTTTTGTAGTTTTCCGATTACGTTTTGATTGCGTTTGAAAGATTAAAGGCTAAAGTTAATTCCCGAAAAAAAAAAGTGTAAACTCGAAAAAAGTTACAATAATGAAAAATATTTTCACGCCGACATTTAAAAATTGACAAGTTCAGATAAATTTTGAAGTTAAATAAATTCCTGGTAAAAATCTCTGAAAAAATAAATATTAGTTTTCTGGGTCGTTTGCGGAGATAATTAAGCAAAGTCTTAAGATAATTAATTGGATTAAATTAAAAAAAAAAAACACCTGTTTGTACAAGAATAGTTTTTTTTACCCCGCCAAACTTGAGATTCTGGCTTCACACGAACAAAACAAACGAAGTCGTCTAAGCATAGGTTCTAGTGAAGCCCAAAATACCAGGAAGTCAAAAGACTGTCTGAAAATGATGCCAGGAAGTTAGAAGGCGGTAAGATGTGCTGGTTTTCATTTTTTCCCCCAGCTGTGCATCCGTAAATTCCTGTCGTTAATATTTGTATATTTTTTATGATTTTTTAATAAAATTATTTTTCTGTTTTCTTGCTTCTAAATGAATTTTTTTTTCATTTTCCAGATTTAAAATTTTTTTTATTTTTTTATTCAATTTTCACCCCAAACAAGGCACAGTGCCACTTTGAAGCAGGGGGCTACTATCAGGGACTTAATTAGCGGGGTCATGATGAAGGGAGATGAGTAGAAAGATGTTTGTTGACATTACACTTGAACTTCTGCATATCGTTGCAGTTGGGAAAGCAGAATCCCGGAAAGGAGTTCCAAAGACCCGCAGTTCTGGGGAAGAAACTATTGGAGTAAAAGGCTTTCTTGCATCTAGGGATCTCTACTGTAAAGGGAATAGACTTAGTAGCTTGTCGGGTTTGTCGGGGGTAATTACGTCAGGGAGGTACAAGTGTTTGCAGTTCGTCAGAGCATTCACCATTGAAGTATTTGTAGAACAGGCAGAGGGATGCAACATCTCGTCGATGGGACAGAGGTTGAAGCCTAGATGACAGTTCAGGACCTATCAGGTTGGCGACTCTCTTTTGAACCCTGTCCAGGAGCGAGAGACAAGAAGCAGATGCACCAGCCCAGATGTGACAACAGTACTCCATACATGGGCGAATGGTTGCCTTATAGAGGTATAGGATACTGTCAGGCATAAGTAGTTTTCTAGCACGGTAGAGGGAGCCAACCTTCCTTGCAGTAGCCTTGGCAATGCTCTCAATGTATCTATTCCAGTTCATATTCCCTGTAAACGTTAGGCCGAGGAGTTTAAAAGAAGTACTTTCAGGTAATGTGTTCTTAGCCATTGCTATTGGTGGTAGAGAAGGTTTCTTGTAGTTATTGAAGGAAACAAGCTTAGTCTTAGCAGCATTGAATGTGACCAACCATTTTTGTCCCCATTCCACTACGGATTGGAGGTCATCCTCTAGTGTTTCTGCCATTTCCTTGGATATGTGTTCATTTGTTTTCCCCTCATATCTGTTATAGAGAGTGGTGTCATCGGCAAATATACCCATCTCCGAAACAATTTTATCAGGGAGGTCGTTTATGAATATCAGGAATAATAGAGGTCCAAGGATAGACCCCTGAGGTACTCCCGCATTTATGTCGTATTGTTTGGATGCACGACCGTCGAGGACAACTTTGATTTTTCTATTACTTAAGAAGGATTTAATTACATTATGAATTCTTCCAGTGATTCCATATGATCTAATTTTCCTTAGAAGACCATCGTGCCATACCCTGTCAAAAGCCTTAGATATATCGAGGGCCACCGCTCTACCCTCCCCTGTTTTATCCAATGAACGGTATATACGTTCAGAAACTACAGTTAAGATATCTGCTGTTGAACGGGCTTGCCTGAATCCATATTGTTTGTCAGTCAGGAGTTTAGCAGCTGTTAGGTGCTGGACTAGGGCTTGATTAACTAAGGACTCAAATATTTTGGCGAAAAGCGGGAGGAGGCTGATGGGGCGATAATTTAGTGGGTCAGTTCTTTCACCAGAATTCTTGAAGACTGGTACCACAGAGGCGGTTTTCCAGCAGTCGGGAAAACAAGATTCGTTAAGGCATTTATTATAAAGTTTGGACAGAACTGGAGCAACCTCGGCAGAGCATTTTTTTAATAGCACAGCCGGGATGAGATCTGGTCCACACGCTTTTGAGGTGTCTAGGTTTTTTATAATAGCATGTACCTGAGAAGGGGTGATTTTCAAATCGTCTAGTGAGGCGTCTGTTCGCAGAGGAAAATCAGGGAGTGAGTGGTGTACCGAGTTCAGTGTGGAGTTTGAGGCAAACCACCTGGCAAGCAGATTAGCCTTGTCAGTTGCCGTGCAAGCAACCTCATGATCGTTTGATAGTGGGGGAATAGTTGACTGTCCATTATTAACTACGCTGTTGTAGATTTTCCAAAAATCCCGGGTTCCTAATTTCTGTGCTTCGATGCGTTTTCTGGTTGTTTCAGAGTAATCTGTCTTAGCTGTCTCAATCACTCTCTTACAATTATTTCTAGCTTCTATATACTTCTGTTTATTTGAGATGGACTTATGTCGGTTGAATCTGCGGAATGCATGCTGCCTTTGACAAATGGCAGCTGCACAAGCAGAAGTAAACCATTGGGGAGAGTGGGGCTTGCTATAGAATTTCCGTGCGGGAACATGTGCTTCAATAGCAGTTTTGAACCATTCAGTGGTCTCATTTGCACACTGTTCCGCTGGAAGAGTAAAGATATTTTGCCATGGGGCATCTCTGATGAGCTCCCTGATGGCTTCCCAGTCAGCCTATTTGTAATACCTCGTTGTTTTGAGTAGTGGGTCTTCAGTTTTAGAGCGAGAATTTAGGCTGATTTCTACCATTATCACCGCGTGATCAGCATTCCCGAGTGGGCTGAGGGCATTTGTTGTACAGTCATCGGGAACCGTTGTCAGAAAGAGATCTAGAAGTGAGGCATGTTGATCTTGCTGGTCTGGGAAACGTGTCGGAAATGTAACCAACTGAGATAGGGAATGGGATATAGAGAAGCTATGTGTTGCGCTACCAGCTACGTCTGTGTGATTAGAGAATCCTAGCCAGTTACTGTGGTGGACATTGAAGTCACAAAATACATGTATTTGTGCGCTAGTATCGAGGGAGAGTGCTATATCTATGCTGTCTGAGACTTTGTTTATTAGGGTACAGTCTTGGTTTGAGGGAGAGCGGTAGAGAAAATACAAGTAGCTTATATTGTGTTGCATATTTAGTCTGAAGCACATAAATGCCATGTCCTCTGATTCTAGTTTTATTTCTCTAGTCAGATTATATAAAAATTATGTTACACAGCAGATTACACATTCATTCAAACAAGGAAAATATTAGAATCTTTCATCTAAAAATGACGCTAAAAATGTAATTTAAAAAGAGATGAAATACTTTATGCAATTATCATTTTGTGAGGAAATATTAAATAAACAATGCTAATTCAATGATAATGATCAGTAGTTCAAGAACTTAATTTTCTTCGAGTTATATCGACTTTGTTAATACAGACTTTAGGGGCTTTTTTCGTAATGTTCCTGAACAATTTTTTTTTCGTAATGTTCTTGAACAATTTTTTTTTCGTAATGTTCTTGAACAATTTTTTTTTCGTAATGTTCTTGAACAATTTTTTTTTCGTAATGTTCTTGAACAATTTTTTTTTCGTAATGTTCCTGAACAATTTTTTTTTCGTAATGTTCTTGAACAATTTTTTTTTCGTAATGTTCTTGAACAATTTTTTTTTCGTAATGTTCTTGAACAATTTTTTTTTCGTAATGTTCTTGAACAATTTTTTTTCGTAATGTTCCTGAACAATTTTTTTTTCGTAATGTTCTTGAACAATTTTTTTTTCGTAATGTTCTTGAACAATTTTTTTTTCGTAATGTTCTTGAACAATTTTTTTTTCGTAATGTTCTTGAACAATTTTTTTTTCGTAATGTTCCTGAACAATTTTTTTTTCGTAATGTTCTTGAACAATTTTTTTTTCGTAATGTTCTTGAACAATATTTTTTTCGTAATGTTCTTGAACAATTTTTTTTTCGTAATGTTCCTGAACAATTTTTTTTTCGTAATGTTCTTGAACAATTTTTTTTTCGTAATGTTCCTGAACAATTTTTTTTTCGTAATGTTCTTGAACAATTTTTTTTTCGTAATGTTCTTGAACAATTTTTTTTTCGTAATGTTCTTGAACAATTTTTTTTTCGTAATGTTCTTGAACAATTTTTTTTTCGTAATGTTCTTGAACAATTTTTTTTTCGTAATGTTCCTGAACAATTTTTTTTTCGTAATGTTCTTGAACAATTTTTTTTTCGTAATGTTCCTGAACAATTTTTTTTTCGTAATGTTCTTGAACAATTTTTTTTTCGTAATGTTCCTGAACAATTTTTTTTTCGTAATGTTCCTGAACAATTTTTTTTTCGTAATGTTCTTGAACAATTTTTTTTTCGTAATGTTCCTGAACAATTTTTTTTTCGTAATGTTCTTGAACAATTTTTTTTTCGTAATGTTCTTGAACAATTTTTTTTTCGTAATGTTCTTGAACAATTTTTTTTTCGTAATGTTCCTGAACAATTTTTTTTTCGTAATGTTCTTGAACAATTTTTTTTTCGTAATGTTCTTGAACAATTTTTTTTTCGTAATGTTCTTGAACAATTTTTTTTTCGTAATGTTCTTGAACAATTTTTTTTTCGTAATGTTCTTGAACAATTTTTTTTTCGTAATGTTCTTGAACAATTTTTTTTTCGTAATGTTCTTGAACAATTTTTTTTTCGTAATGTTCTTGAACAATTTTTTTTCGTAATGTTCTTGAACAATTTTTTTTTCGTAATGTTCTTGAACAATTTTTTTTTCGTAATGTTCTTGAACAATTTTTTTTTCGTAATGTTCTTGAACAATTTATTTTTCGTAATGTTCTTGAACAATTTTTTTTTCGTAATGTTCTTGAACAATTTTTTTTTTCGTAATGTTCTTGAACAATTTTTTTTTCGTAATGTTCTTGAACAATTTTTTTTTTCGTAATGTTCTTGAACAATTTTTTTTTCGTAATGTTCTTGAACAATTTTTTTTCGTAATGTTCTTGAACAATTTTTTTTTCGTAATGTTCTTGAACAATTTTTTTTTCGTAATGTTCTTGAACAATTTTTTTTTCGTAATGTTCTTGAACAATTTTTTTTTCGTAATGTTCTTGAACAATTTTTTTTCGTAATGTTCTTGAACAATTTTTTTTTCGTAATGTTCTTGAACAATTTTTTTTTCGTAATGTTCTTGAACAATTTTTTTTTCGTAATGTTCTTGAACAATTTTTTTTTCGTAATGTTCTTGAACAATTTTTTTTTCGTAATGTTCTTGAACAATTTTTTTTTTCGTAATGTTCTTGAACAATTTTTTTTTCGTAATGTTCTTGAACAATTTTTTTTTTCGTAATGTTCTTGAACAATTTTTTTTTCGTAATGTTCTTGAACAATTTTTTTTCGTAATGTTCTTGAACAATTTTTTTTTCGTAATGTTCTTGAACAATTTTTTTTTCGTAATGTTCTTGAACAATTTTTTTTTCGTAATGTTCTTGAACAATTTTTTTTTCGTAATGTTCTTGAACAATTTTTTTTTCGTAATGTTCTTGTAACAATTTTTTTTTTCGTAATGTTCTTGAACAATTTTTTTTTCGTAATGTTCTTGAACAATTTTTTTTTTCGTAATGTTCTTGAACAATTTTTTTTTCGTAATGTTCTTGAACAATTTTTTTTCGTAATGTTCTTGAACAATTTTTTTTTCGTAATGTTCTTGAACAATTTTTTTTTCGTAATGTTCTTGAACAATTTTTTTTTCGTAATGTTCTTGAACAATTTTTTTTTCGTAATGTTCTTGAACAATTTTTTTTTCGTAATGTTCTTGAACAATTTTTTTTTCGTAATGTTCTTGAACAATTTTTTTTTTCGTAATGTTCTTGAACAATTTTTTTTTCGTAATGTTCTTGAACAATTTTTTTTTCGTAATGTTCTTGAACAATTTTTTTTTCGTAATGTTCTTGAACAATTTTTTTTTTCGTAATGTTCTTGAACAATTTTTTTTTCGTAATGTTCTTGAACAATTTTTTTTCGTAATGTTCTTGAACAATTTTTTTTTCGTAATGTTCTTGAACAATTTTTTTTTCGTAATGTTTTTGAACAATTTTTTTTTCGTAATGTTCCTGAACAATTTTTTTTTCGTAATGTTCCTGAACAATTTTTTTTTCGTAATGTTCTTGAACAATTTTTTTTTCGTAATGTTCCTGAACAATTTTTTTTTCGTAATGTTCTTGAACAATTTTTTTTTCGTAATGTTCTTGAACAATTTTTTTTTCGTAATGTTCTTGAACAATTTTTTTTCGTAATGTTCTTGAACAATTTTTTTTTCGTAATGTTCTTGAACAATTTTTTTTTCGTAATGTTCCTGAACAATTTTTTTTTCGTAATGTTCTTGAACAATTTTTTTTTCGTAATGTTCTTGAACAATTTTTTTTTCGTAATGTTCTTGAACAATTTTTTTTTCGTAATGTTCTTGAACAATTTTTTTTTCGTAATGTTCTTGAACAATTTTTTTTTCGTAATGTTCTTGAACAATTTTTTTTTCGTAATGTTCTTGAACAATTTTTTTTTCGTAATGTTCTTGAACAATTTTTTTTTTCGTAATGTTCTTGAACAATTTTTTTTTCGTAATGTTCTTGAACAATTTTTTTTTTCGTAATGTTCTTGAACAATTTTTTTTTCGTAATGTTCTTGAACAATTTTTTTTCGTAATGTTCTTGAACAATTTTTTTTTCGTAATGTTCTTGAACAATTTTTTTTTCGTAATGTTCTTGAACAATTTTTTTTTCGTAATGTTCTTGAACAATTTTTTTTTCGTAATGTTCTTGAACAATTTTTTTTCGTAATGTTCTTGAACAATTTTTTTTTCGTAATGTTCTTGAACAATTTTTTTTTCGTAATGTTCTTGAACAATTTTTTTTTCGTAATGTTCTTGAACAATTTTTTTTTCGTAATGTTCTTGAACAATTTTTTTTTCGTAATGTTCTTGAACAATTTTTTTTTTCGTAATGTTCTTGAACAATTTTTTTTTCGTAATGTTCTTGAACAATTTTTTTTTTCGTAATGTTCTTGAACAATTTTTTTTTCGTAATGTTCTTGAACAATTTTTTTTCGTAATGTTCTTGAACAATTTTTTTTTCGTAATGTTCTTGAACAATTTTTTTTTCGTAATGTTCTTGAACAATTTTTTTTTCGTAATGTTCTTGAACAATTTTTTTTTCGTAATGTTCTTGAACAATTTTTTTTTTCGTAATGTTCTTGAACAATTTTTTTTTCGTAATGTTCTTGAACAATTTTTTTTTCGTAATGTTCTTGAACAATTTTTTTTTCGTAATGTTCTTGAACAATTTTTTTTTTCGTAATGTTCTTGAACAATTTTTTTTTCGTAATGTTCTTGAACAATTTTTTTTCGTAATGTTCTTGAACAATTTTTTTTTCGTAATGTTCTTGAACAATTTTTTTTTCGTAATGTTCTTGAACAATTTTTTTTTCGTAATGTTCTTGAACAATTTTTTTTCGTAATGTTCTTGAACAATTTTTTTTTTCGTAATGTTCTTGAACAATTTTTTTTTCGTAATGTTCTTGAACAATTTTTTTTTTCGTAATGTTCTTGAACAATTTTTTTTTCGTAATGTTCTTGAACAATTTTTTTTTCGTAATGTTCTTGAACAATTTTTTTTTTCTTGTTTAATTGTTACAATTTACGATGTTTTATTTTCATAAAAAAAGTAAAAATAAATTCTTTTCTTTTTTTTTACTACTGAAAACCATAACTTTTGTAAAGGCGATTGTTGTTTAAACAAGGTTCATTATATTCCGTGATCATTATTTGATAAATACCGGAAATTTCCTTAACATTGATTAATTTCCTGATTTTTGGTAAAGGGAAGGATCAAAATGTTTATACATTTTGACCATCGGCAATTCATTTTGCACGTACCTATGAAATACTTTCTATATAGAACATATGGACATATTGACATTTATGGACAGTCATTGGAATGGTTCATTTGTATAACCATTTTTTAAACAGTTCATAACCAGTTGTTTCTATTCCCTTCCTCTTTCCCGTTATTTTTATTATTTTCATATATATATTATTTTTCATTGTCTTGAAATCTACGCCTGTACCACATTACAATATGTGCTACAGCCATATTCACGAGAAACACCATTCATCTCTCCTTGTCTTACACCGACTTGATGTTGTCGATTGATTGAGGCTACGTTGAGCGACAGAGGATCCTTGGGTTGATTAAGCCATCACCTCGTTGATATACACCAAGAAATACCGTGGATTCATAAATGTGTTGCATTTTGCGCGGTGTCACATCACCTCTCTCCAGTGGGCTCTTCTCACGAGACGCCTTCGTTGATCTGGTAACGCCCTCCGCTGTCAACACGGCGATTTCATTAGAGAAGCCATCGATCATGTTCCCCCTTGGGACTAGAGGAAGCGAAGCGACGGCCAGCTTAAAACGTGGTTCAGAATGGTTACCCAAGATACCGAACTTATTTCTCTGGCGACAGTGTCAGTGTTGGCGATGTATCACCAGAAGTGAAAAGTCAAAGTTTTTGAGATGACTGGAACCTGGCGCTTAACTAAGTTCAGAGCGAATCTCCTCCAACTAGCTGAACCACTCAACGAACGGATCTTTAGTTGGCTTCCCCTCACTAGTGTCTCAGGAAAGGAAGACCAGGAAAGGTCACTGGAACTAGTAAGATTTTGAGTGTAGTTTGGCAGTTTCTGAAGAAATTCGATTCACCACTCAGTCTACGATTTCCCTCGACCGAATGGTCCATAATGAGGTCGGAAAAGATGCTATCGTTCGTGAGATTTTATGCAGATTCCTCATTAAAAGCTAATGTCAGGGAAGCCAAGTTATTAACTGCTATATTTTTGAGGGGATACTTTAGTATCTTTTCTGTTGTCATGATACAATCCTATTAGGTATTACGTCGCTATTTGAAGAGTACATTAGCATGCGCTCTTGATATCAGACTGTCAGTCATTGCCTCCTTCCTGTGAAGGTCAATGTATGTAGTTCGTAGCAAAAATATTCTCCCGGTCATATATTTCTACTAGTATGATGGACCCTCCCATCGATTTCGACATATGAGCTTTCGCCACAACAACTAAGTTGTTCGGAAATCTACACAGATGGTTTGTTTATAGTGGTAAAGATTTTATGTAGAACCATCCACATTTTTTGGAATTACTGTTAACCTCCGTCGGTGCGGTGCATTAGCTATATATATATATATATATATATATATATATATATATATATATATATATATACATATATATATATATATATATATATATATACACACACACACACACATATATATATATATATATATACATATATATATATATATATATATACACACACACACACACACACACACACACACACATATATATGATTTTGTTTATGTTTATACCTAGAGACACTAATGTTTCAGGCTTTCGTAACCTTCAGTGCAGGAAGTGACGATTCGAACCTTTCTACAAAGCCACCACTGGCTCCATTTTCTAGGACATTACCCCCAGGCGACTTTCAACCGCCACAAAACTTAAGGGAAATTAAATGCCAAAAGAAATCGTGAACATCGCACAAGGCTAACCGACCGCCTTTTATTTCCAAGAGTGCGCTCATTTTTAAGAATTACATTTTAAATAGACTAATATTATGTAAAAAAAAAAAAAAAATTATACAGACACTAGTATTTCATGCTTTTGCAATCATCAGTGTAGGAAGTGAAAATTTCGTTTTTTCTTGAAGTTATGCATTTTCATCTAATGACCACGTTCCTTCGCTTCCGAATTTTCTTTTATTAGAAAGACTGCCATTAAAAAGTGTTTATAAATATCTTGTTAAAAATGTTTGTGATTTTAAGTTGTACATATTTATATAAATACAAAAAATTCAATGTTGTAATTTTATTTCGGAATTCTAATTTCGCTCTCAATGTAAATTATCGTGTCTGTCCGTCTGTCTATCTGTTTGTGTGCGGGACAGTCTTTAACAAACTACTCTCTGAATTTTTGGTCAACATACTTGAAACCTGATATATAGGAGACCTGTGGAACAAATTCGATGTAGTCTTCAATCGGTAAAAATAGCTGCTAAGGAATCAAAATAAAAAAAAAAGGAACGTAACTAAGTCGAAGAAACGTGTTATTTCTACACAGGCACAAATATACATTTAAACCTTTAACAAAAGCATTTTTATATATAATTTTATTTTTTTTTGGAATCGTTTGAGATGAGGCTTCATGGTTTGCGTATGCACTTTGTTACGGAATGTGATCCTAATCTTCACAGCTGTTGTTGTTTCAACAGGGTTCGCAGTTAACCATCTGAAGAAGGCCAGAAGATGAGTTGGCTGAAACGTGGTGGAACAAGAAATATGAAGATGAGGATAGCAGTTCGCAAAATAAATAAATAAATAAATAAATAAAATAAAATAAAAAAAATCAAATACACAAAGTCACTTTTTAAAAAAGTTTACATGTGCATGTACTTAGCTCAGATGGTAACGAATAATGCTGGATAGCTCTCTGTTTTAGTTTCGATTCCAGCTTATGCCATTCAAGTTATATTTTATTTATTTTCATATTTTTAAATCACTAAATATATATTGGGTACAATACAGAATTGGCTCTGTAATAATATATTCGAAATCTGCATGAAATAAAATATATTTAAGCGTATTTCATAACCGAGCAACGTAAGGTAACCTGCTAGTTATTTTATAAAAAAACTTGAAAAAATATTCTAATTTAATAAATCTTCAAACAATGAATGTTTTTTTGTGTTATTTTAAGTTTAGTGAGTTTGCTTTTAGTAATAAGTTCTGCGAAACTATAACAGCTTTTTGAATTGTCTCCCCTCGTTCCGAGTGGAATTCTCCAAAAATGAAAAATCGTCTAAACCTAATATGCACAAGCACCGAATAGATTTTAAGAAACAAAATTATTTAAAACAAATTTCATCAATTGCGTACGTATATTGTTAAAATTCATTATATTTTATATAGCATTTTAATTTACGACATGCAAAGTAGTGTTGGGACGATTAATCTAAATCGGAATCGGGAATCAGAAAAACGGTGACTTTTGCCCAAAACGATTCTTTTAATTATCCTTTTTTTTATTTGATTTTGCTGAAAGCAAAACTTTCCATAGCAGTTAGGAATAATGAAATAATAAATATTTGTTGATTTTAAATGACCAGTAAAAAAAAAAAAAAAAAAAAAGGATCTATAAACGTAACGTAACGTGCGGCCGCAGTCGGGATTGAACTCACTACACGATTTTGTAGTGCAATTCAAATCTTGTCGGTAACTGAATGCTTGATGTTTCACTAGGACTATCAAGGGTATTTTTTATCGTGACATCATCACTAGATGGGTTGCCTACCACAGCTTAAGAGAGGCCCATCTACCCTCGAGAGACGGATAGACCGCACCAGTTTCTCAATTTGGTATTTTACCTCACGGTACATACAGCGCCTCGCCTTCCCAAATGGTCACCCGTCTAGTGCTGGCCAGGCTCTACGTTGCTTAACTTCGACGATCTGGTGAGAACCCGTATGTCAACGTGATTGTGCCGTATATCTACAGAGAAGCCTCCCACAAGTGGGCTTTTACGTTTGAGAAAACATGTGCACAGCTTACATGCGTTTTTACGGTAATCGGAGAAAATAATACTTTCTAGTTAAATATTTAGAGATTTAGAAACAATCGAAATCGGTCATTGTGTCGGAATCGGTAATTGTATCAGAATCGGGGAAATATTGGACTCGTCTTATCACTAATGCAAATATATGAAATCTGTGATACATTTTATAACTTAATGAGAAATTATTTAGCCACGTTTTTACTATTATTTAATGCAGTCGAACTTGTATTTAATTCTGCGAGTTTATTTTTCATACATCCTCTACAAAATAGTGTTTGCTTTACGTAAATTTATTTCTTATAAACTTATTCACTGTTTACAAATGCATTATTTTTAGGGTGTGGTCGTGACACAAATGCTCGGATGAAATTAAAAAAATAGCGAAGAATTAGATAATTGATTTTTGTTTTGTATTTCAATACAATTTGTTTATTTATATTGGTTATATTGTGTTGGTGATTAGTTTGCTGTATTCTCTCTCTTTCACTCCCTCTGTCTCTCTCTCTGTCACCCTCTCTTTCACATGTCTCTCTTCCTTTCCTGACCCTTCTACCTCTCTCTCCTGTCCTCCTATCTCTCACACTGTCTCCTTCTCCCTACCTATCTCTTTCTCCGTGTTTTTGTGCGCGCGTGTGTCACTTGAAATGACGGTCTCTATCGCATAATGAGAATTCCAGAACAAACACAAAGACGCCGGCCATTTTGAAAATAAAAATCTGTTTACATGTAACGATAAGGCTATTTTTTTTAGCTTTTCACACACACACACACACACACACACACACACACACACACACACACACACACGGGATGATCGAAATCTGCTTGTTGATCCCCCGACAAAAGGAGGATGGACCTGTAAATTCACCCTTGTCCGTTCGTCCGTTCGTCTGTCCGTACTTTTCTCAATAACTACGCTTTGGAATTTTTGGAAATTTTGCACAAACATTAAACATGATATGAGTAAAAAAAAGTAACAGAATGGATTTTCCGAGAAAACTCCGGTTGCCCCACCCGTAGAGGTGCCTTTCGTGTTAAAATGGCTAAAATTGACATTTTTGTGTTTATTGCACAAAAAATTGATGCCTTGGATTTTTTTAAAATTTCTGAAAAGTTGTAACTAACTGATATCTATATAATTTTGTTTGTCTATACTTCGTGATAACTCTTGGGTGTGCCGCAGGAGCTCTTTTAGGGCTAATAAAAGCACTCCATTTTCGTGGACTATTTTACCATATTTGTCCAAAATTTTCTGTGCATGTCTATTTAGCAGTTTTGCATGGTGCTGAACTGAAATTTAAATATGTAAAGGTCTTGGAGACTTTGGGGACTAAATCGGGGTGGGACAAATGATGGCCTTAGTTATTTTATTTTATTTTTTTTGCATGGTGCAGAACGCAAATTTACGCCTATTAAGGCTTTAAACTGCACCGTTTGTTTATTTTCAACAGGATTTTACGCCCCCTGGGGACTTTTGGGGTGAAATGGAGAAAGGTGGCAAATGCTGAACTTAAATCATTTTTTATGCCTCGTTCACTGTGCACTGACGGGGGACCATGCATGCTTCACTTGTTTCTCGTGTAATGAAGTCGCTGGTTCCGTCATTTTAATACGTACGAATATTGCCGACCCACGTATTGAGTTAATGCCGCGTCATAATTAAAGCGTGGGCGTGACGTCACGAAACAAAATGCGTATACATGAAGATCGAAGTTAAAAAAGGAGATGAAAAAGAAAAAGGGAAAAAAATCATGGCGATTCGAAAGGTACACTCGATAAATTTCTCTTACCTCTTCTGAATCGAGCCAACGCAACAGTGGACTGTATCCAAAAGAAGTGAAGGTCTGAAATTTCGATGATTTGGTTTGGTTTGATTGCTTTACGGCATATCAACTGTTTTCGGGTTATTTAATGCCGAGTTCAGTTATTTTGGAAATAGTATTCATGTTGCATCCAGTTATTTTGTAGAAATTTTTTTCAAGCTCTTTTGGATCTTTAATCACTAATTTGTTGTGTTTGGTTTGGTTGTTTTATAGTGGAGTTTATCGTTTTTGTTTCCTGCCCGTAGAGAATGGATGTTTTGAAATAGGAAAGGTAAAAGGGTTTCAGTACTAATGTTTGGTACATTTTAAGTTAGGAAACCAGTCAGGACGCGGGGAAGATAGAAAGAGAAAGGGAAAATGGGAAAAAAGAAAAGAGAGAAAAGGTGGATTGTTTTTTTTTGTATTTGGCTTTGCAGAATATGATTAAGTTTTGCAAAAAGTAGAAAAAAAACAAAAAACAATCAATGTTAGGTGAATTTCATCTCAAGAAGCCAATATTTAATCGGGTAGCACCAGGGTAACCAATGGGAAATAGCATTTCTTTAAATGTGAGCCAACAAAATTGTTATGTTTTCTAATATTAAATTTATATAATAAATTGTGCACGACATTGCTTGATGCATTCTGTATGTAATTGAAACAAAAATAGAAATAGCAGATCGAGAATTTAAAAACTAGGATTTTGTGGGTATTAGAATCGGAATCGGAATCAGAACGTTTTACGCCTATTTTCTGATTCCAAAAACGATTATTTTTATTTTTTCACTTTTGTATTTGCTTAAAACTACGAGTTAAACTAAACTTAATAAATCAGCATCCACATGAGTGAATTTTTTCGTTTTTCGAAAATATATGTGCATTACATGGGGATTTACGATAATTTGACTCTCCGCAAAAATAAAACAAAAACAAAACAAAAAAACAAAAACAAAAAAAAAACAACAATTGCACAACTGAATATTTAGAAATGTAAAAGAATCCGATTCAGAAGTGGACATTGTATCAACATATGAAAATTTAAAACGGAATATCTAATTGTATCGGAACCTGGAAAATATTGGAATTGTCCCGTTAAATATGTAACTCCAATTTCTGAACAGCTGCCAAAACCAAAGAAAAAAACAATCTCTAAACGATTGTACTTATTCGACCGAAATAGCTTGTAAGTGACTGAGACACGGTAACAAAAAAATATGTTCCTCAAACGCTGGAATAACGTTTAATTCGTTACAAGCCAAAAATAAAAATAAATAAATAAAAATAAATAAATAAAAGTAAAATAAAAAAAAATATCCTTGCTCTCTAAGAACGCAGTGCAAGTATCAATCCAAAATCAATCAAAAACCTTTATTCAAGTCAATTTTTCTCCACGTAAATTAATTATTCATAAATGCAAAATATAAACATCCACAATTATAAATAAGTCAGTTTTCTACTGGTACGTGATAACGCAAGGCATGAAAAGCATCTCATTCGCTTTTCAGCTGGTAAGTTTTTGTTTTCGTCTCTACATTTTGTGTATTAAATATCAATGTCAGTGAATAGTATTTTATCAGCTCGTGCAATCCAATCTTCAGATAGAATCCCTGATCTTCAAACGCTAAAATGCCACTTAATACATTTCCAGCAAAAAAAAAAAAAAACAAAAAAAAAAAAAAAAAACAAACAAACAAAAACAAACAAATACTTTCTCTCTGTTCTGTAAAAAACGCACTGCTGCTCTTGGTCCGTCCTTTAATGCAATGGGAGTTGAACGTGAATCTTGTGGATACTCTCGGCAGCGGCGTGATTTTCGCTTTCTTTCTTTTGTCCTTTAGTCCTCACATTCAATGAGCTATGCTTCTGGCAAAGGGGGAAAATGCATATTTTCTGAATCAGAATATATTGCATATAACACTTATCATTAAGTAGTATTTAATTTAGTTCATTACACCAAGCGGCTTCATGGCTTGTCTGGAGGGATTAAAAAAAAATTAAAAAACAACAACAAAATAAATCAGTTGATCTGCACACATGCAAATTATGTATTCACATATATTCATCTCAACTATAAAAAAACATCTAGTTATTAATGGGACTCGGTTTTTGTTTTCTCTGATTAGTATCTCATTCGTATTTTACTATTTTATCTCTATATACATCGAGGTATTGTAAAAAAACTTCAATGATATTACGTAGTATATTATCAGCTGCAGATTATTTACGGTATAATTACGTTGACACACCGGTTCACGTTAGATCACCGAAGTTAAGCAACATTGAGCCTGGTCAATACTTAAATGGGTGATATTTGTGAATTCCAGGTGTTTTATGTATTCTCTGCTTATCTCGGCAGTCGTCTAGCACTTCTGCTTGCCACTGGATTCAAGCAGTGTCGATTCAGGGGAGTTGTGGTTTTGAATTGCGCAACCCTTGCATCAGAATTACTCGCGTAGCAATTCTTACAGGTGGTATCGATTTTCTCTTGAGACTCAACAGGTGCATCGCTTATGATTTTAAAAATGACATTATTAATAAAGCAGAGGAAAATGATTTAATAGTACCTGTAATCCCTTAACATAACCCGTGATTAATTAATGCCATTTTAGTTTTAATTATTATTATTATTATCTCTATATTAATACGATAGCGGGTGTGTTCTTTTGTGTGTCACGCTTACACCCGGTTTGTTTAATTGTTATGTTCTTCTATTTCTTGTCATAAATAATTTTACCAAGAATTCTTCATAAGTTTTGGTTTCGGTTTCGATTATAGCTAAAGGAACTCAAGTCCAAATATTTTTGCAATTTTAACAAAAAAGCTACAATAATATCAGAGCGTCTCCATTTACACTGAACATCTACAGAATGACAACATCAATATATTGCATATGAATGAGTCCCCTGTGGAATTTCCACAGGTCCCGCTAGTTAATAATAATAATAATAATAATAATAATAATAATAATAATAATAATAATAATAATAATACGTAAGTCAAGAAAAGATAATTAACATATAAAACTGTAAGGGAGACAATTCATATTTTTTACTTTTAACTATACATAGGAAATATTTCACTTGCATTCTGAACTTTAAGC
Organism: Euprymna scolopes; assembly: GCF_053919585.1. Lineage (NCBI taxonomy): Eukaryota > Metazoa > Mollusca > Cephalopoda > Sepiida > Sepiolidae > Euprymna > Euprymna scolopes. The sequence goes on along the minus strand of NC_136509.1, from coordinate 22,413,251 downwards.
GACTTAATGTGAAATGGTTTCCATTTTAATAATCTACCTTACCGGAATAAATATTTCTTAATGGAACGCTAGCGAATTACTCATTTTAATGGGAGGGGCATGTTCCAACGATAAAACAAATATCCGTACATTATTCTGGATACTTGGCGTTGGAAAGGAAAACGCGTGTTTTTTGATTTTCATTTTAGCTAATTTCCTTTCTGCTTCAATTTGAATCTTTTTTTTTTATTGTTCAGCGTTTTTTTCATATTTTATTCTAGGTAAAATATTCATTAAAAATTGGACGGATTCGCCGTAATTACATCATGTTTTGATACAGTTGTTTTAAGTATGATAATGAATATTTATTATAAAATTATTTCAGACTTATCTCCGATTCCATCCTTTTCTTCTCATTGGCTGTAACAGCATTTTTGTTATGTTTTTCTTAAAATAAATTATTACATGTCTAAGAAAAGAAACTGAAACGAATTACACTTTTTAGTATTAAGACGATGCTTCATATATGAAAAGGTGGGAATCGTAAGTCAAAATCAAACATCGATTCGTCAGATATATCGCTATCTGAGTTTAAGATAGAAGATCTGACAACATAGCTTTATATATTAGCCAAGTTGAGACAAAAACATGGTGTCAAAATAAAGATTTTGTTCGTTCCGTTTATAAAAGGTGACCATAGAAACGTATAAAAGTGTAGTATTTTCATAAACAAATCGTTAAACAAACTATCAGTAGTGGGTGAATAAGAACGAAATCAAACAGAGTATTTTTACATACGTGCGCGGTCGCTGATCTCCTTTCTAATTTATCGTCGCTTTTCCATGTGTTGGATGCGATCCTCTCGTGTTTGCTTAACTCAAAGACGAGTCTACTCACGCATGGGGCAAAATGGGTACTTGCTGAAGTTTTGAAGGTTTTATTGGGGTGAAAAAGATTGTTCGCAAGGAAGATACACTAAATATAACATTTCTAGGGCATTTTTTTCTGAGGAGATAACCTTTGAGCCTTCGTCTTAATCGCACTATTTGTTCTAATATGTACTTTACCGAAATTCATAATAGTTAACATTATCCCTATTTGCTGGCGTAGGGTACCAACAAAAGGTCTAATGATAAGAGCTTGTCTAAATTCAAAATAATAAAGTATTTCAAGGCTCGCGGACGATATACAAACGCTTTTAAATAAACGTAACGTTAAAAACGTAAATATCCACAGTTAAATTCACTTGTAAATAATTCGTTGATTTTACGTGATCTCTTTTATAAAAGATATCTAACATTTTTTGTCCCTTGTAAATTTTATGCCATTAGAATAATTTATAACATATTGAGAAAGCCTCACCAATAAGTAGTGTTGAATTTATCATCTGTTGGAAGTTATCTCCCTTGGACTGTGTGAACTGCTGTTAACAGTTATGTTTCTTTGTCTGTAATTTTGACTTACATAAAATGACGTAATTTTCTGATACATAAGCGAGTTAGCTGACGTTTACTTTATCTTTTTCCTTAGCATCTAAATAAAAGCTGACCACACGTCTTCCTTGATCTGCGCGTGCATGTTAAATAATAGGCTTTTGCAACGTGTCTTTCATTTTTCCTTTTTTCGATCGTCAGCTTCCAACAAAGTATGAGATTTATACAAAGTATATGATTGTTTGATTAGTGGACTTTATAATTACCCAACAAGTAGCAATTAAGTTTATTAGTGTGAATTTTGACAAGGACCGTTCGGGGATTGAATGAGAGAGAGGTGAAAAGAGAGAAGCAACAGGTCAAATGCCGTAGATAGAACAAAGTCGAACGATGACATGGCGTCACGTTTTGGAGCTGGAGTAACAAATGTTTTCAAATCAGCCATACGGACGATACATGTTCCAATAACGTAAAATAATCTAAAGCGAATGTAACTTAAAGTTCTGCCCGTCTACGTCACTCGTTTATTTATTTAGAAAGTTAAAATATTAAGATAATAATTATTTACTCTCTCTCTCTCTCTTGAAATTGAAATTGAACTTGGAAATCGTGCACACACACACACATTCTAAGTTAGCAGAGAACAAAGAAAATACAAAATCGGACTTTGTACACACATTTTGACCTGTGATGACACAAAGGAAGAAAGTGTTAATAAAAGCAAGAGGCCTAACGAACACAGAGAGAGAGAGAGAGAGAGAGAGAGAGAGAGAGAGAGAAAGAAAGAGAGACGGGGAGAGGCGCACGATCGTTACGTCGTTAGCACTAAACCCCAACCTCCACTTACTTGCTCGACACGTCCTACGACCACTGACAGGCAAAATAATAATTAAATAAATGTAATTTTGATTTGAAATCGTCTCGGTGCTTGATTTTCTAAACGGTTGGAACAAGCCAGGGTGTACGTATTTACAATCAGCACACATCGTTGTACCTATTTACAATGCCTCCCCACGTGACAGATTTAGACACCAGGGTCATTTTTTAACGTGGAGAAAAGGTACGAAAATAAAAATTGTGTTGGTCGTGAAGGACTTCTCCTCCACCGAAAGAGAAAAAGAAATGGAAGTGCAGCATCTGAAGAACAGATGGTATTTATTTGCTCTCCCACCGAGCAAATTAGGCACAAGGCCGATTTTTAATGTGAGGAGTGAAGGGGAAATGGGGACCAGCTCCCCGGGGAGTAGGGGAGCTGGATAGTGACAATTGGTATGAAGGGTTGCCCCTACATTGACCAAGGTCTTATATGTGAGGTTGCCCACACATATGGTCTTTGCTTTCAGTATCTGCCGGAACAGATGGTATTTATTTGCTCCCCCACTGAGCAAATTAGGCACAAGGCCAATTTTTAATGTGAGGAGTAAAGGGAGGGGGAAGGGAAAAAGGGGACCAGCTCCCGAGAGGTGGGAAATGGGAGCTGGTTAAAGGTCAGGCATGTGGGGTTGCCCCCACATCTGGTCTTTGCTAGTTATAGCTAGTCATAGCTTGCAGTATCTGCCGGAACAGATGGTATTTATTTGCTCCCCCACCGAGCAAATTAGGCACAAGGCCAATGTTTAAAGTGAGGAGTGAAGGGAAAATGGGGACCAACTCCCTGGGGAGTAGGGGAGCTGGATAGTGACAATTGGTATGAAGGTTTACCCCTACATTGACCAAGGTCTTATATGTGGGGTCGCCCCCACATAGGGTCTTTGCTTGCAGTATCTGCCGGAACAGATGGTATTTATTTGCTCCCCCACCGAGCAAATTAGGCACAAGGCCAATTTTTAATGTGAGGAGTGAGGGGAGGGGGAAGGGAAAAGGGGACCAGCTCCCGAGAGGTGGGAAATGGGAGCTGGTTAAAGGTCAGGCATGAGGGGTTGCCCCCACATCTGGTCATTGCTAGTCATAGCTAGTACTAGCTTGCAGTATCTGCCGGAACAGATGGTATTTATTTGCTCCCCCACCGAGCAAATTAGGCACAAGGCCAATTTTTAATGTGAGGAGTGAAGGGAGAGGGAAGGGAAAAGGGGACCAGCTCCCGAGATGTGGGAAATGGGAGCTGGTTAAAGGTCAGGCATGAGGGGTTGCCCCCACATCTGGTCTTTGCTAGTCATAGCTAGTACTAGCTTGCAGTATCTGCCGGAACAGATGGTATTTATTTGCTCCCCCACCGAGCAAATTAGGCACAAGGCCGATTTTTAATGTGAGGAGTGAAGGGGAAATGGGGACCAACTCCCCGGGGAGTAGGGGAGCTGGATAGTGACAATTGGTATGAAGGGTTGCCCCTACATTGACCAAGGTCTTATATGTGGAGTTGCCCCCATATATGGTCTTTGCTTGCAGTATCTGCCGGAACAGATGGTATTTATTTGCTCCCCCAACGAGCAAATTAGGCACAAGGCCGATTTTTAATGTGAGGAGTGAAGGGGAAATGGGGACCAACTCCCCGGGGAGTAGGGGAGCTGGATAGTGACAATTGGTATGAAGGGTTGCCCCTACATTGACCAAGGTCTTATATGTGGGGTCGCCCCCACATATGGTCTTTGCTTGCAGTATCTGCCGGAACAAATGGTATTTATTTGCTCCCCCACTGAGCAAATTAGGCACAAGGCCGATTTTTTAAGTGAGGAGTGAAGGGGAAATGGGGACCAACTCCCCGGGGAGTAGGGGAGCTGGATAGTGACAATTGGTATGAAGGGTTGCCCCTACATTGACCAAGGTCTTATATGTGGAGTTGCCCCCACATATGGTCTTTGCTTGCAGTATCTGCCGGAAGAGATGGTATTTATTTGCTCCCCCACTGAGCAAATTAGGCACAAGGCCGTTTTTAATGTGAGGTAAAAACCAGCTCCCCTAAAAGTAGGCAAAAAGGGGGCACTCTGGTTACCAAAAATAATAATTGTCCCAGTATAGAGGGTTTCCCCTCCATTGACTGGTTCAAATTATATTAAGTGCAGTATCTGCCGGAACAGATGGTATTTATTTGCTCCCCCACCGAGCAAATTAGGCACAAGGCCGATTTTTAAAGTGAGGAGTGAAGGGGAAATGGGGACCAACTCCCCGGGGAGTAGGGGAGCTGGATAGTGACAATTGGTATGAAGGGTTGCCCCTACATTGACCAAGGTCTTATATGTGGAGTTGCCCCCACATATGGTCTTTGCTTGCAGTATCTGCCGGAAGAGATGGTATTTATTTGCTCCCCCACTGAGCAAATTAGGCACAAGGCCGTTTTTAATGTGAGGTAAAAACCAGCTCCCCTAAAAGTAGGCAAAAAGGGGGCACTCTGGTTACCAAAAATAATAATTGTCCCAGTATAGAGGGTTTCCCCTCCATTGACTGGTTCAAATTATATTAAGTGCAGTATCTGCCGGAACAGATGGTATTTATTTGCTCCCCCACTGAGCAAATTAGGCACAAGGCCGTTTTTAATGTGAGATAAAAACCAGCTCCCCTAAAAGTAGGCAAAAAGGGGGCACTCTGGTTACCAAAAATAATTGTCCCAGTATAGAGGGTTACCCCTCCATTGACTGGTACAAACCATCTTAAGTGCAGCATCTGCCGGAACAGATGGTATTTATTTGCTCCCCCACCGAGCAAATTAGGCACAAGGCCGATTTTTAATGTGAGGAGTGAAGGGAGGGGGAAGGGAAAAAGGGGACCAGCTCCCGAGAGGTGGGAAATGGGAGCTGGTTAAAGGTCAGGCATGTGGGGTTGCCCCCACATCTGGTCTTTGCTAGTCATAGCTAGTCATAGCTTGCAGTATCTGTCGGAACAGATACTACACTTTGATCTTGTTTATATATTTTATTGAGAAATAAAAAATTGAACATAAAAAAAGTACAAAAAATTCAATTCAACAAAATTAGGCACAAGGCCCTACAAGAAATTGGGAGGGGGAGGGTACAGGGTCTTTTTGACTATGTAACAGATGAGACTTTGAAGTCTTACTCTTGACTGGCAACATTTACCAAAATACCTCAATCACTCTGTGGATCCTAATCTAACTAATAACCCCAGCGTTCAATGTAAAATTTAACTATTTACAATTTGTATATTCATTTCTGTATGTTGTGTGTGCATTTTTTTTTTTTTTTTTTTTTTTTTTTTTGTGTGTGTGTATGTGTGAGAAAATAAAGTTCGATTTCATTAGAAAGAGTTCTTGAATTAATTGGCATAAAATGTTCGTGGAGTGGGAAAAAACTAATGAAAATGTTCATTTAAAAAATAAGGAAAAACCTACTAATGTGTTGTTAGTAAGACCCCCCTGTACTATTCTATGTGGCTAGATCCCCCACTGTTTTCCGGGGAACTGAAAACAAGCAGAGCATCCCTAATGGGGTTTGGGGAAGTGGCCTTAATGGAGGTGGGAGAAAATAAAGCAACGGATGGAGGGGGTAGGAAGGTGACCTCTGAGTAGGGGGATGACCGGGGGCATCAGAAAATAAAGATGAGGAGCAGGGGGGTTGGGCAGACTCAGAGGTTCTCTAATACCAAAAAATAAAATCAGGAACAGGATCTCATTTGTACCACCAGTCAAGAGTTACTTTACTGAACTTATAATGCTAACCTAGGCGGGATGGGTTCCATAGGACCCAGCACCGCCCATGCCATGCCTAAGGAGGGAACACGTATTGAAACTTGGCTCCTCGACGGATGCACAAACTAGTGCTGTGCACCCACCTCTTGTCAAATTCCACTCTAGGCAACCTCTTCCAATCGCATCTGATCTTTACTTTAAGCAAATGTTTAAAGTAAACGATCAGATCCCGATCAGGAACAGATGTCCCTTCGTGGACCAACTTGAGGCGCGCGATCCAAATGGTCATGCGCGCTACAGCTAGGATCGCCAGGAAAACCAAACTTTCCTCCCTGGGGAACGGCGGCTCCATGTTGTACACAAAAGTTCCTACGTCGAGATCGAGCAGACACTCGGCATCGATGCGAGCTGTTACCCCCTTGACGTACTTTAATAGGGGCTGTATCCGGCTGCAACTAAAAAACGCGTGCTCGATTGTTTCGGGCTCGCGTTCGTCACAGCACGGACAGAAGCGACTGGTATGTTCTTTATACCGGAAAAGTACGTCGAAGAGGGGCAGCGCATTTCGGACCAGTCGCCAAGTCAGGGAGAATTCCGAGTTATTCAGAACCTCCCGTCCCGGCGCCCAACACCATTGAGAACGGACAACCTCCATCGACCATCCCATCCGACTACAAAGTGGATCCTTCGCGGTCCCCTCCACTAAATCCCGATACAGTTTCTTCCTTGGCTGATCGAGGACATTGGTCCCCAGCAAAGCTCTAAGAGCGGTTCGGCATTCGGAGAAGAACTTGGACTCCCCCTTCGGTCTACGACGACCTTCTACCGAAAGGTTGGGTTTGAGATTGGGAAACGAGTTCTCAACCACAGGGACCCAAGGAGCGTCTCCTTCAAGCGAACGACCCAGGAAAGCCAATCTCTCAGCGTTTCTATGACACAAGAGACTGGGCTGACCCAGGCCTCCCTCGCTCGGACTTTGAACACAGACCTCTCTGCAGACATAATGCTTACCCTCGTTCCACAAAAGTGAATCGAGGCGCCCTTGTAAGCGGGTTAGTCGTTCTGCAGGGAGAGGAAGTACAGACAAACGGTAAAGGATGAGCGGAAAGACGTATGTAGCACACGCCTCCGCCCGACCCTTCAAGGACAATTTCCTTCCAATCCAAGTCTTTACTGACGATTTGACCTTAGACTGTACTTCCGACCAATTCTTTTCCAGCTGAAGTCCCGGTCCAAACCAGACACCGAGAATGCGGACCGGTCCATCGGTCCAGCTGAAAATACCTGGAAGTGAGTTTACCCCGGTCCAGGCCCCCAACCGCAGGCCAACAGACTTGCTACGGTTGAAGATGGCCCCTGTTACTTCTTCGTATCGAGCGAGCGCCTCGACCACCGCTTGAACGTCCGTGAGGCAAGACACGAACACGGTGACGTCATCGGCGAACGCGGAAACCCTGGCTCGTGTGCCTCCAGGGAGAGCTATTCCGCGCAGGACTGGTGTAGCCGCCTCGTCCCTTAACTTGCGAAGGAGGGGTTCCAACGCCAGGACATACAACAGAGGCGACAGCGGACAACCCTGTCGCACCGACCGAGAGACAGCGAATGACTCCGACAGCTTACCGTTGATCTGCACCGCTACCGTCGGCCTGTCATACAGAACAAAGATCCACTTGCGGAAGTCCGGATTAAATCCGGCGGCCTCTAGCACAGATCCTAGGAACCGATGGTCGACCCTATCGAATGCCTTGGACTGATCCAAACTGATCAGCGCGGCTTCGGCGTCGTCTTCTGTCTCCTCTATGATCGAGCGTATCAAGTGCAAATTGTCTTGAATCGATCTCCCCTTCACAGCATAAGTCTGGTCCGGTTCGATCAAGTCAGTGATGACAACCTGCAAGCGATTCGCAAGAATCTTTGCCAAAATCTTTAACTCTGTGTTTAGCAGAGTCAAGGGCCTAAAATCATCAAAGTTTTCCCTCCCACCATGCCGTTGACCTTTCCTCAGCAATGTGATCACACCCTTGGTCACCTGTCCAGGGATGGAACCCTGGGCAAACCAATGGTTGAACATATCCTTCAGAATAGGGACCAACATGGGCGACAGCCTCAAGTAAAACTCGTAGGGTAAACCATCAAGCCCCGGGGATTTGTTATAGCCGACCTGCTTCAACGCAGTAATGACCTCATGTTCAGTAATAAGACCATCACAGCTTGCCGCCCGAGCCGCCGTGAGGCGGGGCGAGTCAGCCAAATAGCTGCCAAACTCATCAACCCTGAGTCCGGGTAGTTGGGTGAAGCGCACCGATAGATGCTCCCGAAACCCCTCGCAGATCTCCCGAGTCGATACTAAGGGGTGTCCTTCCAGGTTATGTACTTTACGAATGTACCCATCCGAACCGCGCCTTAAAGCAACCTTACGCTCAACAGCGTCAACATTCACAGCCTCGTTAGAAACTTTGTTTAACCTAGCCCTAACTACTTGACCTTCATACCGCTCGCTAGCCAAGCGGTTGAGATCTTGTTTAGCTAGTGCTAACTCTAGGGGGTCCCCCCCTCCACCGCCCGGGTCAGCTTATCCTCTAAACGCCTTAGCCTTATCTATCGCGAGGCGTTGGCTATACTGGACAGAGAAGCGCCTAATTTTGGCCTTGAGACTAACCCACCACTTACTCCCTGTAACCGCCCCCACTAAAGCCCGCTGAATTAGCTCAGTGACCTTCAACCGGTAGTCCTCCAGCTCCAACAAGGTGCTGTTGAACTTCCAGTATCCGGCCAGTTTAGGCCTAGCACTTAAGCTCAAACGGGCCATAACAAGTTTATGGTCCGAGTGTCCTAGCAAGTGGAACGTGGGGCAAGATAGGAAGTCTACATCGCCTCTTCTAACTAACATCCGATCCAAGTAAGTGCTTGGATGGGAAGGCACTACAGGATGCCACGTCCACATCTCCCACCCTGGATGATCCAGACGAAATCTGTCGACGAGATCGCATGAGGCCATCAGGTCAGACAGACTGCTGTCACACCACGCCGACCCGCTAGTCCCCTCGACCTTATCTATTTTGGGATCAAGGATTGCATTCCAATCCCCCATTAAAACTAACCGTTCCGGATCCACTAAGAAGCCCTCCAACCGTCGAAAAAAGGTTGCCCTCTCTACAGCAGCATTGGGAGCATAAACAGCAACAATCCGAAAAACACTACAATTAACAGCAACATCAACAACAAGCACCCGCCCGTCCTCGCCTGCGTGAACAACATTCACCGACGCTGACAGGGTGCGACTCACTAGCAAGGAGATTCCACGACTATAGGTATTGCCATATGCTGAGTAGACATCGTAATCGTTTACCAGCACCTGACAATCCCCGTCACAAACAAAGTGGGTCTCCTGGATAGTGGCAATATCTACCTTGAGGGACACCAAGTCTCTCACAACGCGCAAGGCCTTGCTTCGACACCTGATGCCCCTCACATTCAATGTAGCCAAGTTCAAAGACATGATCACTTACCTCAAGCACTGTCACAGACGGGTCTGAAATCCTGGACAGTGAGGACATGACAGGCCTGGCCAAGGCTGCCGGTAAGTAAATCCGATGAAGGTGATCCATCCTTGGCCACGCCCCCCACGTCCAGGGGGAAGGTTAGTTTGAGTGCCCTGTATAGCGATGGGTGTACATACATGGGGATTCTACCCTCACATTTAAAGAAAATGTTGGTCAGTGAAGGATGGTCCCTATCCACCAGCTGCTGGCCTGGGATCGCATTCTTCGCTGCCTTAATCATTGCCCACATTCCTCCAGTCCTAGCGTCCTTGTTGACCCTAACGAAAGTGGTCAACAAGGGAGCGTCCTTGAATTTAGTGGGGTCTGTTACTAGGTCTCCACCGACTTTTTCAAAGTTTTTAAGTTTATTGTACCGGACCTTCTGTTGTCCTTTAAGGTCCGGAGCCGGTTGGAGAGGGTCTGTTTCACAAATCCTGCTTCCTGGCAGGAAGGGGAGCTTTTTGGTCCGTTCAGTGCGGACTTTGGGAGTGGGGGAGGGGACCTCTTTTGGTTGATGGGGAGGCTGAGCGCTTGGGGAGGGGGTAGCCTGCTCGTTTTCTTCTTTTTGGCTCTTGTCACGGGATGAGGGGCGGGAAGAGTTTCTTGGGGCCTTTATAGGAGAGGGGGAAGGTTGTTCGGGTTGCTGGGGTGTTGGGATCACAGGAGGCTCATCCTGTGTTGTTGTTGCGAGGGAGTCCTTCTCAGTCTCAGTGGGGGTAGGAGGGTTTGCGCGTGTCTTGCGGCTTTTCCTCCTCCTGGCCCTCCTGATCTCTGTTGCGCTCAGGGCCATAGAGACTGTTGTTGTCTCTTCCTCTGCCTCTGATGCGGCCTCCTCCTCAGATTCTGGTAGTTTCCTCTTGTTTGAGGAGGAGGGTGTCTGTGTGTCCATTTTCTCCGTCTCGCTCTTCGGTTGTTCTTGGTCTTGGGTGACTGTCTGCAAGGATGGCTGTTTGTTGATCTTGCCTTTCTTTACAACCGTCACCCAGCCTGTCGGTGCCTCTGGAGGATTTGCGGCCGGCGTGGGAGCAGCGGCTTGATTTGTTGTCACGCTTGTTCCCGCCGCTTTTGTGGGCTTCTTCCCTCCATTCCTCTTTGGACAGTCCTTCGCCATATGCCCTTGTTGTGTGCACAGCCAGCAATGAGGCCTCCTCCCTTCCACTATAAGGGAGAGTGTCCACTCTCCGAACTTGAGTGTGGCTGGGATGGCGTAGAATCCAGCCTTGTCCAGGACCATCTGTACTTTGTAGTCCCCGGTCATGATGTTTCTTAATCCGCGGACCGGGGTGACTTCCTCTACGTCTCCATACTGGCTTAGGATAGCCCCCAGTTGTTTGGCCTCCATATAGCAGGGGACGTTTAGAGCAGAAACATTTGCTCTCCTCTTGTTCATATAGATGGGTTGGAGCTTTATGTTCCTGCTCTGATGGCAGGTCCTGGACAGCCTGACTGCGTCTTCGGAGGTGGGGAGCGGAACATCCCACTGTGCGTAACTCCTTCTACAGATGTAGTTGGCGGGAATGTTCTGCTCCAGCAACACGTTCATCATGGTGTCCTTGTTGACGCCCGTCAGACCCCTTGTCTTGGTGTCTGAAGTTATCAGCGAGAGCACTCTTTTCTCCAGAACTTCCACTTGACCCGGGAGGGGTTGGATGTTGTTCCCCTGGGTATACTCCTTGTAAGTGGAGTCGAAGAGTGCTCTGTAGTCTTTGGGCGTCAACTTCCCTTGCTGCTCTTTGGGGCCCCATGCCGGTCCTCCATCCTGGTGGGTGTCAGCTGGACTCGGGTTGGGGGGGCGTAGCTGGTGTTGTGGGGCTCTCAATTGTTATGGGCATTTTTGGTTTCGGAACGGGGCCGTTACCAGGCAAAGTAGGCCATTGTGTCTTTGGCGTTGTTTCGTCCTGGCTTGGTTTGCTCTCCGGGCCGCTCCCCTTTCTTATTTTCTTCCTTTGCTGGGTGGCTGTCCCCTTGGGGGATGGAGGTGTCTCCCCTTCTGGTGCCGTGTTCCCAGCTGGAGCCTTGGTGGGTACTGTCAAGGGTGTCTCTCCTTCCAGCTTGCTTTTGTTACCACTGGCCGGAGAGTCACCCCTTTTCCGTATTTGGTCCTCTTGGGGAGTGTTGGGGGGCCAATCACTGTCTTCCCCGCCGAATAGTGAGCAGATGGAGGCTATTACGTCTTCATCCAGCGCCTCGGTTTGGTCCGCGGTGCTGATTTCCTCCTTTTCTGTTGGGGAGTCGCCCTTTGGGGGAGCGGGGGATGGGTTCCCCGGTCTTCCTCCCTTGGTTCTGCCGTCCTAGGGTGCAGCTGGTTGGCTGGGTTCTGCACTTTCCCCAGCTAGTGACTTAACGGCAGCTTTTTCTGCTGGGTTGCCCTCGTGGGGAGCGGTTGCAGGTGCTTTTTGGGGGGTCGCCGCGGGCTGCGGCCCTACCCTTCCGCTTTCTTCCAAGGTCGCCGCGCGCCGGGGCCCTACCTTGTTTCCTGGCGCCGTCTCGCCGGGAGATGCATCAGCTCCCTCACATAGGGAGTCGTTCGCAGTTGAGATGCTGCGCATTTGGGGTGACGTACCCCTCCTGCCTGGCATCGTGGCGGTTGCACTGGCCGCTGGCGCGGACCAAAGTGTAGTGGGGGAAAAGAAAACCGAGGGGAATGGAGGGGGAGGAGCGGACTTTGAAGAAATTAGAGTTTTTGACTTCCCCTCACGGGGATGTCGGGTTAGCAGCTCAGATCCCCCCGCGAGGGGGGAGAGCAGAGAAAAAAGACGCAGTGGGTGCTAGCGGGTCAGAGTGCCGCGTCGCAATTAAGAGAGAGAGGGGATAGGCATCCCTGCCCACAGAGGGGAGCAGAAACGAAGCACCCGCCCTAGCCCACGTCACCCTACCCACTAACTTACCCAAACGGAAGCGAGAAAGAGAACCCTGTCTGCTCGATCCACTGGGAGAGCAGCGAAGATAGACAAAGTTTGGGCCTGGCAGGTCAGAGTGCTGCTCAGGCAATTAAGTGTGGAGAAATTAGACCATCCCCTGTCTCTAACGGGAAGAGACCGGAACGAAGAAAGAACGCATGCAAAAAAAACAACAAAAGCAGGTCTCAACTACCAGCTAGTGGTGTTGGTCCCGAGATTCCAGTCTCCCAAAAAAGGGGATCGGTTTCCGGGTCCAAGCTCCCACAAATGTGGAGTCGGTCCTTTAGGTCCTGACTCCCCAAAGGAGGGGGTCGGTCCTTGCTAACGAAAGTTAGTATGAAAACACCTTAACCTAGCCCGAAAGCCCGGTGGCGGAAAGTTTAGTAACTGAGAGAACAGACACTTTGATCTTGACCAAAAGGCCAAGTAGTATCGTTGTAGAAGTGCAGCAAACATGATTATATAAACAAGGACAAACAGAAAAACCGTTACATAGAGAACCAACTATGCAACACAGGTCCATTCTCACCAATAAACACTTGAAAAAAATCTCAAGCGAGCGTCTCCCTTGTTTCACGTTTCTGCGTGAAAAGAAGCGAAAAACGACGACGAAGAGAAACTGAAAAGTCAGTCAGCAATGAAGAGGAAGAGAAAAGAAAGGTAACTCATGTTTTACATCTATAACATACATCTAAACTTTTCGCTGGCTATTTAAAAAGAAAGTAGAAAGAGATTGAATGAATTGAACATGAAAGCCCTTAATAGTATCTATTTATTTTGCCTCCCCAGGAGAGCAAAAGTTAGACATCAGGATCATTTTTTTAATGTGGAGAAAAGGAACAAAAATTACAAATTGTTTCAGTCGTGAAGGATTTCTCCTACACTAACCGAGAACAAAAACTTGAAGTGTAGCATCAGAACAGCTACTACACTTTGATCTTGTCATCCGCTTAATATGCATGTGTGTGTGCGTGTGAGAGTTCATTCCCTTTATATGTAAAGCCACGTGAAAATTAGTCACGTTTATAAACACACTTCTGATGTCATAAACAAAGGAGATTTCTCTAGGAATCTAAGCGTCCGAAGTTACAAGAGTTGAAAGTCAAGAGTTGATGAGAGAGAGAGAGAGAGAGAGAAAGAGAGAGAGAGAGAGAGAGTTAGTTGGAGAGGAGAGCCCCTTAGAAGCGAAGGGAGAAGATTAGACCATGTAGATCCAAGTTTGAATTCCTGACATCACCGATCGGCCGATTGAAGAATAAAGAAGCCAACTATGTTTGTAACTGTTTGTCTCGTGTCGCCATTCCTTATAACGAAAAAGTAAATGTGTTTTTATCATCATCTTATAACGAACATTGTAACCCCTTCAAAGTAATGTGCCTCCTTCATCACAAGTAATGTCTCCCTTCCTCTAATATGTGTTAACAAAAAACATCCCAGTCTCATATGTCTCCATCATTATCATCATCATCTGTTCTGAGTCTCCGTTAATTTGTCCCCAATATGTATCTGCTATGCAACATTGCAGATATTGACGGTGTCAGACTCTAAGGAAGCCATCTCTGTCATGAACATGCGCCAGAAGCAGAAATGCGTCATTCAGTTCCTGGCATAAGTGCACCGAGAATGATAGGGACTATTTTAAAATATTCATTCGGAAACGGAAAAAGTCGTCTCACCTTTCTATCGATAAGAGCCCAGTGCCGTGGAAATACTCTTACAGTTTATTTATATTCAATTGAATAATAAACTGAAGTAAATATTTGTGATTTTGCACACCAGTATTTCGATTTTTATTCATTTCTAGCGTTGGGTGGGAGGGAGTGATGCCTGGCTTTTCCCGGGCGTAAAATACGCGTAAATTTGATATTTTCATATGTTCAGATTTCATATATATTATTATAGAGTCGTGATTTCAAAAGTTCAAAAAAAAAAAAAAAAAAAAAAAAGAAGCACTTAGGCGGTATCAGCTGGAATCGAAACCGAAACTGTAGCATTGTAGAAATGGTGACATTACCATTGCCTCAACGCAACGCACATATGAACTGATTAAAAATAAACTAAGATGAATGTACAAAATGTGGAACACTGTTTTTCAATTTTGACCCTTTTTTCACCCCTTAAAAACTATATTCATCGGTTAAAGACCCTTAAAAACTATATTCATCGGTTAAAGACCCTTAAAGCTATATTCATCGGTTAAAGACCCTTAAAAACTATATTCATCGGTTAAAGACCCTTAAAAACTATATTCATCGGTTAAAGACCCTTAAAGCTATATTCATCGGTTAAAGACCCTTAAAAACTATATTCATCGGTTAAAGACCCTTAAAAATTATATTCATCGGTTAAAGACCCTTAAAAACTATATTCATCGGTTAAAGACCCTTAAAGCTATATTCATCGGTTAAAGACCCTTAAAAACTATATTCATCGGTTAAAGACCCTTAAAAACTATATTCATCGGTTAAAGACCCTTAAAAACTATATTCATCGGTTAAAGACCCTTAAAGCTATATTCATCGGTTAAAGACCCTTAAAACTATATTCATCGGTTAAAGACCCTTAAAAACTATATTCATCGGTTAAAGACCCTTAAAGCTATATTCATCGGTTAAAGACCCTTAAAAACTATATTCATCGGTTAAAGACCCTTAAAAACTATATTCATCGGTTAAAGACCCTTAAAAGAATGGTCTGTAAAATATCGAATCATTTGAGGCCCCTAGCGCCGCTCTTCAACTTTTCGTTTCGGACGAGAAAGAGTTTAAAAATATGGAGACAGACAGACATACAGACGTATAACCTTTTATACATTAGATTTTCGTCTTCCGTATCTGTTTATATACAAGTAAACCATGCATTTAATAACGAAAGCGGTCTTAACCCTTCATCGAGTAGCCAAACAGCCGTCGTTGTCACACACTCTGATAATTAAGAGAGAGAGGAACTAATGTAGAATCTTTTTATCAGCAAAATTCTGCCGACAATAAACTGCAAAATAAACTGAATCATGTCACCAACCGTGTATATCTTGCGTGTGAAAACGCTATTCTTTACAACGCACCCCGAAATGAAGCCAACAGTTGTTTGATCAGGCGAGCGTGATGGCCAATCTCTAGGCTCCTTGATGTCCGACCCATCTGTTTTGAAATTCTTTGTTAAATAGTGCACGCAGATTGAGTGGAAAATACGGTGCCACCTCATCTTGCTAGAAGTTGTCATCTTGTTTTTGTTTTTTTTTTTTTTGTTGTTTTACTTGTTCATTGTATTATTTAACACGTTTAAATACATAATTTAATTGGTTATAAAATGCTTGGTCTAACAAAACGTTTTTTTTTCTTTATGGAAATTGCTCTAGACAAAACGTGAAGCCAATTGATGTAAGGACCTAAAAGTAATATTACTTCGAGGTCAAAAGCTTCCCAACGTTAAGTGTTAAATCGTATAGATTCCGACGAAGAAAACAGCAATTATTCCCTCTTTGCCATGTCTTCTGGAATATGAGGATTAAAGGAGAAAATAAAGGAATCAAGGCTTCCGAAAGCAAAAGAAGATCCGTTTTCCACACTCCTTAGATTGTAAGAAAATTTGGAGCAGTATTGCGTTTTTAGAGAGCAGAAAAGAACATTTTTTTTATGGAAATGTATTAAGTGTTATTTCAGTGTTGGAGGAACAAAAATTCTATTTGAAGATTGAATTACTCGAATTGCCATTGAAATTTAATACAGTAGTTCGATGTACATGAAATATAAGTGTGGAATAGAATAAATATTGGAATATGAAATATAACTGTTTTGTCACTTATTTCTCTCTCTCTATGTATGTATATATATATATATATATATATATATATATATATATATATATATATATATATTATATTTTTAAAATGTAATTATCCACTGACACGTGTTTCGTCGTCTACGACTCATCAGAGTGGCTGTATCTAGCGAGATTCGAAATCGGGACCCAACGGTAATGAGCCTAAACCCTTACCCCTGGACCATCTCGCCAACTGTCTGGATATATCGCGATTTACTTAGATGTTGTTTTTGTTTTGGTTTTAGCGATATGTTTTGAATGAATTCAATTATTTACGAAAGTGAATTTTTACCTAAATGCGAGTTGGGAATAATTTTCCCTTTTAACCAATTTGGTACCCCAACATGGGGAGCGATATATATATATATATATATATATATATATATATATATATATATATATATATATATATATATATACACTCCTAAAAAAATTTTTTTTTTGGGGGGGGGTTCGTGTGTTTATATTTATTTGCTTCCCCACTGAGCAAATTAGGGACAAGGCCGTTTTTAATGTAGAGAAAGGGGGGTGGGAGGTGGGACCAGCTCCCCCGAAGGGGAACTGGATAGTGACAATCGGTATGAAGGGTTTCCTCTACATTGACCAATGATCTGATATGTAGGGTTGACTCCACATAAGGTCTTTGATTACTGTATCTGCCGGAACAAATACTACACTTGATCTGGTTCGAAAGCCAAGCAATCCCTTATGGGATTGGACGTTGGGGTATGTGTGTCGATGTACATATTAAAACGCCTTTTTTTCTATTTATTTAAAAAGAACATACAACTTTATGAAATTGCATTCATCTGCAAAAGATCTAGCTAATTTGAATATTCTGTTAAAGATTCATTTTAATTAATTCCCTATTAGTTTTTTTCGGTTTTCTTATGGGATAATCATCTTTAGTAAACTATTACGTGTAATTATATTCATGTAGATATTCTACATGGGTTTTTACTTGCATAATAGTTGCGTAAAAAGCTTATCATAAACACAAACCTCTTTCTAGTTATACTTATGCATGCGTATACATATATTTGTTTAAAACATTTTGCCTACCAAACTTTTCAGTCAGTTTTTGGTCTAAAAACATGAAACTTAATATATAGGATATTCGACCTCATGTGAAACGTTATATTTGGGTTTTAGCCGGGGAAAATCGATGCAAAAGTGTGAAAATTTAAAAAAAAAAATGGAATAACGGAATTATAAATATGTTTGCGTAACGTAATAGCTATTGGTTCACGTTTTGATTTTTAGCCTTGCAACAAACGTGTCTTCATAGCATTAATGTAAAAGAAAAAATAAATCGTAAGCTAATAGTTTTGGTTTCGATTCGGGTTGGTATATATATATATATATATATATATATATATATATATATATATATATATATATAAAGCTGAACGTTTGTGTGTGTGTCTTGTCACGAATAGGCTTTTATATGGTTATAGAAAACTGATCACATATAATGATAGAAGATGTATCGAGACACAAGATTGGGTATGTTTGATCTAGCATAATGATGATTCATTAAAATTGTGGAGTCTGCGTACGCGCCTGGTCCACAAAGTATGGAAATAAAACATTTTAAAATTTAGAAAAAAACGTTCACAAGTGTTTTTGATATGTATGTACATAATAATACTTTGATAAGTATGTTTTAACTTAAATAGGGATGGTATAATAAAATTGCGGGGTCTGCGTTCGCGCCTGGCCTCCATAGAATGGAAATAGGCACAAACTTTAATAAAGACTTTTCATATCTATCTGCGTAAGTATTCTTTGATAATTATGTTTCAGTTTGAAGAAATATGGTATAATAAAATTGTGGGGTGTTCGTTCGCGCCTGACCTTCATAGAATGGAAATACGAGGGGCGTGCAATAAGTAATGCTCCTGAACCACTTCCAGTTGTCTGATCTAGCTGAAATTTTGCATGTTCAATGATTTATATCTCTACGGGTTGATGTGGCAAATTACAGCTCTGAACTAATTGTGGTTTCTGTTTTACAGGTGTTTAAACTGAGTCAGATTTTAAATGGAGCCTTTTGAATGTCGAGCAGTGATAGGGTTTTTGTGTTTGAAAGGACGCACACAACAGGAGACTTTTGATGAAATGAAAGAAACTTATGGTGATAATGCCCCATCATATAACCTTGTAAAACGCTGGCATCGTGAATTAAAACATGGCCGGAAGTCTGTGGAAACAGCTCCCAGACCTGGTCGCCCCACCTTCTGCCGTTGATGAGGCATCTGTCCGTCAAGTTGAGGCTGCCATTTTGGAAGATCGGCATATTACTATTTGCCAAATAGCCCAAGATGTCAAGATTAATACAGGGTCTGTGGAAACTATCATTCATGACCATTTGCATATGCAGAAGGTGTCTGCCAGATGGATTCCCAGGTTGCTCACAATATTCCAGAAGAGAGAACGCGTCGAGTGCTTGAGGATGAATTTAGAGATGTGTGAAGAAGATGAGTCAAAGTTTTTAAAAAGACTGATTACGCAGGATGAAACCTGGGTCCATCACTATGATCCAGAGACAAAAGCCCAGTCGATGCAGTGGAAGCACTTGGATTCACCACCTCCAAAGGAGGCAAGGGTGCAGCCCTCCGCTGGCAAGGTCATGTTCACAGTCTTCTGAGACTAGGACGTAGTAGTGATGACAGATTTCCTGGCAAAGGGTACCACAATTACAGGAGCATATTATGCTTCACTTTTGAGGAAATTAACGGAAGCTATCAAAATCAAGAGGCGGGGCAAGATCAGCAAAGGTACCCTCCTCCTGCAGGACAACGGTCCGGTCCACAACTCGCATGTCGGAAGATCAGAAGCACAGGCGTGTGGTTATGAAATCCATCCCCCATGCTCCCTGTTCTCCGGACCTTGAACCTTCTGACTTTCACTTCTTCCCAGCCATGAAGTTGTTTGTGAAAGGAAAGCGTTTCCCAGATGATGCAGCCTTGATTTCTGAAGTTACGTCGTGGTTGAAGGATAAACCTGGGGTGTTCTACAAAAACGGTCTCTAGAGCTGCGTTAAACGATGGGACGAATGCATAACTCTGGATGCTTCCTATGTATAGAAAGAATAATAACTATGCCAAGTTTCGTTGCTCTACTGCTATATGAAGTGGGTTAGGGGCATTACTTATTGCACGCCCCTAGTATGTCACAAAGTTTAATAAGGTTTTTAAATATAGATCCACAGAATATTGCCATAAGTGTTTCAGTGTGAACAGGTATGGTATAATAAATTATGGGGTTTATCTATTTTATTTTTACTTTCATCATATTTTGCTTTGGTTTTGATACCCCCAAATTCGAAGCTATCTCTTTATAACCCTTCCTTTTCATAACCTATCATACTTTCATAAATCAGAGTCCATTTGCTGTAGGCTGCTTTTGAACCCAGTAAACGACGAATACTTTTGCTAGTATATATATATATATATATATATATATATATATATATTTAGGTTGGTATCTGGGTTACATTGATTCACTACGAGAGATGCACCCAAGTCTTCGTTAAGACATGATATCTAGGAGAAGGTAACTCTGATATAAAAACCTGCAGTCTGCTGTATACTCTGTCCTATGGTAATCATCTGCATCGACAAACGTTAGCAGTGATACCAAAAAGCGTGAATGGTTCTACACAAAGCCTTCACCACTATAAACAAATAATCTGTGTGGATTTCCGAGCAACCTAGATGTTGTGATGGAAGCTTATATGTCGACATCGAACGCAGAGTCCATCATATATCTATCTATCTATCTATCTATCTATCTATCTATCTATCTATCTATCTATCTATCTATATCTCTCTCTCTCTCTCTCTCTCTCTATATATATATATATATATATATATATATATGAATAAAAAAGAATACGAAAAGTATAAAAGCTTATAACTTTTCTTTATTCGTTTTCAATTGGTGACGTGCAGGAATACAAAATAATATAAAACAAAATTAAAAAACTTTTTTTTATAATATATATATTTATATACATATATATATATATATATATATATATATATATATATATATATATATATATATATATGGCATTTTCAAACTTTTTTTTAAAAAAGAAAATATAGGGGAGAAATTTAATTTCTTCCCTATTTTTTCTTTAAAAAAAACGTTTGAAAATTCCATCGTTGGTCACTGATGAGGTTGGCGAAAGACGTCTAGGGTTTTAAAAAATTATTTTTTCCGCTATTTGTAAATTTCGTACCATAAACAAATTCTTTTAATATATATATATATATATATATATACATATATATATATATATATATATATAGGTATATATATATATATTATAGGTATATATATATATATAGAGAGAGGTTTTCACTTATATATATATATATATATATATATATATATATATATTTATATATAAGTGAAAAGCATCAACCTCTAAATTTATGCTATAATATATTTTACATATCGAGATATATACCATAGTAAATAATGTCTACAAATATAACTGCCAATGATTAAATTATTAAAGAAGAATCGAACTGAATACTTTGCCAGCCATGATTTTATAAACACAAAAAGAAATAAATCAGGTGAGAAGCCATTTGGATTTCTTGGCAGGACGCACAACGTGCCAGCTGTTTAAATACCCTGACCACGGCTCATAGATGGCAAAAACAGTTTCAGCGGTTGTGTTTTGGATAACTCAGATGTATTTAGCTATCATGACCTCGGAAGTGAGTATACTATACAAAACTTTTATTATACACGGCGTTTTTATTCTCGTATTTTTTTTAATTACTGCTCGGTCGTAAAATACGCATAAATAACATATTTTAATTCATACAGATTTCTTATTAATGACTAGCGACGGGGAGGGGTGGAAGGGGCTTCCGGCTTTTCCCGGGCGTAAAATACACGTTAATATGATATTTGTCCAGATTTCGTATATATTATTATAGAGTCGTGATTTCAAAAGTAAAAAAAAAAAAAGTATTCGTGTGTCATCAGCTAAAATCGAAACCGAACCATCCAAAGCTGGTGACGTTACCACTGTATCAACGTGACACACATATAAACCGATTAAAAATTAAAAATAAAATAAGATGAATGTAGACAATGCATAACGTTCTTTTTTTTTTTTTAATCTGGACCCATTTTTGACCCCTAACAAATTTTTTTAACCAGCTAAAGACCCATAAAATAACACCCGTAAAAAATCCAATCATTTGAGGCCTCTAGCGCCGCTCTGCGACTTTTAGTTTCGGAGGAGATAGAGTTTGAAAATATGGAGACAGTAAGACAAACAGAGCGACAGCCAGATGTTATATATTAGATTATAGACATAGATTATTTATTTCTATAAATCATTACCCAATATATAGTAATGATTTCAAAACTTAAAAAGATATTTGACTTGCGTACCATCCACCAGCGTTGATTTCCATCCGAGCTGCCGACACATACATACGAAAGGCTAAAAATTAAGTGACTTTGACCTATGAATGCGTAATTTTACGCATGCGCAAAACTGTCTGCAGAAGTAACGTTTTATACAACTTATCTTGCCAAAGCTAATTTTGTTTCCAATTTTGACCCCTTAACAGCAACTTTTGCTGGATAAAAATAAATTCGAAAATGCTCCATCGGTCCAAATATCCTATATATCAAATTTTAACTTTTTAGATCAAATATTCA
Organism: Euprymna scolopes; assembly: GCF_053919585.1. Lineage (NCBI taxonomy): Eukaryota > Metazoa > Mollusca > Cephalopoda > Sepiida > Sepiolidae > Euprymna > Euprymna scolopes. The sequence goes on along the minus strand of NC_136509.1, from coordinate 22,391,299 downwards.
TATATATATATATATATATATATATATATATATATATATATATATATATATATATATATATATATATATATAATCATACATATATATATATATATATATACATACATACATATATATATATACATACATATATATACACATACATATATATATACATACATATATATACATACATATATATATATACACACATATATATATAGTAAGTTATGAAAATATATATGGCAATTAAGCTACACAGAATATTGCGCGTTTCATTCTCGTGAGAATTCGTCAAGACTAACGAATTCTTACGAGAATGAAACTTGGAATTTTCTGTGTAGCTTAATTGCCATATATATTTTCATAACTCACTACCTAAGTCTACCTATGTATTGAGCACTGTTGAAGTAAATACTGAAAAATTTACGCATGAAATTATATCTTCATATATTAATTTTTGTGATTAAATGAAGTAATCATATATATTTCTGTGTGGTAGAACATTTTAACCTTAAATTCTACGCAATTATGCAGAATGTAGAAACTATGCCTGGATAGAATTCAGCGTTATGGTGAAATGAAACCAATCATCTAATACGAAATCGTAAGAAATGAATAAGTAATTAATGAATGCTCGCGTTTCAAAGTAGTTAAACTTCATGCAGTCGCTCGCATATCCATGACTAATTATATTAAAAAAAGTTAATTTAATAATTTTTAAGTAGAAAAAAGTAGGCTTTTAATATCAATGTCATAGACAAGAAAAACCTCAATTTTGTAGGTATATAGATTTCCTTAGCAACAACAACAACAACAAAAAAGAAGCTTTCGGCGTCTGGAAACCTCTACAGAAGTAAATTGTTATTTTAATGCTTGCCAGGTTGCTCGGAGGGGCACAAGTCTAGCAAGTTCATCGGAGCACATGACAAGCACAAAGATGCAGCATTGCGGGGATGCGACAGAAGCTAAAGCTTGGTAAACTATTACGTTGATCGCTCTTTTGGGGACCCAGGAAGACTAGTGCTAGGTGTAGCAGTCCAAATATGAAATTAATACTCCAAGCATGGTTGCTTTCTAGAATTGCAGATTACTGATAAGAGGTACGAAGTGCCTTCAATAAATTTGCAGGCATTTTTCGTATGAGAACTATTATTGATAAGTACACGCATGAAACTCTAGTATCTTTGAAGTAATTTCTTTCGGGTGGGCTGTAATGCACTTGTACCGTTCCAATAACTTCTGGAAGACCCCAGCTCGACTCATACAAGATGGTCCAAAAACAGTGTGAAGCGTTCCACACATTTCTGTGGCATTTTTCCAAATTTAAAACATTTTATGCCATATTATTCTTATAAAGTGTCCTCTTGTCCAGATTGCATTTTTAAAAAAAATTATCAGCTTTAGTAGATTTCTTTTATAACTGTTCATTTGATCACCTGAAATCATGAAAATTGGTCAGTCATCTCATAAGATGTATAGCAATAACATACTGAATTTTCAAGAGTATACGACAATTTTAAATGCCTGTACAAAAAAAAAGCCTGGAAACTTATAGAAGTTTTCTAGCAATGTAAATGAAGCCGACTTTTTTTTCAGCAACCTCACAGTCATATTAGTGAATCTCTTTTAGCTCTTGCACTGATTGGCCTTCTTCAGATGTCTTTAAAGTCTGCACTTATTTTGGAAAACGAAATCACGATTACGTTGTTTGAATTATTTTGCACTCCCGACCAATTTTGTGTTGCAAATTCTCTAAAACCAGATAACATTTACGATGTTTTTAAGTTGATGTTGTTTGCATATGCTACAATCGCCACTTAATTTTTTTGTTTCACAGTGATCACCACTTATCAAGGCCCAGAAGTCACTCAGGGATAAGGGTTATTGCAAGTACATTACGTTAGTGTAGAGATTTGATGAAGTGTTTACTTAAGGGGGCGGTTCATTAGGAATTTGTTAACGTTGAACTTGAAGACATCCAAGTTGTAGTCAGGTGGGAAGCAGGCAGACGGAATCTATCTATCTATCTATCTATCTATCTATCTATCTATCTATAGATGTTATTTGTTTTTGTTTTTGGGGACCAAGAGTTTAATTGCGTTGGAATTACAAAACCCAGGGTTGGAAGTTCGAACCTGTAAGTAATTAGTCCGTCTTTTTTCATTTTATTTCAATGTAAAAACGCAAATCAAGCGGCCCCTTGGATATCTGAGTGCTCAAATAAAGTTCTCTCTTATCTCCTAAACGTTCAGTTTGTAAAACAGTGGATAACATCAATTTCTCTCTCTCTCTCCGCATAAACACCTATCTATCTATCTATCTATCTATCTATATATATATATATATATATATATATATATATATATCTGTCTGTCTGTCTGTTTGTCTGTCTGTCTACTATTATATAAAGGGAACTGTGTGTGCGTGTGTGTGTGTGTGAATGAGTTCCCCGTGGACTCCGAAACGTCTAAACCGATTTTTATGAAATTTCAGGCAAATCTACTTTATCTATCTGGCAATGTTCTAAGATAGGTTTTGTATCATGTTTTCGATAAGTATCAATAATCGAAAGAATCCCATGAATAAAAGGAACAGACGATTTTGACCAAAGTTAACACCTTATACAGCCTAACATCACATGAGCATTTGGGAAGTTTCATTATCGCACAAGCAGAAAGGGCCGGCATATAAAAACAAGGTTCTTTGATATGACAGGAGCGCGTTCCAAATAAAAGTTTCTGTTTAAAACATAGTTGGAACATAATACTTGACTTTTTCATTTTAAACTTAAATTTAAGCCATTATCACCGCACAAACAGTAAAGCCAGGCTCATCAAAACAACAGCAGGTTTTTTTTTTTTAAATGACAGGGACGCGTTTGAAATTAATGCTTCCGTTTAGAGCACAATTGAAACATGATACTTGACTTTTGCATGTTAAACTAATTCAAGCTATTATATATAAAAGTAATTATATAATAGCAACAGTAAGTGCAATGTAAATTATAACTTATTATGAACTAAGTTACTACAGAGAGGCATGTGAAGCTTCCTCTCAGTGGACTCCGATTGGTCCCTAACTAGAGCAGGCAATCAATCGATTTGATAGAAAAATGGGCGGCTTGACCATTTCAAACCGCCCATTTTTCATTAAAAATATAGGAGGAGAAAACATTCGTTAATCTTAGGCAACGTCGGGTCTCCCTGCTAGTTTGGTCCTGGATATGACCTTAAACTATATCCAGTGGTGGACCTCAGCTTGCGGGCTTTGGGGAGTGTGGAGCCACCCTTCAATTGCCATTGCTCCCAGGTCCACTCTGATCCGGAGTGGTAGTACCTGTTAGGGTCCCAACTATGGGTTAAATAGAAACCGACTTGAAAACAACAAATATATTCTATTAAAATTTTTTTCCAACCAACCCTGCTAGACTATGTTATAATGTCACTTCCTTTTTGGATTCTAGCACAGAAAATCATCTGGTCTGGTGGAGTATCGAGCTAAGTGTTGTTACTCGAGGTAACATCACTAGGAGGAGCCAGTGTATAGCCATTTCGAGGGTATGGTAGTTGGCTTTCAAGGACAGGGTTGAATGATAAAAATATCGCCCCAAAACAACACTACAGCTTCATTTTAAAACTTTTATTGAAAAAATCAATTCAGGTAACTTGATTATGTAGTAGAGCTGATATCTGTTCAACGTAATCGCATTCTGCTTCAATCACCGCCTCGATACGGGTCTGGAACTAGGAGCATGCGTTTTCTACTAGCGCCGGTGGGAGCTCGGCGAATACTCGGTAGATGGCGGCGATGAAGCTCGATGTGTGACCAAACGAAGTAGTTCAGCGGATTCAAGTCGGGGAAGGCAGTGAGAGAAAGGTACAAAGTCGTTGCACTCCTTCTGAAGCAAAAGACAAAGGATACCACCTGTAGGGGCAGCTGCGCGTGTAACCGTGAGGCAAAGGTTGCGTAATCTACAACTCCACCGCTCCTGTATCGACACTGTTTAAGTCTAGTGGCAAAGAGAAGTCCAGGACGACTGGAAACAATGCCGAGATAAGCGGAGAGCACATACAGCACCTGGAAGTCCCAAATGGTCACTCATCTGGTACTGGCCAGGCTCATTGTTGCTTAACTTCGGTGAGCTGACGGGAACCGGTGTATCAAACGGTATTATGCCGTATGCACCACGTCTACGACAATTTTAAATGACTGTACAAATATTCTGGAAACTGAAGCGACCTCGTATGATGTCGGCATAAAAAGTCCCAACGAAGCTTAATAGCTAAGCAATTAACCTACTAAAACCAAACATTCAGCGTTATATACACGTATAAGAAAATAAACATCTAAAAAAAAAAAACAATTTTAGTCGTTCGTTATCCCCATAAAAAATGAATTAACAGATATGTTTGAAAATTTGCCAAAATTAGCAATATTTTAGTTGTGCCTTTAAAATATGATTTTTTAAAAAATTTCAAATGACAGAATCATAGAAATCTCGGGAAGTGAATGGCCGATGACGGACATAAAACATAACGTTAATTAAAAAAAAAAAACCCATCTAAATCACGTGTCCGTAGAGGAAACTACATGAATATTCCTATATATAGCACATGATTAGGTAACCAGCTGCAATAAATGAACACTTTCTCCCTTTCGCTCTCCCCCCCCTCTCTCTCTCTCTATATATATATATATATATATATATATCGCTAGATTCAGCCACTCTGATGAGTCGTAGACGACGAAACATGTATCAGTGGATAATTACATTTTAAAAATTATATTTTAAAAATAATATATATATATATATATATATATATATATATATATATATATATATATATATATATATATATATAACTGCCGGCTGTCAACACGACGGTTCTAGGTTCGATTCTTGGCTTGGGAGAGGGGTAGAACTGCCGACTGTCAACACGGCGGTTCTAGGCTCGATTCTTGGCTTGAGAGAGGTGCTAGTCTAGCGGCACTGATGAATTGTGATACAACGAAACAGGTCTGTATGTCGATGACTACAAATATTATATATATATATATATATATATATATATATATATATATATATATATATATATATATATATATATATATACTAGCAGAGTGATCCGACGTTACCCTGGATTGAATGGTGATCAACGAATGCTTCATACTCCCATATTTTTATTGTCATCAAAGATGTAATAGCCCATTTTAAATTAAATCGATTGACTGCCTGCTCTAATCGCGGTCCTATCGTAATGCACGTGGAGGAAGCTTCACACACCTCTCGAACTGACTAAATTCACAATATATTGTCTACATTGCAATGTAGAGAACGTTGATTATATAAAGTTATTTTTCATATATGATAGCTAGCATTACAATCTAAAATGCAAAACGTATCATGCTTTAATTTTGCTCTAAACAGAAACATTAATTCAAAACGCGCATCTGTCATATCAAAGAACCTACTGTTGATTTTGTATACCTGCCATTACTGGTTGGGCGGTAATAATGGCTTGAATTAAAGTTTAAAATGAAAAAGTCAAGTGTCATTGTAAAATTGTTCTTTAAACAGAAACAATCATTTCGAACGCGACTCCGTCATATCAAAGAACCTACTGTTGAATTTACATGTTAGGACTTTCTGCATTAAATTTATACAAACATCGATGGCTACATATGTACATACATGTTTCTGTAATCACCCGTTATTGGGGAAAGTACGTCTTCAGGCCAAGAATTTCCCTCGAAAACTCTAAATTCTTGGCCTGAAGACGGCGTCTCCCGAATAACGGGTGATTACAGAAACATGTATGCACATATGTAGCCATCAATGTGTGTATAAATAAATTTAATGTACCTGCTCTGTTTACTCAATGAGCATTTTTTAGTGGGCACATGTTGTTTCAATGGATATACTTTTAGCTTCTAGGAAACGAAGCTACAGTGCCATAATATATACATGTACGATATATATGTATATATATATAGAGAGAGAGAGCTAGGAAGTAAGTTATTTAATTGCCATATATATTTTATAACTTACTATATATATAAATATATATATATATATATATATATATATATAGTAAGTTATAAAATATATAGCAAAAGTACCCGTCGTTGACTGGGTTCAAAAACAGCCAACAGAAAATGGACTCCGATTTATGAAAGTATGATAGGTTATGAAAAGAAAGAGTTGTAAAGAGATAGCTTCGAATTTGGGGGTATCAAAACCAAAGCAAAGTATGATGAAAGTAAAAATAAAATAGATAAACCCCATAATTTATTATACCATACCTGTTCACATTGAAACACTTATCACAATATTCTGTGGATCTATATTAAAAAAACCTTGTTGAACTTTGTGACATATTTCAATTCTATGGAGGTCAGGCGCGAACGAACACCCCCTAATTGTATTATACCATATTTCTTCGAACTGAAAGATAATAATCAAAATATACTTACACAGATAAATATGAAAAGTCTTTATTAAAGTTTGTGTCTATTTCCATTCTATGGAGGCCAGGCGCGAACGCAGACCCCACAATTTTATTATACTATCCGTTAAAACATACTTATCAAAGTTAAAACATACTTATCAAAGTATTATTATGTACATCTATATAAAAAACACTTGTAAACTTTTTTTTTAATTTTTAATTTTTTTTATTTCCATACTTTGTGGACATGCGCGTACGCAGACCCCACAATTTTAATGAATCATCATTATGCCAGATCAAACATGGCCATACCTATGCCTCGATACATCTATCATTATATGTGATCAGTTTTCTATAAGAGTCAACCATATAGGAGCCTATTCGTGACAAGACACCCACACACAGACGTTCGGCTATATATATATATATATATATATATATATATATATATATATATATATATATATATACAGGATGTCCATAAAGTCCGTGTGTACTTTAAAGAAATTATAATTTTATTTGTATGTGCAATAGAAATAATCTGTAAAATGGGGTTGAAAGAAGTAAATCTATATTTTTTAACCTTTTATTGAAATTTCATTTAACTTTCCACATGCCCTCCATCATTAGCAATACAAAGGGTAATACGATTTCGCAGTTCACGAATAACATTTGCCAAATGATTTATAGTAATGTCTGAAATCACATTAGTTATTCAAGCTTTCAAATCTTCCAATGAACTAGGTTTGCTTCCATACACAATTGTCTTCACATGTTCCCATAAAAAAATCGAATGGACTCAAATCTGGCGAACGTGGAGGCCAATGAAATGGTCCACCCCTTCCAATCCATCTATTAGGAAATTCCTGATTTAGAAACTGTGTAACACGCCGAGCAAAGTGACAAGGAGCTCCATCTTGTTGAAACACTGTATCATCTTTCAAGTTTAATTGTTCAAGTTGCGGAATAAAGTAATTCTTCAACATATCTAAGTAGCTTTCACTGCTAATAACATGATCTTCAAAAAAATATGGCCCTATGATTCGAATTATTCCCAAAGCACACCACACATTAACTTTAAGAGAGTCCCTTTCATGTTCAACAGTTTCATTTGAGTTTTCAGTTCCCCAAATTCAGTAATTATGCCTGTTGACCTTGCCACTAATGTGAAATGTTGCTTTATCAGAAAACAGTAAATTACTCACGAATGCATCATCATTGCAAAGCTTTTCATTGAACTGGTGACAGAAAGTTAACTGTGCATAATAATCCTCTTCTAACAACTGTTGATGTAATTGAATTTGGCAAGATTTCATATAAAGTTTTGCCCGCAGAATTTTATGCGCAGTAGACTTTGGCAGCCCGGGCTCCAATGATGCCCGTCTTGCATACTTTCTTGGACTTGCAGTAAAGGATTCTTCTATGGAAGCAACATTTTTGTCACTGACACATCGCCTTCCAGACTGTGGTTTATCATGGACAGAGTCTGTCTCTTTAAATTTTTTCATTCATTTAACAATGGTGTTCCTATGAGGCGGTTTTTTTTATTGTATTCAATTCTACACTTTCTTTGTACAGCAATAGTAGATTTCAATCCAGCCAACCAAAGGACACAGTTTACTTTTTCCTCAATTGAAGCCATGGCATCAAATTGATTCTGAAAAACAAAAGAAAATATTTTTTACTTATTTTTTACTTATCTAAAAATTGTTACGAATTTTGTAGTGAAAAATTATTCAATAACTATACTTAAAACTACATACATGAAACTTTATAACATTTTTTACAGATTATTTCTATCGCAAATATAAATAAAGTTATAATTTTTTTAAAAGTGCACACGAACTTTATGGACTGTATATATATATATATATATATATATATATATATATATATATATATATATATATATGTGTGTGTGTGTGTGTGTGTGTGTGTGTGTGTCTGTGTGTGTCTGTGTGTGTCTGTGTGTGTGTATAAAAAATAAAAATACCAGCGGTTATTGACGTTATGTTTTGAGAAAAATAGAAAAACCGAATAAAATTATTAAAATAATCAACGTTTCGTCCTTATTTCAGAGTACATCTTCAGGATACTGAAGTAAAAATGCAAGAAAAGAAAAAGTCATAGATCATACGAGAAAGAGGGCAGTTTTTGAATCCTACCCATGTCAGGAAGGACAAACATATGTGTGCGTATGGGAAGGTTGGGTTGTTCAAATGTCTATATATACACTTTTAAAAATGCATTAAATAAATATGTACACTTTTTTTCTCTAAACTTATTCATTTTGTTGAAATATTTAAGGAAAAACTGTTAACCAGGATCTGTCTTTATATTTTGTTCTTTGATTATTATTTTCCCTATGGTAGGGGCTAAATGGTAGAAGCCTTTTCTTCGCGTAATAGTATTAGTGTTTAATATTAGTGCTGATCCAAAAAGTCTTTTTTTTAGCTCTATCTATGACGTATTTTATAATTTTCGCATGATCTAAATTAAATGAGTGATCGTGTTCTCAACAAAATAAATATGTTTAGAGAAAAAAAAAGTGTACATATTTATTTAACGCATTTTAAAAGTGTATATATAAACATTGGAAAACCCAACCTTCCCATACGCACACATATGTTTGTCCTTCCCGACATGGGTAGGATTCAAAAACTGTTCTCTTTTTCGTATGATCTATGACTTTTTCTTTTCTTGCATTTTTACTTCAATATCCTGAAGATGTCCTCTGAAATAGGGACGAAACGTTGATTATTTTAATAATTTCATTCGGTTCTTCTATTTTTCTCAAAACACACACACACACGCACACACACACACACACGCACACACACATACACACACACACACACACACACACACACACACACACATATATATATATATATATCGTGCTTTGTGGATTTCTTCATTTACATACATTTGAACGTTAGACATTCTACATTTGGATTATACCTTTCTTCATTGCTTTGAATCTAACGCTTATGCCTCTATTTTTCTTCATTTAACTCAACTACACCATGGAATATTATTTTTTTTCATCATGGATTCTTTTAGGCTTTTTATCCAAAAGTTATGACTGTCTATAAACATTTTTTTTGCTAAAAACCGACCATGCGCAGCGAACTTTAAGCACGAACTCATTTTCAACCCTGAGTTTTTCTCACTCGTTATTCCATTCAAAGATCGTGGAAATCGTTCACGTTCGACTGAGAAGGCCTTCTCTCTGTAAACAGAGGGAATGCCTCTTGGGTTTGAGCGTGATTAGTCCGTAGGATCTCCGAGTAATATAACGTTGCTTTATTTTAATTGCTACTCCAATTTAATTTTTTTCCCCACAGATAACTTAACGCAATGTGATCAAATATCTTTTTAAAGCATATTGTACGACGAGGCAACGCCAGGCGTCCAGCTAGTATATATATATATATATATATATATATATATATATATATATATATATATATATATATATATAAGAATGGCAACACCACATACGTGAGAGAGAGAAAGAGGGGGGACATCCCGATGCTTGTTGATTCTAACAAACTTTTGTACAGGACATAAGACACTCGAGGATTTTGTATTGTAGGTAATTAAAACTAGGTGTGTGTATGTGTATAAATATACTCTTAAAAAAACAATTTGAATTATTTTTTTTGCACATAATCGCCATAAAATACGAATTAGCAGATATTGTTTTTATTTTTTGTTTTTTCAAAATTTGCCAAAGCGAGCAATATTTTGCGTACTGTTTTGCGGTATTTTTTAAACGGGAAGGAAAGAATTTTAGAGATTTCTGAAGGCGTTTCCGGAAGAAACTGATGAATAGAAATTTTCCTTTCGGAAGTAATATTTACAGAATATGTAAGTAATTATGTTAGTCCGAAAAAAAAGGTAAGATTGTTCATCACATGAGAACTTATTATTTGACTTTTTTCTCTGCCGAAAAAACGTCGTCTGACGAAGACATACACATACGTCCAATACGTTTTAACTACGAAGTGCCCGTGAAAAAAAACTTACATGTTTTTTGAAGGCAGAGAGAAAAACTCACGTCTGCGTCAATAATTGATGCATGATGCAACGTCTTCTGTATTTTCCCGAAGGTGTGAGACGGAAATATGTCCGCCTGAGACATGTACAACAATTCCGAAGCTACTATCTCCACTTAACGCCGGACAAAAGCGCATCATGTATTTGTAAATACAAAGTGTATATATTAAGGTAACTATTTCTGAATACATGAAGAAGATGCTCTCCGCCAAATTCCCAGGTCATGGATATGACCTTAAACTATATCCAGTGGTGAGGCCCCAGCTTGCGGGCTTTGGGGAGTGTGGAGCTATCCTTTAATTGCCATTACTCCCAGGTCCACTCTGACCAGGAGTGGTAGTACCTGTTAGGGTTCCAACTATGGGTTAAATGCTTCAAACATTTCGAAATACAACGGCTAGAAACAACGCGGAGAACTTTGCAAACTTCTTTATCCAAATTTACAACATGGCAAGGAAGAAGAGCAGAAAAAAAAGAAACAATACACTGAAGATGGAGTATACCTCTGAGATATATTTGTGATAAATTTCAAACAAGTGAAATATTGGTTTATTTTCCTAGTATTACGTTGTTTTTGGCCTTCAGCGCACTTGATGCGTATTATATTATATATATATATATATATATATATATATATATATATATATATATATATATATTGCTACTTAATTTAATCACATGAATTAATATGCGAAAGTATAAATTTATGCGTAAATTTTAAGTATTTACTTCAACGGTACTCAATACGTAGGGAGAGCTAGGAAGTAAGTTATTTAATTTCCATATATATTTTATAACTTACCATATATATATGTATATATATGTATATATATATATATATATATATATATATATATATATATACTAGCAAAAGTACCCGTCGTTGACTGAGTTAAAAAACAGCCTACAAAAAATGGACTCTGATTTATGAAAGTATGATAGGTTATGAAAAGGAAGGGTTGTAAAGAGATAGCTTCGAATTTGGGGATATCAAAACAAAAGAAAAATATGATGAAAGTAAAAATGAAATAGATAAACCCCATAATTTATTATACCATACCTGTTCACACTGAAACACTTATCACTATATTCTGTGGATCTATATTAAAAAAAAAACCTTGTTAAACTTTGCGACATATTTCCATTCTATGGAGGTCATGCGCGAACTAACACCCCATAATTTTATTATACCATATTTCTTCAAACTGAAACATAATTATCAAGGTATACTTACGCAGATAGATATGAAAAGTCTTTATAAAAGTTTGTGCCTATTTCCATTCTATGGAGGCCAGGAGCGAACGCAGACCCCACAATTTTATTATACTAACCCTATTTAAGTTAAAACATACTTATCAAAGTAATCTTATGTACATCTATATCAAAAACACTTGTAAACGTTTATTTTTAATTTTTAAATTTTTTATATTTCCATACTTTGTGGACCAGGCGCGAATGCAGACCCCACAATTTTAATGAACCAACGTTCTGCCAGATCAAACATACCCATTCCTTCGTCTCGATACATCTTTTATCATTATATGTAGTCAGTTTTCTAAAATAGTCAACCATATAGGAGCCTATTCGTGAACAGACACACACACACATTTAGCTTTATATTATAGATGTGTGTGTTTGTTAATAATGTGTGGGAATTTATTTAAATCCGAAAATCTCAAACTCTTATCATATCCGCTTTCAATTTATCCTGCTCGACTCTAAGAATTATTCTGTGATTACGCTCAGCCTCATGAGCGCGGCCATCTTTGTTACCTTCACACCTATGGGATGACTTCGCTTGATAAGTCATTTGCGCTTAGCCTCGGGCCTGGGAATTAAAAAAAACACAAATGAAGCTTGCATGGTCCCCCGTGAGTGCACAGTGAACAACGCATAAAAAAAGTTGAGCATCCCCCCCCCATTTAGCTCCAAATGTCTCCAGGGGACGTCAAATCCTGGTGAAAATGAACAAACGGTACAGTTTTAGGCTTTAACATATGTAAATTTGAGTTCTGCACCATGCAAAGAAAGAAATAACTAAGTCCATTATTTGCCTCACCCCCCATTTAGCCCCAAAAGTCCCCAAGGCCTTAACATAATTAAATTTGAGTTCAGCACCATGCAAACTGCGACAAATGCGTACAAAAAAAAAAAAAAAAAAAAATGGACAAATATGGTAAAATAGTTCCCAAAATGGAGTGTTTTTATTAGCCTTAAAAGAGCCCCTGGGGCAAATAAAAGAGTTATCATGAAGTATAGGCAAGCATAATTATATAGAAATCAGTTAGTTACTTTTCAGAAAGGCATCCATTTTGTGTTTAATAAGCACAAAAGTGTCAATTTTAGCCATTTTAATCCGAAAAGCACCCCTAGGGAGGGGGAAGCGGAGTTTTCCCGGAAAATTCGTCCTGTTACTTTTTTACTCATATCATGTTTAATGTTTGTGCAAAATTTCCAAAAATTCCAAGGCGTAGTTATTTAGAAAAAAAATGCGAAAAGACGAACGGACAAGGGCGAATTTACAGGCCCACCCTCCTTTTGTCGGGGAACAAAAAAAAAAAAAAAAAAATTGCACGCAGAATATAATCGAGTGATGAGCGACGTTGGTTCTTCGAGTACGGAGATGTTTTATTTATCTTGCTTGGTGTTAATCGTGCGTCACCCAGTGCAGAATTCAAGAGAAAGGCAAGTTATAAAAAGAGACACGGGCAAACACATGCAATTGGTTTCTCACTCTAACTCCAACCTCTTATCTATTTAAGTACGTATGAGTATATATATATATTGCATATATAGACAATAAAACGTACGGAGAGGGTTTCTGCGTTTGCCAACTTTAACGAGCGTTTCACGATTGCAATAATAATTCCGCTTATCACGGATTTTAATCTCTTTTTAAGTTTGCGATTGTTTTTCTTGTCGTTTCTCAGAATTGACTAACATCTTGAAATCATGAATAATTATTCTTTGAAGAAATTTTAGACATACATTTCCCAGTGGCAAGCGTACTCATTGTATATTTCTATTTCTCTCTCTCTCTCTCTCTCTCTCTCTTTCTCTTTCACCCTTCCACTCCCTCTTTCTTTCTCTCTCCCTCTCTCACACACACACACACACGCACACACACATATTTATAGGAAAACAATAAGAATGGAAAATGAAGCCACAAAACTATATATTGGTAAATATAGAATGGTTCATTAATTTAATAAGGGAAGACATATATTTAGTTGGAGGATAGAAGGGACTCTTTATGCCAAAGCATTTCGAAGCCTAATGCTTCTCATCAAAAGAGTAGAGAATATTCTAGGTAACATAATGGGGAGGCGACGTCTAGCGTGGGATTCATCAGGAACGAAATAAATTAAATTATAGAGGATGTTAGGGGAATTAGATCGAATTCTTATTGTTTCCCTATATATGCTCCAATGAAACTTTGTTGCGCTTTATATTATCCCGATAAGTCTCCTCTTATAGAATTGAAATCACTCTCTTCAATTAAGCTATATATATATATATATATATATATATATATATATATATATATATATATATATATATATATATATATATATATATATATATATGTCAGGTCATGTTATATGCTACTGGTACCATGTAACCCAGTACTACCTGCCTCATGGTTGGGTCATCGGCGATTAAACTGGTTTCCCCACCAGACTTGTTTGGTGAGGAAGGCGGCTAGTCTCCCTGAAGGATTAAAAACAAGACCTTTCAAAGGGCGAATGAACCCTTTTTCGGGGTCAATGGCCAACTAGCACCGTGTGTGTTTGTATGTATGTATATATGTGTTGGGGTGGAGAGGGCTCCCGTAAGCCCTGGTGAAGGCAAGCTTTCTGGGAGAAGCAAATCTTTGATTTAAAAAACCCATAAAGTGGGAGACCAATACTCGCATTAAGCTGGTCTGCAGTTTAATTTGTTGCTGTCTATCTTGCTCTTGCTTGTTGCTGGATCTCAACATTTTGAACCGAGAGAGAGATTTAGCTGTCGTACAAAGCTAAGACTCTGTAACATCATCTGTGTATAGATACTCCCTCAGGCATTTGTCGATAAAAATAGTCCTGTGGCAATGGAAAAGTTGTGACGCGTGGAGGCTTGAAATGCTGGAAGCATGTAATAATTGATCTCAATGACCGTCTTCAATGTCATGCCTGCTTAAGCGTGTGAATTCACCGGTAGGATTAAAAAAAAGTCATTTTTTGGCTCACGGACTTTAAGTATTTGAGGGAGTAGCACTCGTCTGACAAGACGTTGCAATAAAGATATATATATATATATATATATATATATATATATATATATATATAGGTATTCAAGAGAGATAGCTCATGAACTTATCGACGTTATTAAGAGTGATAAATAAAAGAACAAGATATATATTTATTAATATAAACAAATTTACACGGTCGCGACAACTGGCTTTCTTTTGTGGGGAAAAAAAACTTTTTTAAGTCGCATGACGAGGACTTTAGATTGGTGCAAAACAATGTTCTTTTTTTGACGTTCAACTATCTATCTATCTATCTATCTATCTATCTATCTATCTATATCTATATATCTATAAAAGTGAACGTGTCTGTCTGTCTGTCTGCCTGTGTACATTTCCCTACGCAATAACTCTGTCAATTTTTAGTCTATAGACTCGAAATTTGAAATACCGGGTACTGAGATTTGGGAAAATCGATGTGACGGGTGTCAGCCAGAAATTTGGCTGTTAACGGGTAAAATTTCAACGATTTGACCTTTAAGAACTCTACCTAACTCCTCCGACAATTTTGGGTCTAGACACTTGAAATTTTAGATATAGGTTCCTTGAACATGGATCTAATTTAATAAAGTAGTTTGAGCCCGAAACTATAAATTTTAAGGGGTCATAATAGGGGTCAAATTAAAAAAAAATTTACTCTTTTTTTTTTTGCTCAGCATACACCTCCAAACACCCGGGCAACGCCGGGCTGAAATGCTAGTATATCTATAAAAGTGAACGTGTCTGTGTATCTGTGTGTCTGTGTGTGTACATTTCCCTACGTAATAAGTCTGCCAATTTTAAATCTACAGACTCAAAATTTGATATACAGGGTACTGATATTTGGGAATATCTATGTAAGTGATTTTCAGCAAGAAATTTGTCTGTAAAGGGGTCCAAGTTCAACGATTTGACATTTGAGAACTCTACCAAACTCCTCTGTCTTAACACTTGAAATTTAAGATATTGGTTCATTAGACATGGACCTTACTTAATAACTTCATTTGAGCCCAAAACAATAAATTTTAAGGGGTCATAATAGGGGTCAAAGTTAAAAAAATTACTGCTTTTTTTTTTTTTGCTCAACATACACCTCCAAATCCCCGGGCAACGCCGGACACCCATGCTAGTATATTTATAAAAGCGAAAATGTCTGTGCGTGTGTCTGTCTGAGTGTGTACATTTCTTTTCTCTAGCAAATAACTCTGTCAATTTTCAGTCTACAGACTCGAGATTTAACATAAGGGGTACTGAGATTTGCGAAAATCATTTCAATCGGTTTTCGGCAAGAAATTTGGTTATTAAGAGGTCAAAGTTCAACGATTTGACTTTTAAGAACTCTACCAAACTCCTCCGCCAATTTTGAGTCTAACCCCTTGAAATCTTAAATGTAAGTTACTTGGACATGGGTCAAACATTTTAATTCAATTTGAGTCAAAAACAATATATGTTAATGGGTCAAAATTGGGGCCAAAGATTTTTTAAAAATTAACTTCTGCGGTCTCTACCAACTTTTCTCTTTGGTAGTTAAGAAAGCCTATGATATAGAAATTCATTACCGTACATATTCACACTTTTTAATATATATATATATATATATATATATATATATATATATATATATATATATGCACATAAAGTTATGAACAGTACATAGGGCAGAACTGCTAGTATATCTATAAAATTGAAAATACATGTGTGTGTGTAAATTTCCCTACCAAATAACTCTGTGAATTTATGGTCTAGAGACTCGAGATTTGACATAAGGAGTATTGAGACAGACAGAAATTTCGGACAGAAATTTGGCTCTCAACGGGTAAAAGGTCAACGATTTGACCTTTGGAAATTCTACCAATCTCCTCCGCCAATTTTGGATCTAAACACTTGAAATGTTAAATGTTGGTTACTTGAACATGTATCAAACTTTTAAATTTGATTTGAGCCCCAAATAATGAATGTTAAGGGGTCAGAGTTGGAGTCAAAGTTAAAAAGAAATTTGACGTCGGCGGTTTCTCCCAAATTACTCAGCCAATTTCGGGTCTAAACATTTGAAATTTTACATAAATTGGTTACTGATCTGAACTACGCCGCCATCTTGGTTACTGATCTGAACTACGCCGCCATCTTTGTTCAACACAATATCTCATAACTTAAGAGGTTAACTACGCCACAGACCGCATTTGATTCTTGGTCGCCATCTTGGTTACTGATCTGAACTACGCTGCCATCTTTGTTCAACACAATGTCTCAAAACTTAACACGGGTATTAAGAGATAGATTGACCTTTTTAATCGGTTTACGTCGAAAATTTCAAGTGCCAAGGGGTCCAAGTTCATAAGATTTGACCTTTGAGGTGTTTAGCAAACTACCTAGCCAATTTTGGGTCTAAACATTTGAAATTTATACATAACGTGTATTCAGGCATCCGACAAGCATTTTTATCAGTTTTGCGGGGAAATTTTGGTTGCCAAAAGGTCAAAGTTTAAAGAGTTGACTTTTGCAGATTCTACCAAATTTCTCCGCTAATTTCGGGTCTAGATATAGGTAACTTGGGCATAGGTAAAACTTTCTTTTTTTTTTGATTTGAGACCAAAATATTAAAAGTCAAGAAATAAAATTGGGGTCAAAGTTAAACAAGATTACCCTCTGCGGTCTTTGAGAAATTACTTGGACAAATTTTGGTCTAAACATTTTAAATCTTACATAAAGTGTATTCACACGTAGGACAAGTTATGAACAGTGCAAAGCCGAGCTAAGCTGCTTGTATATATATATAAAACGGCATTATTTTTGCACCAACATATATATATATATATATATATATATATATATATATATATATATATATATACAGAGAGGGAGAGAGAGAGAGAGAGAGAGAGAGAGAGAGAGAGGGGGGGGGAAAGATTTTCAAGGGTGCTAAAAACGAAAGTAACCTCTAAAAAAACCCAGACACTCCACTTCCTAATATAAGATATATATATATGATTGTCTTATATATAAAGGCTATACGTCTGTCTGCCTGTCTCCATATTTTCAAATTCTATCTCTTCCGAAACTAAAAGTCGCAGAGCGGCGCTAGGGGCCTCAAATGATTGTTTTTTTTTTTTTTTTTAGAGACCGTTCTTTTATGGATCTTTAGCCGATCAAAATAATTTTTAAAAGGGTCAAAAATGGGTAAAAAAAAATCGTTATACATTTTGCACATTCATCTTAGTTTATTTTTAATTTGTTTTATTTTTAATCAGTCGATTTGCATGTCACGTTGGTACAATGGTAACGTCACCAGCTTTGAATGCTACAGTTTTGGTTTCGATTCTAATTGATCGCACCTAAATACTTTTCTTTTGCTTTTGAAATTACGATAATAATAATTTTTACGAAATCTGGACCAATTAAAATATCATATTTAAGCGTATTTTACGCCCGGCTAAAGCTTGACAGGTGCGAACGAACACCCCCTAATTGTATTATACCATATTTCTTCAAACTGAAACATAATTATCAAAGTAGACTAACACAGATAGATATGAAAAGTCTTTATTAAAGTTTGTGCCTATTTCCATTCTATGGAGGTCAGGCGCGAACGCAGACCCTACAATTTTATTATACCATCAGTATTTAAGTTAAAACATACTTATCAAAGTATTATTATGTACATCTATATCAAAGACACTTGTAAATGTCTTTTTCTAATTTTTAATTTTTTTTATTTCCATACTTTGTGGACCAGACGCAAACGCAGACCCCCCACCGTTCTGCCAGATCAAACATACTCATTCCTGTGTCTCGATACATCTTCTATCATTATATTAATCAGTTTTTTAAAATAGTCAACCATATAGGAGCCTATTCGTGACCAGACACACACTTACACACATACACACACATTCAGCTTTATATATATATATATATATATATATATATATATATATATATATATATATCGAGGCCCTGATGTGGGAGGTCCAGGGTTTTGGGGAGAATATCACTACCCTTTAGTGGTTGCAGTGCTGGGTCACCCTTGGACAATGTTTATTACCCATTAGCCCCTCTATTTAGGGTCACAAAAATCCAAGCCTGGTCAATGATGCTCTTGGCGGATGAGGAAGGATACCTAACGGCTTGCGCAGCGGATGAACCAGCACCGCAGTGCCGACGGGGTCAACAAGGGTGATCTACAATTCGACTTGGGTCTGCCGCAACCATCGGATGCGGCTGAATGTATGTGTGTAGAGTTTGCTGGACCGTTCTTGCCTCTGTACTTTTGCTTTCAGCGGCGAGGGTGGTAGCAGTACTGAGCAAGCTGCTTATTCCTGCTTTTGCCTAGACTGGGAGAGAGGTTAAAGTCCTGTGGCAATGGAGTGAAGGTGTACCGGCAGGTTTGATGGACTCAGAGCTCCGATCGAACTCACATTGCACCTTCGACACGGACACTAACCGACCTCCACGTCATCGTCGACATCGACGGACTGCCCGACACACACACACGCACACACACACACACACACACACACACACACACACACACACACACACACACACACACACACACATATATATATACGTTAATTTTGTTATCTTTTTATTACTGATAATAGCAGCCTCAGAATGCTGCCGTTATATTCAAATTTATTTATCTAAGAGGTAAAGCGGGGTTGCTTGCTTTCGCGCATGTACCTGCATTAAGTCGCCCCTTTTGACAGAACTCATTTTTATTTAAAATTAGCAGATGCACCTGGCGTTGCCCGGTTTTAAACGTAATGTAAAATTACTTTAAAAAATGAAGTAAAAAAAAAAAAACGGTAATGAATGCAAGTATTGTGTTTTTCTAAACAGTTCATTTCTTTTAAATAAAAAAATACATGAACTGAGATCGAAAACAACTCAAAGAGTGAGTCAAGTGCGATAACCAATAGGTCAGCTTGCGACGAACATTGTTTCAAACATAATTATTCTTAACATAAGAAAGCTGTCATGTGAACAATTCGCGCATGCACAGCCATGAAACAGTTAAGAAACAGATAAAAATACTATGATTCCCAAATACTAATTGTTCAATTTTAACCCCTTAGTAGCCCTTTTTTCGGATGAAAACCGATTAAAATGTGTCCACATGTCTGAATACCCTATACACCAAATTTCACGTCTGTAGATCCAAAACTCGTTGAGTATATAGGTTGATAGTTGTCCTCACACACACATTCTCACTTTTATAGATATACGAAAAGGAGGCTCGGAGAACCGGTGTGCGTTAAGCATGTGTCTGAAGATAAAACATGTTCAATTTTCGATTATCGATAATTATCAAAGGTATTCTGAGCCAAAACTTAACCATTTGGTGACCATCTGCTTACAGGTTTCTTTCAGATTTATTACACAAACAGCCACTAATAACTACAATACATAAAGAACTATAGCACAAACAACATAAAATATATAAACAACTTAACACTCCGATGTCTCCCGTCTTTCCTGTCACGCCCATGCAGTAAAGTTCTGTAGATTAAACAAAAAACCTGTTCAGCCGTTTCGGAGTCTATAAGGAACGATCTCACACACACACACAGACAAAGTTGCATTTATATACTTGTAGAGAGAGATTATATATTAGAGGCGTAAGTCGAGTTTTGATCTCGGCTTGAAATATTTGCTTGTCTAGCCGTAAAAAAGCTAAACAATACTGCACGTGGATGACTATATATATATATATATATATATATATATATATATATATATATATATATATATATATATATATATATGACAGGAGCTTGATATGGGTATCTAAAACGGTCCCTTATTATCAGGTTTGAAACCGACAGTACCGATGGCTTGTCTCATCTAAACTCTCTGTAAATAATAAATATAAATAATACGCTCCTATTTTCGGAATTTTTCCTTATAATGAAGTACTCTCCTGGAATCCTTTTTTCCCCAATATATATATATGTCCACGGCTGGGGAAAGGTGGATGTCTAGCCGCACTGATGGGTTATGATACAACAAAACAGTACTGTGTGTGGATGACAATTAAAGTCCTCCCCTCTGTTTGGGTTAAGCACTTTGTAAATATATTTTCACCCGACGCGTATTTATGCTATTAAGCGAAAGCCACTGTTAATTTGTTTGTAAACAAACTGACGGTTAGAGCACCGTCGCGACGGGCGAGTGTGGATTTAAAACACACTCGAGGAGAAATGTTTGCGGCACTGATTCGTGGTTTGATGATGAGAGCAGCCGAATGCCAATGCGGCAGTTGTAGGTTCGATCCACGGCTGGGGAAAGGTGTATGTCTAGCCGCACTGATGAGTTGTGATACAACGAAGCAGTAAAGTATGTGGATGGCGCATATATATATATATATATATATATATATATATGTATGTATATGTATATATATATATGTATATATATAACTACTTCATTTACTCACATAAAATTAATATACAAAGTATAAATTTATGCCTAAACTTTAAGTATTTACTTCAAAAGTGCTCAATACGTAGGTAGAGCTAGTTAGTAATTTATAAAATATATATGGCGATTAAGCTACACTGAATATTTCGCGTTTCATCCTCTCTAGGATTCTTCAGGCTTATATATAAATATTGTTTATATCATTTTTTAATGATATATATATATATAGTTTTTGAAACTGCTTATTTTAATGTTCAAACAATTAGTACCTAAATCATGTCTTAATAACAGTAATAACGATTATATTTTTATTTATTTTCTTGAAACTAGAAAAACACGTTATCCCATTTGGTGACCATCTGCTTGCAGGTTTCTTTCAGATTTATTACACAAACAGCCACTAATAACTACAATACATAAATAACTATAACACAAACAACATAAAATATATAAACAACATAACACTCAGATGTCTCCCGTCTTTCCGTTTTTTTCCTGTTCTTTTAGTTGTTTTTCTATCCATTCTACTTAAAATTTCCGAACTCTTTTCGTCTTCCTTAAACGTATCTGTTACTTTTTATGACTACATAATGCAACTAGCACTTATTCTTATCCGCATTGCACATGAGAGTCAAAGATGCTGACTGATTATTATATGTCAGATGAATCTTGGTTCTGTTATTGTTTAAACTATACATCATCCTCTGTTATTTATTTAACACTAGCTGACTTAATAGCTATTGAGCTAATGTCTCTCGGTTTACGTCCCTATTCCTTGGTTGCTTTTTTGAGTCTTTGTAGAGTAGAAAACGGGCTTTTGCGGAGTAGAAAATGGACCTTTGTAGAGTAGAAAACGGACATTCGCAGATTAAAAAATGGGCCTTTGTAGACTAGTAAACAGATATTCGGACAGTACAAAACGGGCATTTGGAGAGTAGAAAATAGGCCTTTGTAGAGTAGAAAATGGATCCGTGTAGAATAGAAAAAGGAGCTTTGTAGACTAGAAAACGGGCCATTGCAGAATAGAAAATAAGCTTTTGCAGAGTAGAAAATGGACCTTTGTAGAGTAGAAATTGGAAGTATAAAACGGGCCTTTGTAGAGTAGAAAACGGACCTTTGTACACTAGAAAACGGACCTTTGTAGACTAGAAAACGGGCTTTTGTAGACTAGAAAACGGACCTTTGTAGAGTAGAAAACAGGCCTTTGTAGACTAGAAAACGGACCTTTGTAGAGTAGAAAACAGGCCTTTGTAGACTAGAAAACGGACCTTTGTAGACTAGAAAACGGGCCTTTGTAGACTAGAAAACGGGCCTTTGTAGACTAGAAAACGGGCCTTTGTAGAGTAGAAAACGGATATTTGGACAGTACAAAACGGGCATTTGTAGAGTAGGAAACGGACCTTTTTAGAGTAGGAAAGGGGTCTTTGACAAGTAGAAAATACACCTTTGCAGAGTAGAAAACGAACATTTGGACAGTACAAAACGAGCATTTTCAGAGTAGAAAATGGACGTTTAGAAAAACGGGAATCTAAAGAGTAGAACTAAAACATTTAGCGCTTCAGCTTTTGTCTTTACCGTTTGAGCTATCATCAGACGGATAAGAAATAGAGTTAGAATTAGGATTAAGAAATAGTTTAAAATGAACTGACTGTATAAATGTATATATTTGCGCATGCGTACAAAGGCTCTTTACATCGACTTACGCCTGCCAAGTTTCGTTCTTTTTCAATTTTAACAATTTAGCGACTATTCTGTACATGACAAAAACCGATAAAATAACTGTCCACAAAAAAACAAACTATTTAACCCTACTAACTGCTACTAACGAAGCTCAACGTCGCTTAACTTCCGTTATCTAACGAAAACCGGTATGTCAACGTTATTATGCACGATTCCTTCTGGTTTAAGAGGATTAAAGCTGGTACGTGTCGACTGTCAATAGTTCTTCCTTGGTTGGTTGGTTGTTTTTGTTTTACGGCATATCAACCGTTTTCGGGTTATTTAATGCCGAATCCAAAGATTTTGAAGAAAAAATTATTTAATAGAATATATTTGTTGCTTTCACGTCGGTTTCTATTTAACCCATAGTTGGGGCCCTAACAGGTACTACCACT
This sequence comes from Euprymna scolopes, assembly GCF_053919585.1. Taxonomy (NCBI): domain Eukaryota; kingdom Metazoa; phylum Mollusca; class Cephalopoda; order Sepiida; family Sepiolidae; genus Euprymna; species Euprymna scolopes. The sequence goes on along the minus strand of NC_136509.1, from coordinate 22,368,005 downwards.
CTGGGTCAGAGTGGACCTGGGAGCAATGGTAATTAAAGGGTGGCTCCACACTCCCCAAAGCCCACAAGCTGTGGCCTCACCACTGGATATAGTTTAAGGTCATATCCAGGACCTCTATTGTAGGGACTTTTACCCTCTGCATATTCTAATGCTCCACTGACAGGGCCAAGTTCTTCCTTGAGAGTTGCATTTAAGTAATGATAGCTGTTTTCGGATTGTCCAGACGATAGGTGACAGGGGAAAGTATACGTTTCCTTTCGTAGTTGTCTGTAATCACTCCTCTCTCTCTCTCTCTCTCTCTCTCTCTCTCTCTCTCTCTCTCTCTCTCTCTCTCTGCTTATAAAACCCCGAAAGTACTATTTGGATTTTTCGGACTACTGTTCTCATCTTGAGTTTAACTTGCACAAATGACACTCAAGATGAGAACAATAGTCCGAAAATGTCCATACGAATAACCAATCCTTATCTCAAAAAATTTAGAAACGTAAATCCCCAAAGGAATATATATAGTAATTAAATAGTTTCGGTAGAGATTATTGCTCCGTATTGTTTTATTAGTCATCATATGACAAAAAAAAAAAAAAAAAAACTAGTTAAGTTTCCGCCAGAAAAGAACATATAGGAACTACATGCACAGTCTAGTATATGTCAGCATTTTATCTTATATTAAAAAGAAAAATGGAACTCGCCAATAAAAAAACTATTAAAAACGCACTATTTTCATTAGAAAAGTTTCGGCCATGTAAATATGCGCAATAATAATGGAAAGAAAATCGGCGAATATAAACATACAGCCCAACTTTATATTTATGTACACATAAAAATGGTCGCTGATTCTGTAGTATCATTTATTTATACATTAATTCTTAAAATACTATACTTATAGCCTATAATATGCTGAAATGTACTTGAAAGACGTTAAATAAAGTTTAATTCAAACGAGATAAGATAAAAACAAAAATGTCATATAAAAAAACGTGGTCTAAATTTATTTATCCTACAATAAATCTGGGTGCTATAAACGGATTCCAAAACTCATATTTAAAAATCCATAAATGTTTTTATTGGAATTTTCCCTCTTAAAAACTAAGCATACATTTGATAAAAGCTACATAATGCACTTTGTTTAGCCGGATCTAGACAGGAACTGCTCGAAATACCCAATTCTGCCTTGACAGAGTTACAAAACCTACTTCGCAATCTAGTAGGCGATGCCCTTTTCTCTTTTCTGAAAACTCTTTCCCACAGAATAGTCGTTGCGAGCCTGTCTCTGCTCTGTCGTTATTTTCATGACAAGTATTCGACTGAGCTCCATCTAGCGTCCTCCATCGCCAATCTTTCACAAAACACTCGTCTAGCCAAAATTACTATCAATAATTCCCCCCCACACTCTCTATCGGTGCCTAAACCTAAATGTGGATTCCACGAACAAAGCTTCTTTCCTAGAAATGCTCGCCTGTGAAACTCTGCCCGTTCGTCTGCTTTCCAGCTGACTACAATATTGTCGTCTTCAACTCCAACGTAAACAAGTTCTTATTGAACCGTCCTCATAAATAATCTAATTATACCAAAGTTTCACCACTACTGTCCCAATGACTACAATAGAAACAATTATCTTTATCGTCGAGTGGCCTCTGGGCCTTGATATGTGAAAACTCCTTTGTAAGGAAAAAATAAAATAAACCGAAAGGGTAATTTGACAGGAGTAGGCACACTTGATAAAGATACATAACTGCTTAGAAAGAAAAAAAAATAACAACATATGATTAATTGTTAAAAATAAAATAAATTGTTGTGAAAACATCCAAATATTATGGATTGTCAAAAATATGATTTTTGATTGGAACCTCCCGCAGAAGGTTTGTGAAAATGAAACATTCCGAGAGCGTGACTACTTTCAAATAAAACGAAGACGCCATATAAAAATATTTTCTAAATTTATTTATACCACACTAAATACAGATTTCTATAAGAGAATACAAAAATGACTTGCATTCAATGATTCATAAACGTATAAAATTGGATTTTCTTTTTCAAAACTAAACAATATTTGATAAAAGCTATGTAATATGGCACATTTACAAGGGAGTGAATACTTAGTTTGTCCTCGCCATGTGGACATCTCTGGAAGAACTGATACGTTCTGTGTACGGCAACAAGCTCCCTAGTTATGAAACGCTAGAAACATCCCTTTCCCAATCAAATATGTATATACGGTTTGATTAATCACCCTTTGTTCTCTTGTTCGAATTTCGGAATCATTAAGTAGCAGGGTTTTCGTCGTTATTATTTCCCTCCGGAGAACTAATTATCTAGTCTTAGACCATCAAATTATAATCAGGAGAGCTTGTAATCAGGACCGAGCAAAAAATGTTTTCCATATATAAATATATGAACTATTTAGTCAGTTCGAAGGAACGTGTTTAAAGTTGAAATGTTGGCTTAGCTGGCTTCTTACCACGGATGACTACGAAGTCGAGATTCCAAAACAAATCTTTGCTGAAAAACGAGAAAGAGAGAGAGAGAGAGAGAGAAAGAGAAGAATGAAAGAGAGAGAGAGAGAGAGAGAGAGAGAGAGAGAGAGAGAGAGAGGGGTGATATAAAGATAAATCCATATCAATATAGAAAAACATTTTTCAAGCTTCCTGGTGTCGCCTAGGTAAGGCTCTTATTATTGTACCCCAGTAATACACTAAGTGTTTGTGTAAAATATCCAGGTCAGGTTTACCAAAAAGTCATTTGACAATAGTATTCGCATTTAACAAAGACACGCACTTGCCCTGAAAAAAAAGAACATTACATGGCTGATTGTAAAAAATAAAATAATTGTTGATTGAAGTATAGCAACCTGCTAAAAAGCATGACCATGAATTGATTAAAATTATCTCCAAAATCGAAGGAGATACCACGTCGCCGAATAAAACGCCCCGGAGGCATCGCTACATTGACACCAAAGTCCCACAGTGGACATTTGTAGGTGGAGGCGAGGGTGTCACAGTTTGCTATATAGTATTAACCCAGAATTGATATCGTCAGTTGATTCGCGATTTTTGTCTGATTTCAAGAAAAACTACTCTGTGGAATTCCTGTCTCTAAACCCACACTCATTCACCACCACTGGCAATAAAAATGTATCATCATATTTTCATCCATTAGTTTTCGTCAATCTTTTAAGCACAGCAGAAATACATTTATTCTTTGCCTCCCCACGAGGGTAAAGTTAGACACAAGGTCTGTTTTTAATGGGGAGGGGGAACCAGCTCCCCAAAAGGGGGGCACTCTGGTTACTAACGAAAATAAAAAAATGTATCAGTAATGAAGGATTTCTCCTCGACTAACCGACACCAAAAAAGTTAAAAAAATTAAGTACAGTATCAGAACAGTGTATTTATTTGCTTCCCGATTGAGCAAATTAGGCACAAGGCCGTTTTTTATATGGAGAGATTCTTGAAATTTAGACCAGCTCCCCGGGAAGTAGGGGAGCTGGATAGTGACAATTAGTATGAAGGGTTCCCCCTACATTGACCAATAACTGATTGACACAAGGGCAATGATCTTATGTGGGGTTGCTCCCACATATGGTCTTTGACTGCAGTATCTGCCAGAACAAATATAACGCTTTGATCCAGGCACGAAGACCAAGAACCCTTTTTTCTCTCTTATTCAGCCACTTCATAAAATACGTAAAACGATTAAAAAAAGGGACCCCGTAACTGGCATCATTAAAATGGATAGCTCCATGTTTTGATAAGCTTCTAGGCTTGACCTTTACTCTTGACCTGGAATGGAACACGTACATCGTCAGTTGCCAAGGTCGCTGGAAAAATGGTAGGATCCTTCTACCGCTCCAGAAGATATCTCACTGCTGATGCAATTCTCTATCTATATAAAAGCTAAGTACATCCAAGGATGGAGTACTGCTGTCACATCTGGGCAGGAGCTGCTAAAAACAGCCTATCCTACCTTGACAGAGTACAAAATAGGCTTCGTGGCTTAGTGGGGGATGCCCTTTTCTCTTCCCTGCAACCTCTCCCACAGGAGAGACGTTGCGAACCCGTCTTTGTTTTATCGTTACTTCCATGGCAAGTGCTCGTCTGAGCTCCAACCTCTGATCCCCCTCGCCAATCTTTCACGATAAACACCTGTCCAGCTGAAACCACTGTCAAACATTTTCCCCACTCTTTATCTGTGTCAAAACCAAAACGTAGATTCCATGAACAAAGCTTATTTCTTAGAAGTGCACTCTGTTCTGTTTGCCTGTTTGCCAACTAACCCGGATGTCTTCAAGTCCAACATAAACAAATTCCTGATGCACCGCCCCCTTAAGTAAGACACTTTATCAAATCTCCAATACTAACGATTACTACAATACTATCCTATTGATTACTGTACAAGCAATAACCCTTATCCGCGAGTGGATTCCGGGCCTTGATAAGTGGTGACTACCTTGTAAAAACACAAAAAAAAATAGTTGCGGAATATATAGGATGGTCGCTAGAAAAACTGGAACATTTGAGATTTTAAATTTTATTTGTTTATACTTTATTGCGTCTGGGGATAGGGAAGAGACTTCGAGTAGAAGACTTTTCCGGCATCAAGGGACCGCAACATTAATTGTTGAGAGTTTGTTACATGATGGGTAAGTGAGGAAAATGTACGCCGAGAGAGCGTCAATGCTGAGTTTTTCAGAACGTGTTCAATTATAGTACTTGTGAAACAAGAACAAAGATAGAAACATTGCGGTGATGGGACAGAGGTTTAAGCTTGGCTGATAAGTAGGGACCTATTCTTTTCAAGATTGTTCTTTTGACTATCTAAGAGGAAGAGATTAGTGATATAATGAAAATAGACGGCCAACAACAACTACTTGTCGATACATTTCCTAATATTTCTGTAAAACTTAATTGTATCTACTAAATCCAAACGAAATCTTTTTGTTTATGATAAATCTTAAAAATGTCAATCAGGCAAAAACTACCGTGTTTGAATATATGTTAGTTTTACTCATTTTCTTTTACACGGTGGTCACCACTTATCAAGGTCCGGAAGCCACTCAGGGATAAGGGTTATTGCAAGTACAGTACATTAGTGTGGAGATTTAATGAAGTGTTTACTTAAGGGGGCGGTTCATTAGGAACTTGTTAACGTTAGACTTGAAGACATCCAGGTTGTAGTCAGGTGGGAAACAGACAGACGGAACAGAGTTCCACAGGCGTGCAGTTCTAAGAAAGAAGCTTTGTTCATGGAATCCACGTTTTGATTTAGGCACAGATAAAGAGTGGGGAAAATTTTTCACAGTGGATTCAGCTAGACGGGTGTTTTTCGTGAAAGATTGGCGAGGGGGGGACCAGAGATTGGAGTTCAGACGAGCACCTGCCATGGAAATAACGATAAAACAAGGATAGGCTCGCAACGCCTCTTCTGTGGGAGAGAGGTTGCAGGGTAGATAAAAGGGCATCCCCTACTAAGCCACGAAGTCTATTTTGTACTCTGTCAAGGCAGGATAGGCTAGTTTTAGCATCTCCTGCCCAGATATGGCAGCAGTACTCCATCCTTGGACGTACTTGGCTTTTATATAGATAGAGAATTGCATCAGTAGTGAGATATCTTCTGGAGCGGTAGAAGGATCCCACCATCTTTCCAGCTACCTTGGCAACAGACTTGATGTACGTGTTCCATTTCAGATCAGCTGTAAAAGACAAACCCAGAAGCTTGTCAAAACCTGGGGCTTCTCCTAGACGAGATCCATCCATTTCAATTGATGCCAGATGGGTATCACAGCGTTGATGATGTAAAGATAGGAGTTTGGTTACTCATTTCATAGAACTGCTTTAAAGCTTACTTATTTTGGGACCAAATTTCAAACAATTTTTACATTTCATAGGTCACCTTCTCAGCTATATTTTGAAATAAAAAATGTCAATTTTGGTTCATTAAAACAAAAGTTATAATAAAATTACTGGCGTTCAAAATCCTCAGAATTATTAAGAAACGTAATAGACGGTTTCTTCTAATTGCCTCTTGGTTACATCAGCAACTTTTTCATAAATTGTAATGGAAATGTCGCTCGCATGCCATCTTATTTGGGTTATATATAGAGAGTTAAGAAAAGTGCTAGGGCTGATAATATTTCGTTTACAACGTCGCCCGTTAATTCTGTTTCTCTCTTTTGTATCCCTTCTTTCTGTTTATTTACTTAATTACGTCATTTATTTGATTTTTTTTATTTAATAAATTTAAGAAGTCGGTAATAATTTTTATCGATTGTTGACAATGCGTATGATATTGAACACAAAAACGAAAATATTATTTCAAAGTAAAGCCTGAAAAAAATCATAGCTTATATAGAAAAATTCGAGCTTGAACAGTAATATGGTTAAGATATAGCTTAAAAAAGTAAAAAGACTAGATGTTAAAACTGGAAAACGAAAAGACAAGATATTCTAGTAAAAAATATAATAAATTCATAATTTAAAATATTGCAGCATTAAGAATTTATATATAATGTTAAATTAAATTGAATTTAGAAAATTCTATTCCTATATAATTTATATGCATATCACACAATAGTTTTTGAATGTAATTTTAAAATATTATTACAACCTTTTTTAATTTTTCATTTATTTATTTACATAATTTATATATTAATGAAATAGTAGCTGGAATCTGTATACGTTTATTCAACTAAATAAGTGACATTTTCACCGGAGATCCATGGATTCAATGGCTGCCCTGTTTTTACATCTCCGAAACAGCGACATGATAAACAGCTGGTGACCCTCTGTTTCTATTTCACATTTCAGGTTTCTTGTTTACTTTTATCTGTTATGATCTTATGCAAGTGCTAAGTCTGTAAGATGTTGAACTTGGTATCCCCAGGTATTTAAACCACATTACACACTCGATTTTTTTTGTTTTGTTTTTGCATGACGTGGTCTCTAGGTTCAAATTTCGCACGTCAATTTCTTAATTTTTTTTCATTAACTGCAAAAATTTTATAAGACTTGAAAATTTACGTGTTTTTTTTTTTTTTTTTGCATGACAGTGTCCGTAGGTTCAAACTTCGAACGCAAAGTTCTTTTTTTTTTTTCATTAATTGCAAAATATTTGATAAGATCTTAAAATTGACGCACTTTTTCGTTCTTTTTTTTTTTTTTTGCATGGCAGGGCCCGTAAGTTCAAACTCCGCACGTAAATGTCTTAATTTTTTTTCATTAATTCCAAAGAAGTTTATAAAACTTGAAAATTTACGTGTTTTTTTCTTTCTTTTTTTTTTTTTTTGCATGACGTGGTCTTTAGGTTTAAACCCTGCACGTAAATTTCTTCATGTTCTTTTTCGTTAACTGGAAAGACGTTTATATAAAATAATTATATAAAAGAAACAGTAGTTTCTCTAGAATGCAATGTAGAATTACATAATTTTTTGACTAAGTTATTGCATAGAGGCACATGGAGCTTCTTCCCGGGCGATTTCACGGATTTCAATGGTAATAAAAGTATAGACGTGTGAAATATTCGTTGATTATCATTCTATCCCGGGCAACGCCGGGTCTCTCTGCTAGTATATATATATGTTCATATTTATATTTAATATTTAATAATATTCGCTTGAATTTATATATATATATTCATATTTATATTATATATTTAATAATATTCGCTTGAATGTATATATATATATATATATATATATATATATATATCAAAAACGGTAATTAGTAAAAACCTGAATAGAGTACTCAATGATATTGCAGAGCAAATATGCGTTTTATTTTCTTATTATCGTTTTATCTGTTTAGTTACACATGTTTCGGTTGCCGGACAATATCTACGATCCAGCAGCCTCGTCAGACCTTACAGAAATGGCTATTATTATTTGGAAGAACGATTTTAGAGGAAATACGAGAAGAAAAAAAAGGAGGAAATAATAAGGGGGAGGGGGCGGAGATCGACAATAGTTCGGTTTTGAAGTTTAAAATGCATTAGATTGTAGTATGTGTGTTTCTCCATCCACGCCTAACTGAATTTGCTACACTACAATCTAATGTATTTTAAACTTCAAAACCGAACTATTGTCGATCTCCGCCCCTTATTATCTCTTTCCCTCTTTTTCGTTTTTTTTTTCTCGTATTTCCTCTAAAATCGTTCTTCCAAATAATAATAGCCATTTCTGTAAGGTCTGACGAGGCTGCTGGATCGTAGATATGTCCGGCAACCGAAACGGTAATAAAAAAATAAAACGGATATATATATATATATATATATATATATATATATATATATATATATATATATATATATATATATATATATATACTCAGTGGTTATATTAATCGCTAAAGTGCAACGCATTGGTGTGCCATGGAATGATGACTGTTGTGATAGAAAGAGGTTTTCTTTTTTGCGTGTTTTTGGATGGGTTTTCACTTTATTACGCAGTCCTTTGCATTATATGTGACCTTTAAAAGATCGTTCTAGCTAGATCGTATGGTCCTCGATTTCTATAATACAAACATTGAGCTTTATAGATAGATAGGAACATATACAAATTTTTAGCAAAATTTAACTTTTCAAAATTATGCGATGCTTTCGACCGCGCCTTGTATTATGAGAGCATAACATCAGGCTATCATTTCGCGCATAAATCGTAAATGATTATTTGGCATTTTCGACAAAATTTTGTAATTCTTTCTCATTCCAGAAGAAGACGAAATTCCTGTTTTGGGCGTTTGTAAAAAAAATGGCATTCTTTGTTCTTCGTAATTAATGAAGAAAAAAAAATCTATTCCTTTATCTATTGTAGGGGTGGGAAACATCAAAGGAGGTCGGGTCAGGGCACAATGTATTAGAAAAGAATACTATCAACAGAAAAATAGCAAAGGTGTGTAGGGTGTACTACACTAGTTTAAGAACTTTGATTTTATTAATAAAATCTTGCTAAACCGTGCCCAGGTGTTGCCCGGGAAAGTAGATTACCTCAAAAAAATTTTCAAACTAAGAAAAGTTTGAACATGGTAGTATAATCCACAGCCGTGAAAAATATCGTACTGATAATAATAATAATAATAATAATAATAATAATAATAATAATAATAATAATAAAAAGAAGAAGAAGAAGAATCTGCCAACGAGAAATAAATGGCAATCAGTTGTTGCGATAATGCAAATTTATTTGCAAATGTTATTGAAAGAGGTGGAGAGTACAAGAAATCTGAGGAGACTTGTTGTCACTAGCTTCCAGGGAACGCCACAGGTTGTTTTAAAGAAGTGACATTTGATGACCTGGGTGAAAGCTCCTTGTGAGCCAATAATAATAATAATAATAATGATGATGGTGATGATGATGGTGATGGTGATGGTGATGATGATGATTTTGACTTCGATTATGCCATCATATTTTTCACGACCGTAAATTATACTACGATGTTTAAACTTTTCTTTCTGAACCTGAACATCACATTGAAATATCGTTTTAATTTTGTCATCTCATAAATTTTCATAGAAACTTGAGTTTTCAATTTATGTGCTAACTAGCAAATTTTCTAGAATATTAAATATAATTTTGCTAACTACATTTTCTATGAGGATATGCGCAATTCATTGAAACTCCATGGAATAAGGAAAATACTTTCAATCTTTGTATTCCTTGTCGAATAATAAATTTGTTGTAAATTTATAATTTACAGAATCTCATTCCAAATTGTTACACACGCACGCACACACACACTCATATATATATGTATATATATATATGTATATATGTGTGTGTGTGCGTGTGTGTGTGTGTGTGTGTGCCAGTTGGTAGATAGGCCAGTTTTTTAAATCTATACTTTAAAATATGAAACACGTCTGTCTATTGACGAACAAATAATATTTATATTATTTGTATTGATCGGACTATTGTTTTCATTTTAGGTGTTGTCAGTGCAAAGTTTCGGTCGGATTGTCCTTCGGCAATTCTCAGACTTGTTGGTTGTTGTTTGGAAAAGAAAAGAGAAAAGTTACTGGCCTCGTATTATTTTCATATTCTTTGAGTTTGTCTCTATTTCATGGTTATTGTTTCGAAGTTGTGAAAAAATTGGTTGACAAAGGGAATGCAAATCTAATAAAGATCGACAGGGGATTATCTCCCTTTCATCGCCGAAATTTTATGGGTGTACAATGTTTGTTTTCTTTTTCTACAATCAGAGGATACCAAATCCTATTAAACTCTAGGCTTGTTCTGTTTAATAATTTTTCTTTTTTTAGCAAATGTCCTGCCCCCTGGAGTCGCCTGACCCTCCGCCATGCATCCCTGTCAATTATTTTGATCTCGTTCCACAAAGGGAATTGGGTTCCTTTTTCTTTTCATATGTGATCAGCTAGTCCACATTTCTCAACCTCTTCCCGTGTCATTGCTTTACGGTATTCTTCTAGCCTAACTTTTATGGGCTGACCTGTCTTACCTTTGTATAGTTTTCTGCATTTGTATAAATTTTCAAAATATATTTAAATCCCCCACCCCTCATTGGATAGAGCACCGTCGTAAATAATATCACCCGCTAGTTAATTGGTTGTACATGCGATGCTCGCTGGTTTTCTTTCTTTTTTTTTTTTGTTAAACAAAACGGCTTGAGCACTATAAAAGTCGTGGACAAATGTTTGTTTGAAATATACATTAGTGAGTCGATGGGTAGAACTACCGACTATCAACGCGATCGTCCTTGGGACAGGTTCTAGTCTAGCCGCACTGATGAGTTGTGATACAACAAAACAGTACTGCATGTGGATGACTACAAAATATATGAAATCTCATATACACAGCTTTTTATCATAAGAATGTCAGTCGGGGGTTTGACTCGTATTAGGTGTTTTTGACAGTCGATGGACTGCATTTAAAAAATATCGTACACTCAACAATGACTCAAAATGAGAACAATAGTCCGATTAATACAAATAATATAAACAATCAGCCCTCATCTCAAAAACTGTAAATAATATTAAATCACTTAATTATTATTGTAGACTTCCTTAATAAAAGAAGGACACTTGATTATAACAAATAATAATAATAATAATAATAATAATAATAATAATAATAATAATATCGTCCTGGCAGTAAGCTCACTTTTCTTGAAACTGCGCCTTTTTTTGCGAAGACCGTGTCACAGGAATTTCTGGTAGGCATGAAGGTTTCCTCGTTAGTTACAGCTATTGGTTGACCCGCTCGCAAATGGCACAGCAAGTCTCAGTGGGGACATTAAGACAAGTACGCACAAATGAATAACACAGAAGCAACGCCGTCAGTTCCACGCTTTTAACTTGTAGTCTTATACTATGCGCAATGACAGAGACTACCTGAAGACGGCGGATCTTGATGCGGACACCTAAATTTTAATCAGAGACGGCAAGCTATAACACTAACACGTTGTCACCGTATTACTATGTTAAGAAAGGTTGCATTTTACGGGATAACTACTGTTGTTTGGTATCGTTGCGTTGTGTAGTAGAGCATACATATCGGGGACGTGACAACGTTTATTTTATTTATTTATTTTTTTACATAAGCATCACCACTTATCAAGACCCAGAGGCCACTCGAGGATATGGGGGTTAAGAGTGCACAGTAGTCAATTGGACAATATAGTAATCGCTAATAATGGACATTCGGTAAATTTGTTAACTTAAGTGGAACGGCTCATCAAGAACTTGTTTACTTGAAGGCAACCATATTGCAGTCAGCTGAAAAGCATGCGAACGGGAGAGAGTTCCGCAGGCGTGCAGTTCTAAGAACGAAACTTTGTTCATAGAATCTACGTTTAGGTTTAGGCACAGATAAAGAGTGGGGGAAATTATTGATAGTGTTTTTAGCTAGACGCGTGTTTCTTGTGAAAGTTTGGCGAGGGGGACCATAGATTAGAACTCAGACGAGCACTTGCCATGAAAATAACGGTAAAACAGAGACATACTCGCAACATCTCTTTTGTGAGAAAGAGGTTGCACAAGAAAGAGAAAAGGGCATCCCCTACTATGCTACGAAGTCTATTTTGTACTCTACAAGGCAGGATAAGTCCTTTCTGCCCAGATGTGGCAACAGTACTCCATCCTTGGATGTACCTGGCGCTTATATGAGTAGATAATTGAATCAGCAGTAAAATATCCACTGGATCGATAGAAGGGTCTACGTTTATATCGGGACGTAGCGACGTTTATAACCAAATATAACGCTGCGACGACGACGACGAAACAATTGCCTGAAGAGTTTATATTATTAATAGGAGGCTGATATATGTGAAGAGAGAGAGAAAGAGAGAGATGTAATGGACAGTTCTTTTTAACACTCTGGAAGGGGTTTATTATAAAGTTCTTTTACAAGACTAAGACAAAAACACATTACCTTGCGGTTGAAATTACGACTAAGACAAAGGCATACAAACAATATGAAAGCATTTATTCCAGCTAGTGATGAGAATGGTGGGAATTCGGTGCCTGTTAGATTTCAACATTTTGTCTTCTCCTCTCTGTCTCGCATCCGAAAGGGCTTGGGCTAACTCAACTCTCCTCTCTCAACTCTCTTCCTATACTCTACTCTCGACTAAAACTTTAAATTCAACTGATTTCGAACCTAAATTTAACTGTATATTTGAATCTATATTTCTTTGTAACGTCAGAACGTGGCCAAACATGTGAACAGGATTCACGTGGACATTGCATATTACATATGACGCTAAACTTTTTTCTAGCTATACAAAGAACATTCCTTAATTGATTATTCATTATTCCTATGACCTAACTTTGTTTTTATAGTTATTTCTAACTACAATGGATAATTCCACTGCATTCATGGAATCGCGTCTAAATAGCAATAGGTATTCATTTTAACTTTTGATCACTACGTTCGATTCCAGCATTCTCCATTAATAAATATTATTTTCGATCTTAATTACTTCATTCCTCTAAATACTAGGATCGGTCCTTTTCAATTAACAAAGTTGTAGTTTCTCAATCGAGATAACAAGAACTAAAATCACCAATATCGCAAAGCAAGCTGCTATATATTTCTGATCTTTTAAAATGTGGTTTAAAAATTCGTATTTAGATCATTCAGACTACTGTTCTCATCCTGAGTGTTATTCGTACTAAAGATCGAACTCTTGCCTAGTTGATAAGATACTTGATAAAATTCAGTTTTTAGTTACACTCTTTTGGCGGTTGAAGGTTCAATCCCCGATGCGGGTGTCACTAAAACACAATTACGATTTACTTTAGACGTCTACCCTCTTATTTATTACGAAACAGCTGTAAGCTTTCCACGCAGATTAAATAAAGAATTTCGTTCGAAATGCGAATAACACTGGAGAGAAGAACTGTAGTAAAAGAATATTAATAATAGGAAAACTTTCCTTCCGTTTTATTAGTTTGAAAAACAGGAAACGATACTCTATAGCCACTTAACGCATTCATTAGTTAATAAACTACTGCGCCATGATATGTGGTTATGCATTTATCTGATATGAACGTAATTTGTTTTTGCAGCAATTAACCATCAATCGTTCACTCTGCTCATTTTTCTCTCTACTCTTTTCTCTCTCTTTCTATCTATCTCTTTAACCTTATAGCATGAATAAAAATTTACATCAGTCACATTTTATGAATTAATTCCAATTCGATTTTTCTAATAAACCTTTTAAAAAATTATTTATTAAATATCATTCCTTAAGGGAGATAACTCTTAAAAACTTTATTCATTTTTGTATTTCTTTTCTTCACTAGCAGCGCAGCCCGGCTTTGCTCGGGCAGTATATCCTGTTCATCACTTTATGTGCATATGTATATATATTAAAAAAATTTGACTCATGTCCAGGTAACCTACATTTAAAATTTTAAGTGTTAAACCCAAAAATTGGCAGAGGAGTTTGGTAGAATCTGCAACACTCTACTCTTTCAACTATGACCTCTTGGCAGCTTAATTCTCGGCCCAAAACAAATCCTAAATATGAATACACTTTATGTAAAATTTCAAATATTTCGACCAAAAATTGGCTGAGTAATTTGGTAGAGACTGCAGAGGTCAATTTCTTTTTTTAATTTGACTCCAATTTTTACCTCTTAACATTTATTGTTTTTGGCTCAAATAAAATTATAAAGTTTGATCCATGTCAAAAAACCTATATCTAAAATTTCAAGTGTTTAGATCCAAAATTGGCGGAGGAGTTTGGTAGATTTCTCAAATGGCAAATCGTTGAACTTTGACACCTTAACAGACAAATTTCTGGCCGTAAACGAATTAGAAAGATTTTCCCAAATCTCAGTACTCCTGGTGTTTACTCTCGAGTCTATAGACCGAAAATTGACAGAGTTATTTGGTAGGGAAATGTACGCAGACAGACAGACAGACACACACACAGAGAGAATTTTCACTTTTATAGATATATAGATAGATTTGTATTTTTTATAAACATAGTTTTATAACTATAAATAACAAATAAGGCAAGAAATACTCATCAAAAAGGGAAAACTGTTCACCGACTGATGCCTTTGTTATGTTTTTGAATAAAACGTAATGTAACAACTTTAGGAAAAGCCCTATAACCACGACAAGGTATTGTCTGTATAAGTTTATTTTTTTGTTATTTTATCGATATAAAATAAATGAATCAAAACATAAAATAGTCACTCATTAAAGTATAAAACAAAGTGATCACTAAATGGGCGGGGAAGCCACAGTGCTAGTGAAGAGAAAAGTTCTGCATCAAGAATTAAGTCCACCATCAATTTGAGTGGTGTTATTTGAGCGCTGAAGAAATTTTTCAGATCCATTAAGGGATTCTATTAGTACCACATTATTTGCAAGAAGCTGATCCAAATTGAAATCACTCTACAAAAGTACTCTTATACCAAAAGGCAAGTTGTTGAGCTCAGCGGTAAGAAGATTTAAAAAATTTCCTAGTGGCCTAGGCTTGCGGTACAGGAGCATACAACCAATCGCATATATATTTTAGTGCAATCTACGAATATATAATCAATATTTGTAAAATCGAGTCTACAAGACTCTTGTACTTTTAGCCGAAATCAGTTGTAGAACTGTTACCTATTTTGTCCATTAAATCCTTGGTCTGATGTAAAACATTGGGATAAAACAGCCAAATGACACCGTTTTATGACAAACGATGCCTTATTTATTTTTTTAAATTTAGTGCCATGTCAAACACTTATTTAGACACAAGTATGAATCTTCGGAGAAAAATAAACATTAGCCCTAAAAAGTGTGTTTTTCACTCCTAAAACAGCCCGGGGTTCAAGCCCTCTAATTTTCCCAGGGTGAAATATTACTTTTTCAGATGTATATCCACGTGGTCTTGCTTGTGGGTAATTTTCAGCAAAATCTAATGGGTGAAAAAGATTCTGTGTCTCGGAAAGTGCTATTTTTGTCTATTTTGGCCACTTTTGAAGCCCTGGGGACGCAACCAGAGATTTTATAAAAAATCTGAGAATGTCACATTTCCTCCCTTGGATAGTTATAACTTCATGCAAAAATTAAAAAAAAAAATGTAATGAATAATTATTGAGAATTTTGGGAACGAACGAACGAACGAACAAACCGACGAGGGTGAATTCTATGCTCCAGATCCGTCGGTGAACCAAAAATTAAATAATAGCAAATTAATACAAATTGAAAATAAAAATAAACAATGAAAATTATAATTAATTAATTAAATAATCATTCTCGAAACCTAGATGTAAGTATCGGGAAGTTTCATAAGATGTCCTGCAGACAGTGGGGATGGAGAGACGGTATAGCGCGTCATTAACAAACACGATCTATTGAGGAAGTGTCGCGCGGTATAGCCTATCGCTCCACTCTTCCCCATGGCGATCATTTTTTTTTATCTAAATAAATTCAAGAAATAAACATATCAGATTAAATTTAATTTGAAACGTCATGATTATAACTATTGTATTCATTGTTCGTCGTTGGTTGACGTCATTACGAAGTCAAAACACAACATTCAATTTTCAAAATGCTCCCCCAAATGTGTTGCAATATTTCTTCAGCAGAAGGTTTTATGGATGTTTTAAATAGTGATTGGAACCAAAAATGTTACAATTTTAAAACGAAGAATCATTCATTACTTTTTTATGTTTTATATACTTAGAGTTTCGTGATATTAGTTTGAGAAGAATGCTCTCATAGAATTTTTAATTTTGATTAATTTTTAAATAAATGTTCTTTACTTTAAGTATCACCTGCATGCCGCCCGGCATTACCCAATCGTAAAATATGCTTCAATAAGATATTTTGATTAATGCAGATTTCATATTTATTAGCATATAATATTGGACCCGATATATAGTCATGATTTTAAAAGAAAAAAAAAAAATGACTCGTGCGTCTTCACCGAGAATCGATACCAAAACGTTTAGCTCGCAATTTACTTTTTCCTTGGACGTTAATGTCTGAGCTATGAAGAAAGGTTTGCTGCAAGACTAAAAGTTAAAATATGAACGAATAGCTATTACGTTACTCATGCATATTCGTAATGCCGGTGTTCGACCTTCACCTGGCAAATTCCATTTTTTTTAAATTTTCACACGTTTGCACAGATTTTCCACAGCTAAAACCCAAATATAAAGTTACACATGGGTTCGGATACCCTATATAATAAGTTTCATGTCTGTAGACCGAAATCTGACAGAAAAATTTGGTAGGTACAGTTTTAAAACAAGTATATATATATATATATATATATATATATATATATATATATATATATATATATATATTAAGTAATGTGATTGATAATTTAAAATTTA
Organism: Euprymna scolopes; assembly: GCF_053919585.1. Classification (NCBI taxonomy): domain Eukaryota; kingdom Metazoa; phylum Mollusca; class Cephalopoda; order Sepiida; family Sepiolidae; genus Euprymna; species Euprymna scolopes. The sequence goes on along the minus strand of NC_136509.1, from coordinate 22,351,211 downwards.
AAAATCAAATTATAATTAAATTAAAAAATCCGTTTCATAAGAAGGAACAACAACAAAATCAGATAATTGATTTTGTTGTTGTTCCTTCTTATGAAACGGATTTTTAATTTAATTATAATTTGATTTTTAAATTTTAAATTATCAATCACATTACTTAATATTGAATTAGCTCTAGGATATTTACCTATCGAGCTTATTATATATCTAAATTATAACGAGTACTTTCTCTTTCCTGTATTTTAATTAAACTAGTAATTTCACTGTTACATTGAAATACACTCAGCTCTTTAGACTATTGTTCTAATCTCCATTAAATTATATATATATATATTTATATATATATATATATATATATATGGAAAGAGGTTTGTGTTTACTATAACCATTTTACACAAATATTACACAAGTGTAATTCATGTAGAATATCTACATGAATATAATTACACGTAATAGTTAACTAAAAATGATCATCTCATAAGAAAAGCGAAAAATCTAATAGGAAATTAATGAAAATGAATGCTTAAAAGAATATGCAAATTAGCTAGATCTTTTTCAAATGAATGCAATTACAGGACCCATATATAACAAAGTTGTATTTTCTTTTACAATTAATAGAAAAAGGGGTTTTAATATGAATATTAACACACAAAACCCCCAAATTTATAGGAATATAGATTTATATGGCGCATTTATAATATTCCATTTTCATTTTAATGGATGCCCAGGATGTTAAAGATCGATTAATAAATATATAGATAATCACGTCAAAGAATGAGAGTTCAATAGAAACGTTGTTTTAATTTGAATAAAATAAAATACGCATCAAGTACGTTTGAAATCCAAATCACAACGTAATATTAGGAAATAAACAAATATTTTACTTGTTTGAAATTCATCATAAATATATTCCGGAGTTATACTCCATCTTCAGTGTTATTTTGTTTCTTTTTTCTTCTTCCTTGCCATGTTGTAAATTTGAAGAAAGAAGTCTGTTTTTATAGAGCCGTTTCTATTGAACTAACCCTCATTCTTTGACGTTATTCTCGCGTTACCTGCGCAAAGTTCAAACAGTTCAAAATACAACCGCCAGATTCAACGCGCGGCTCTATTAAAACAGACATCTTTCTCCAAAATTACAACGTGGCCAAGAAGAAAAAACAACACGCTGAAGATGGAGTATACCTCTTAAATATATTTGTGATGAATTTCAAACAAGTAAAATATTTGTTTATTTTCCTAATATTACGTTGTGATTTGTCTTTCAAGCGCGCTTGATGCGTATTTTTTTTATGCGAAGATTATGTGAAGATTGACAATACTCTTACATAAAACTAGTACACTGCAAACGATAACTAAGGTCTTCAATTTTCATTCTTACTTGCATAAGTCTCTCCACATTATGGGAAAGGTAGTTTTTTTTTCAAAGGCGTCACCACTTATCAAGGCCGATAGGTCACTCAAGGATAAGGATTAAAGAATGTACAGCAGTCAAAAGGACAATATAGTAATCGATAGTAATGGAAGTTCGGTAAATTTGTTAACTTCAGTGGAACGGCTCATCAGAAACTTGTTCACGTTGGACTTGAAGACAACCATATTGTAGACAGCTGGAAAGCAGGAAAACGGAAGACAATTCCACAGGCGTGCAGTTCTAGCAGTATCAGAATTTTGGGGGAATTTTTGACATCCCTAACAGAAAACTGCGATTAAAATATAGAAAACTCGTAATTTCTCTTTCTAAAGTGGGTTATTTATTGTCTTTATAGAATATGCTTCCAAAATAAACTATTTAAGTTGTTTAAAAAATAATAGAAATATTATTTTTCATAGTTTAAAAAACATTGTTTACAAAGTGCGTGCGTGCGCTCTGGGAAGCCATTTTGTTACGTAGTGAAATCAATTGATTTTTATGAGATGAATATTTTTCAATTTTTAAACTTTAAAAATCTATCAAAATTTTCCTATTCGTTCAATTGTTACGTTTTTTTCAGGGTGAATGTAAAATTTTATGCTCTTTCCGATAAACTAAATATAATATTTTAGACAAACGTTGTTTTATAAATTCACCCCCACCCCATTTTGGAATGTCTATGAGAATTTTAATAATTAATTTTGTTTGACACGTTTTATATATCACAAATTGAAGATAAAACATGAATAAATAAAATACTCAAATTTAAAACAACAAAAAATATCACTTATCTGTAAATTTACCGGTAAAGTCCAAAATTTAAATCCTTCCTTTTTCGATAACCACGTGTTTTTTTTTTTTTTTTTTTTTTTTTTTACGTGGAAGCTTAATTTTTGTTTAGAATGTTCCAGTAATTAATGGTCGATCAGTTTATATATTTATATTTAATTCCTGGTTTCCTTTTTTTCGATATAAAAAAAAAGACGAAATCGGATAATGCAGATTTATAGTATAATAAAAAAAAATTCAGGTATTTCTTTAAGATATTAAAAAAAAAAATAACATTGCATATCTGCGTCATATCGTAATTCGTGTTAATGAAAAAATGAAAACTCCCAGTTTTTTATTTACGATAGCGTAAAGGCACAAAATAAAAAAAGGACAAGTTATCTCCCTTAAATCTGTTCATTGCAATGTGGCCATAAAGTGGGTGCCCATTTGACGTCACATCATTATAGAAAAGTGACCCTCCACTTTGTGACCATTTGTAAAATTTTTTATCTTGGAAACTACTAGTTTCGTTTGCCGTATATATAAATGGTTATTTCCGTTTTCAGCGCCTCCGAAAACCTTTAAAAGTGGAAAATTTGAAGGAATATAATCCAATATCGAGATTATTAAGGTTTCTGAATTAGTGTTTTTTTTTTTACACTTATAGGCCTCCGTACATAAGTAAGAGATAATTTTTCACTTCCGGTGTCGTTACAAGTTGCTTTGAAAGCCACGCGTGGTCGCGATGTGTGTTGGAAAAATCCTTCCATTTAAAAAATACATGGATTATAATACATAGATATGAATAAATTCTCATACAGGAAGATTAAAAGAAAGCATATCGTACTCATTAACCAGGTAAGTTATATATTTTGCCATTTTAAAAATATATCGTAAGATTCAACTAGTGTTTTGTTCGACATTCCGTGAAATGTTAAGTGAAAAATCGAAGGAAAAATAAATAAAATTGTTTATTTCTCTATTAAAGCTTTTATGATATTAAAATTTGGTCTTTGCTCGTTTTATTGAAATAAAATTTACGGGTTTAAATTACGTTTTACTATTATTAAAATCTGATAGAAATATAGGTGTATATTCAAAATGGCGACTCGCCTGAAAATTTCAACAAAATTCTGATACTGCTAGTGCAGCTCTAAGAAAGAAGCTTTGTTCACGGAATCTATGTTTAGGTTTAGTCACAGATAAAGAGTGGGGGAATTATTGATAGTGTTTACAGCTAGACGAGTGTTTCTTGTGAAAGTTTAGCGAGGGGGGATCATAGATTGAAGCTCATTCGAACACTTTCCATGAAAATAACGATAAAGCAGAGACAAACTCGCAACATCTCTTCTGTGAGATAGAGGTTGCAGCGAAGAGAAACGTTGTGATTTGGTTTCAAGCGCACTTGATGCGTATTTTATATAGGTAATCAATTAATAAAAAAATAAAAGCAATTACACATCAAACATTTGATTTATAACGGCTATATTAATTCCCCCCCAAAACACAAATTGCATCATATCTTTTTATATGTATAACGGCTTTATGATGTTAAAAAGTCTCACTCGCTCCATATCATGACGATGTACACATAGTGAGTAGCAACGGCATTTTTGTTCTGAAATAGAACAAAAAAAAATTATTTTCGCAGTACTGACACAATTATATTTTTAAATATTATACTGGTATTTTATTTTTTCAAATCAATCATCCCTAGAAAGTCTTGAAATAATGTCGAAACGTTGATGAACACATAGTTTAGTTTATTCCTTATACATCTCTCCACTATGTTGGAATATTATTTTTACAATGTTAATAATATATATATATATATATATATATATATATATATATATATATATATATATATATATGAGATAAGACAAACATTGGTACCGCCGGTTTCAGGTTTTAAATAAATAAATGTTAAGCTCTTATATTGAAAATTTCTTTTTTTATAATCGAACAATTTGCTAGAATTCTTTCCGAAAACCTAGGAACAAATATATATATATATATATATATATATATATATATATATATATATATATATATATATATATATATATATATATACGTACACGTGTGTGTGTGTGTGTGTGTGACTTCTCTCGTTTGTTACCCGTAATACGTAAAGTTAATGACAGTGTTTATGGTATATTTCTTAATGGCTTCAGGTTTCATAGGTCACGCAAGGTAAATTAGACTAAACTGTTTTGCTTCTCGCCGTGTTCCAAATACCAGCGGCACTACCGTACACAGACGTTTTTCGAAACGACATGATTGATCTACCATATAATATATCAGACCGACTAGCAAAAGGAAAAATAATCACAATGCTCCTCCCTCTCTCACACTGCCCCCTCTCTCTCACTCTCTCTCTCTCTCTCTCTCTCTCTCTCTCCATACATATATATATATATATATATCGAAATCAATAAAGACAGAAAATAACGATATAAAACTATAACACTAATATATATATATATATATATATATATATATATATATAAAATAAAATAAAAATTACAATTAAATTTACTATTTAATTTATATTTCGGCAGTAGAATGAAAAGCATATCTTATTTTTCTTTTATTAATATTATTGGAATTTTTTCCTTTTTTCCTTGTACACATTTTTGTGGATTTTTTCATGGAGTTCTGCCTTTGAATTATTATGGACCATCTTCTTCCAATTACGGGATTTTTGGATTTTACTTGTGCAAATGAAAATTCAATTAACTTTCTTGAAGTTTTACATTTGGATTTTACCGTCACTGGATTATTTATATTCCACCAGACGATCCATTAATGTGTAATCACCTTTTTCTTTACCATATTCCCTCTGCTTCACTTTTTTGTTTTCAAGTAAGATCTTTGACTTACTCGTTGTTTCATCAAATACTTTTGCATGCAAAATCCGATCCCGCATTTTGCTAATTCCTACCCTCTGATGAGAAGGAAAGTATTTCTTCGAAACTCCGCGGATTAAGGATTATCCACTTATGTAGTGTTTCCTTTTCAGATTAAATTATTTAACTCATTTCAAAGTGTTTTTAACATGTTTTATTAACGGTAATATATATATATATATATATATATATATATATATATATATATATATATATATAAGAAAGAGAGAGATATTTAATCATTTATTTAATAAGGGTATACATGAATTAGGTGGGTAGGGTAAGTGGGGCGTCTTTATACCATATTATTTCGAAGTGTAATGCTTCTCATGAGAAAAGGAGAAACGATGCTAGGTAACATAATAGGAATGCAACGTCTAGTGATAGTTACATTTGGAGCAAAACAAGATATTGATGCTGTTTAGGGAGCGAAATTAATCACTGTGATACAGAAGGAGTATAGTTTTTATTATATAATGCAGGTAGGTATATGACATATGTGTCATAGTGGGTTAAATATATGTGAACAATATATGTGATAAAATTCTCGGAGAAGATATAGGGTGAGTTTATTGTGAGAAGATGCTTATTAAATGATATGCATTAATGGGTTATAGCTATGGAAAGGGTTTACATGAAATAGGGGGTTTATGCTATGTCGGTGTACTTTAGAAGGGATATCTGAAATTATAACAGTACTTAAAAGAAGTATAAATTATTAGAAATAATAGTAAGATAATAAATGTAAGGGGATAAATTATAAGGGATACAATATGGAAAGTTTGTTTCAAATGAATAAGATAAAGGATAAACAGAGGATAGAAAAAGGGGATAAAAATACAAAGGAGTATCGGATGAATAGATACAAGAAGATAAGAAATATGAAGTAATAATAGATAATAACATATGATACATAATAACGGTATAAGAAATAGAACAATAGGGGAATAAAATTGATATAAAAAATAAGTACAAAAATATAAAGAGTAAAGTGAAAAAAAGAAAAAAGAAAAATAAATAAAATGAAAATACAACAACAGTGAAAAAAGGAAAAAAGAAAAAGAAATAAAATTAAAATACAACAACAAAGAAAAAAGGAAAAAAGAAGAAAAATAAAAATACAACAACAAATGAAAAAAGAAAAAAAGAAGAAAAAGAAATACAATAACAATACAACAATAAAGAAAGAAGGAAAAAAAGAAAAATAAATAAAATGAAAATACAACAACAAAGAAAAAAGGAAAAAAGAAGAAAAATTAAAAAACAACAACAAATGAAAAAAGAAAAAAAGAAGAAAAAGAAATACAATGAAAATACAACAACAAAGAAAAGAGGAAAAAAGAAAAAGAAATACAATGAAAATACAACAACAAAGAAAAAACAAAAAAGAAAAAGAAATACAATGAAAATACAACAACAACACAAACAGGAAAAAAATACAACAACAAAGAAAAGAGGAAAAAAGAAAAAGAAATAAAATTAAAATACAACAACAAAAAAAGGAAAAAGAAGAAAAAATAAAATGAAAATACTACAACAAAGAAATAAGGAAAAAAGAAAAAGAAATAAAATTAAAATACAACAACAAAGAAAAAAGAAATAAAATAAAAATAAAACAACAAAGAAAAAAAGGAAAAAAAGAAAAAGAAATAAAATGAAAATACAACAATAAAGAAAAAAGGATAAAAAAAGAAAAAGAAATAAAATGAAAATACAACAACAAAGAAAGAAGGAAAAAAATAAAAAAAAATAAAATAAAAATACAACGACAAAGAAAAAAAGTAAGAAAAGAAAAAGAAATAAAATGAAAATGCAACAACAAAGAAAACAGGAAAAAATAAAAAAAATAAAATAAAAATACAACGACAAAGAAAAGAGGAAAAAAGAAAAAATACAATGAAAATACAACAACAAAGAAAAAAAGAAAAAGAAATAAAATGAAAATACAACAACAAAGAAAAAAGGAAAAAAAGAAAAATAAATAAAATGCAAATACAACAACAAAGAAAAAAGGAAAAACAAAGAAAAAGAAATAAAATAACAATACAACAAGAAAGAAAAAAGGAAAAAAAGAAAAAGAAATAAAATAAAAATACAACAACAAAGAAAAAAGGAAAAAAAGAAAAAGAAATAAAATAAAAATACAACAACAAAGAAAAAAGGAAAAAAAGAAAAAGAAATAAAATTAAAATACAACAACAAAGAAAAAAGGAAAAACAAAGAAAAAGAAATAAAATAACAATACAACAAGAAAGAAAAAAGGAAAAAAAGAAAAAGAAATAAAATAACAATACAACAACAAAGAAAAAAGGAAAAACAAAGAAAAAGAAATAAAATAACAATACAACAAGAAAGAAAAAAGGAAAAAAAGAAAAAGAAATAAAATTAAAATACAACAACAAAGAAAAAAGGAAAAACAAAGAAAAAGAAATAAAATAACAATACAACAAGAAAGAAAAAAGGAAAAAAAGAAAAAGAAATAAAATAACAATACAACAACAAAGAAAAAAGGAAAAACAAAGAAAAAGAAATAAAATAACAATACAACAAGAAAGAAAAAAGGAAAAAAAGAAAAAGAAATAAAATAAAAATACAACAACAAAGAAAAAAGGAAAAAAAGAAAAAGAAATAAAATTAAAATACAACAACAAAGAAAAAAGGAAAAAAAGAAAAAGAAATAAAATAACAATACAACAACAAAGAAAAAAGGAAAAACAAAGAAAAAGAAATAAAATAACAATACAACAAGAAAGAAAAAAGGATAAAAAAAAAGAAATAAAATGAAAATACAACAACAGAGAAAATATACAATTCTTGAAGTTCCATGACAACCGTTTAACATATTAACAACCTGATAGCCAATAGAAAATGGATATTTCAAATTACAAGAATATCCCATGTCAGTTTGGCCGACGCTAAAGGGTTCAGCATCAATTACAGTTTATCTTATAGATTTGGGAACGTTTACAAAAATCTAAATCCCGCTAATGGTTATATCAGCGTTCTTTAGGCTCTCTCGCCTCGCCAGTCACCTAGAGATATTTTCACATGTTGCGCCTTACTTAAGTACAAGTTATATATATATATATATATATATATATATATATATATATATATATATATATATATATATATATATATATATATATAATATATATATGTATATTTTAAAAATAATATATATATGTATGTATGTAAGTATATATATATATATATATATATATATATATTATTTGTTAAAACAGTAATCTACTTATGGGCGACTTTCTAAAATATATACGTTCACACAAATTATGGGCGACTTTCTAAAATAAATAAAAACAAAAAATCGAGCGTCAAGGCGAAGCCAATATTAATCGAATCTATCGTTTGAAAAAAAAATAAAATAAAACAACAACAAATATATCTATATATATATATATACATATATATATATATATATATATATATATATATACATATATATATATCCTCAATTTGCAGATACCGGCATATATATATATATATATATATATATATATATATATATATGTATATATATATCCTGAATTTGCAGATACCGGCCATCCTCTCCCATTAAAAATTTTAAAAACAAATTTTTATTTTTATAATATATATATATATATACATATATATATATATATATATACATATATATATATCCTCAATTTGCAGATACCGGCATATATATATATATATATATATATATATATATATATATATATATATATATGTATATATATATCCTGAATTTGCAGATACCGGCCATCCTCTCCCATTAAAAATTTTAAAAACAAATTTTTATTTTTATATTTTATTATTTATTTATTTATTTACTTACTTATTATCTATTTTCTATTTTTTATTTTTTCCATTTAGTGTCTTTTAACAACTCTTGCTGACATTTTCTTAATATCCTGTACATTTCAGTTGGCCTATTTATTTGTGCCCTATATTTTTTTCGCGCCTTTAAACATCTTTTTGTCTTGGCCATTTTGATATTTGCTTTTCTATCTTATATTTAATTGTATCACTATTTAATGTTTTTCTTCTTCCCTGATCTTTCTTATGTCTCGGCAGTCGTGTGAAAAGCATATCTTATTTTCTTTTATTAATATTATAGGAAATTTCCCCTTTGCTTTTCTCTGTACATATTTGTGAATTACTCCATGGATTTCGGCCTTTTAGATTATTTTGGACCATCTTCCAATTACGTGATTTCCTTGGATTTTACTTGTGCAAATGGAAACTCAATTAACTTTCTTGGATTTATATTTTTGGATTATACCGTCATTGGATTATTTTCCTTTCACCAGACTATCTATTCACATGTAATCACCTTTTTCTTCACCATATTCCCTCTGCTTCACTTTTTTTGTTTGCAAGTAAGATCTTTGACTTACTTGTTGTTTCATCAAATACTTCTGCATGCAAAATCCGATCCCGCATTTTGCTAATTCCTACCCTCTGATGAGAAGGAAAGTATTTCTTCGAAACTCCGCGGATTAAAGACTATCCACTTATCAAATGTTTCCTTTTCAGATTAAATATGTTTTTAACTCTTTTTCAAAGTGTTTTAACATGTTTTATTAACTGTTTGCTCATATATATATATATATATATATATATATATATATATATATATATATATATATCATTCAAACTCGGTAGTGTTTGAATATATGGTTAAGTGTCAGCATTAGTCATTTAGAACTGCTTTAAAGCTTCACCGCTCACTTATTTTTCGACCAAATTTCAAACAATTATTACAGTTTATAGATTACATTCTCAGCTATATTATGTAAAAAAAAAATCAATTTTTGTTCTGTAAAACAAAAGTTAGGATTCATATACTGGTGTTTAAAATCGTAAAAATTCATAAGAGTGTGAGCGACGTTTTAAAGACTGGTTTCCATAGAAATCACGTTGCGTCAGCGACTAGTGTTGCTGCTAATTCACCGCTCTCTCAAAAAGAAGTAACAAGTGAAACAGAGAGAATGATAGCAGACGAGTGTCGTACATTGTTATTACATATGTGTATGTTATGTTTATGGGGCAAAAAGACTGAAATTAAACAAAGGACAAGTTAATTTACTGGAAGTCTGGAAAAATCATGGATTATAATAGAAAATGCGAGCATGAAAATAGATATGGTTAAGCTTAAACTTGGAAAAGAAAAGGACAAGATATTCTAGTAAAAATATAATAAATTTATTACTTGAAATATTGCAGTATTAAGATTTTTTAAAAACTCAATTTAACATTATATAATCAATTCTTTATTCTACAATATTTTAAGTTATAAATTTATTATATTTTTACTAGAATATCTTGTCTTTCTCTTTCCATGTTTTAGGTTAACCATATTACTTTTCATGCTCCCATTTTTCTATTGTAATCTCAAAATAAAACTCAAATGACCTATTAACGGGTGTTGTAACTCAACATCCGGTTTACGACTTTCGATTTCGCATGCGTACATAAACAAATAATCAACGCGACAATAAAACGTATTGTTTTACTGTGTACGTTTCCAGCGTCCCAATATTTGTTTAGCGTTTAAATAAACAATTGTTCATGTGTTTTTCATTTTTTTTACATCGTTCATTTCCGTATTACGTTTAAGTTATTTTAACGCAATTTTCTTAGAAATAAATCTACTTTAACCCGTTGACAACCATAAGAGCATTCCACAACATCGATTTACCCACGGCTTTCATTTAAAAAAAAAATTATTCTCCATTTTTTTAATACACCTTTCTCAAAAAAACATTCATGCATTTTCTTCTACATTACAAACATAAATAAATAATCCTTAAAATATGTTTTTTTATTTGCATTACAAATAAATAATCAACGCAACAATAAAACGTATTTTTTTACTGTGTACGTATTCAGCTTCTCAATTGCTTTTTTTTTCGTGTTTAAATTAAAAGATATATCCAAATTTGTATTTAACTTTAAGTAGTATGGTATCTGTTCAGTGCACATTTACCTATAAGTATGGCAAACCACTTGTAAGTCAATGGCTGTAAGTTTTTTTTCCAAAATAAGCAATTATAAACAGAACAACTCATAGAAATACATCTATATTCTTTTTTAATATATATTTAATTTTTTAATATACTTTCATAGAAATGTTTCTGTTATGTCACAAAAAACTATTTTCTTTATGTCACAAGTGTCACGCTCATACATTAATTCCATAGATAATATAACATAATGACCCAACGGGTCACGGGTATATTTTTTCACATAGGCATCACCACTTATCAAAGCCAAGAGGCCACTCGAGGATAAGGGTTAAAGAGTGTAAGGGTTAAAAAGCTAGTACCACGCAAGATTCGTCTATAGACAGTCGCGGTAACATCTTTCTGCATACAGACAGGACTTGTGGCGCAATGGATAACGCGTCAGACTACGGAGCAGAAGATTCCAGGTTCCAATACTAGCAAGTTCTTAATAATTTTTACTATCATTTTATCCAACGTTTACTCATTATACTTGCCCTTAGGGTATTTTTGTTTTTTTTATTGATTTTGTTTTGTGCATATGAGAATTTCCCATACTCCGAGTTCACAGGGTAAGCGTTGCTGGTAAGACGATGTTGAGTGTACTTGATTTTGTGTTTGACTCGGCGTTGCGTGTGCCGACACGGCGTAGCCGCTACTTATTAATATTAAGCAGCAGCAGCAACAGCAACAGCAACAGCAACAGCAGCAGCAGCAGCAGCAGCAGCAGCAACAACAACAACAACAACAACAAACTGTACCCAAACTTTTATTGCATTATTTACAAGCAACTTAAGTGCAGTTGTACCCGTCGGCATTCGGTCGTCTCTGCCTTCGCGTGTTACAAACCAATAAATTTCAGGCGTAAAATCGCAAATCACTGGGGTAAAATGCAACATTGGTTCTCGGTCATTCTTGAATGTGTTCTGATCGAATTCCTTCTCGATTTCGCATAAAACCGCGGAGCCTTGTTGTTTTGAGTCAAATATTGGTTGTTTTGCTTTCCGACATATCAACCCTTTCTTGTGTTATTCATGGTGTTTGGTTGGGTTGTATTATTTTACGGCATATCAACCCTTTTTCGAGTTCAATAAATTTTTGAAAAGTTGGTTTGCTTCAAGTTCTTTATATCTTCAACTATTTATACATGGTGTTTGGTTGGGTTGTTTTGCCGAGGGAAATTGTAGTTTTATATTTAGTTGTGCACAACATGATTGAGTTTTGCAAAACGAAAGAGAAACATAACATAGATGTTTGCCGCATTTAAGGCAGGTAGCTGATATCTTTAGAGAACCTTGTCTCGTAGCAGCAAAAGTGTCGGAAGTAAAACATCTATAATATAAATCTCACCTGTCTGATTAAATGTATGTATGTATGTATGTATGTATGTATGTATGCCTATAACTTTCGACAGAGGCGACAGATTCTCACGAGATCGGTATCATTCTGAAGCTCTATCTTTCAGATGACAAATATCGAAAAATTAGCTAAAACATGAATTCCTTCACTCTCAATTAGGCATTTTTCTACAGGGAAGGGTCGTTTATTTCGCCGATATTTTCGAAAGTCATCGCCTCTTTTCAATATACTAGCCTTAATTTAAACTTACGTCACTTCCGATTTGGCAATGGGCGCAACAGCAAAGACGTCACGTTTTTTTCACGGTCTTTTTTTCCTTTGCGGTACGGGTTCGAGCTTGCCTGCTTACTAGACTTTTTTTATCCTTTTGTATTTTGCTCAACACACACCTCCAAACACCCGGGCAACACCGGGCACCTAGGCTAGTTTAAAGTTAAAGGTTAAAAATAGGTGACACCGAAGATCATGAAGACAAAAAAAATAGTTGGTACCGAAAATCATGAAGACAAAAAAAGAAGACACGAGGCATGATGTTCGTTAGGTCAATGGAAAACTTCAACTAGTTAAACAAAGAAACGATGAAAATAGTATACAAATAGCGAAGCGTAGCGGATAGACGACGCATCTAATATATCAGCAAATTTATGTACTCATTAAAATGATGACGTTGTTAACATGTTTACAGCTATTTAGTGACATACGATGCGAATCGAAACTCGTAATGGAAGACAGGAAAGCAGCAAACAAACATACAATTGTTTTATTTATTTGCCATCATTTTGACGGAATATCTCAAATGAAACGAAGCGGGTGGCGTTTATCTTCGGAATCAGTGTGACATAAATAAAGAGGTTCGAGTTAATGGTGCTTAAAATGGCGCTAGCAAATGGCGAGTCGGAATTTCGATCTAATGAATAAGTGAGCAATAACAATTGGGGGTTTCAACAAAACTTCTATTGTAACAGTTTCAAAACCAAAAGTTTGCACATCGTCGGTTGCGTAAGCGCGCACTTCTGCGCATGTGCATTTTCGTGAGCGATCAAATAACCACATAAATCAAATAAAGCTTCGTTTTTTACATACGTGCGCGGTCGCTGGTTTTTCATTCTTTAAATTGTCGCTTTTCCATGCGTGGACTGTGATCCTCTCGTGGTTGTTGCTCTTCTCTCTTACTTAAAACGAATCTACTCAGGCAGGCAAACGCGATGGAGAATTTCTGAGTTTTTCTAGTGTTTTATTCAGAAAGTGTTGCAATATTTTTTTAAGTCTATAATGGGGTAAGATCCCGCACAGTCGGAGATTCTATTTATAAACGAGGCTGCTAGGAACTGACGAATCAAATTAATTCACATTCTGTTACCAACCAATCAGAAACCAGAATTGTTCCATAAAAATTAAACCTTTTCTGTAGCAATCTCGCATATGTTTTCTTCGTGTCAACACGGGAAGAATCTTTTGCTCTGTGGCTTCCAACTCCAGAACTGTCTACTGAGAACCAGTCAAGTCCAGGACTTGTATAGAATAATTAACCATCGGAAACTGTTCTATCTACTGAGAACCACTCACCTCCAAGACTTGTAGAATAGAATTTTTTTTCTGTATTCTAGAAAACGCTCTTCTAATCCCGAAATTTAAACAAAATATATTTTTTGTACAAGTTGTCATTAAACAAGATGCAAATATAAATTTTAGCCCAATTAAATCAAAACTGGTGTACCCGAATGGAACTGTATTCGACATTAAAGTAAATGGAAAACTATATTATTTAAACAGCGTAGCCCCATCGAAAATCGCTTGCCATGATTTACAGACATGGCATAAAATTCTATTTTACTTTTGAGGGTAGAGACAATAAAAATTGTTTCTTATTTAATTTTCTTAACTACTTTTCCTAACTTAGGCTTAATAATAACAACGTACAGATAGAGTTACGAGTTAACATTCATCTTGATTTCTACATCGTCGGCCTCATCTTGTCTGTTCCGCTTCCCGATTCAGACTCACGTTTCAAAATCCTTTTTTACTTTTCTCGAAGGCGTGACATTTGATGAGTGCATTTCTGCGCATTTCGTTTAGGGAGCTAACTCTTAATCACCCCGTTTCAATCGCTCCAGCCGTATTGGGTCTTTTTGCCAGGTCATTCTGACATGTACTAATGTAACCCTTGCTGAAATTCACACTAGTTAACATAATCCCTTCTTACTGACTTAGGGTTCTAATATATAACAATACTATGTACTAAAGTCTCTTTTGTATTTCGCCTCACTTTTTTTTTTAACTTAAATGACACTTGTGTATGGAACAATGGAGACGTTGCAGTTTCAAATGTTTTATTGAGGAGAGAAGTTTTGTTCACGGGGGAGAGAAGAAACAGAGGCTAAAAGTAATGCCTTTTTACTTAATGCTCTTACTTAGTTTTAAAAATTGATTGACGAACCGACAGTTTCGAGAGAAATATTCACTTAGATCCAGGTCCGATGTGTCCTCCTCCTCGCCTACAATTGCTTCGAATCTCTGTCTTTTATTAAACACGTGATGTTTTTAGGTAATATCATCGACAGCTACCTCTATGAGGTTAGTGCAAAAATTATATTGTTTTATATATATAGTTGAACGTACAAAACGATATTATTTTTGAACCAACATAATAGTTGACACTTGGCCCCTCACTCACGCCTCACTCACGCTAAGTGCACCTTGCTGTCAGGTTGTCCTTACATGTACTTTATTTAACCGTCACCAGAATTCGTACTAGTTAGTATAATCTCAACTAACTGGCGTAGGGTATCAATGTATAATATTATGTATTCGGTTTGACAGATTTTCTTTTTATTGAAATCAAGGCATGAAGCCATTTGATGTAAGTGACTAACAAAAAGAAAAGATGATTTATTGCAAAAACAAGCGATGTCTGTTGACCTTCGTATTGAAGAGTTATTTTTAAAGAATTTATTACAAAATTATGTGTTTTGTGTAAATTTCCACATACGAAACTGTATATATATTGCATACGGGGTATGAAGACGGAGATATATAATATAAAATAGTTTTGAAACGATACCAAACGGTGTTTAAATAGTATACGGGGATAACAGATGAGAGACTAGATGTTACGTGGCAGGAGAAGCATAGAAGGGAAGATCAAGATAACGTATAGGACCAATATGCGCGTATGTTGAATAAAGACTGTTTGTGCCATTACATTTTATACGTAAGAGTGGGCGTTTATGATGGGGAGCACATATATGAGGGGAGGAAAATGTTTTCGTGTTGGTGATGACAAGACAAAATTACGTACCTAGGTTTGAAAGACAAACACGGAGAACAGGTTTAAAAGGCAACATACATTTATCATTGACGACACGAATACTTTTCAAACCACAAATACAACGTTACCACATCATAAAGATTTTCCATGGCGCCGCTTCCAGCGTCTTAAAGCGGTCCTTTCTTTTTGATTCTTCGATCTTAGCTCCCCTAAAATTTAACTCTATATTAAATTAACTTAATTCTTATGACGTCACTCATCACGCTTGCAAACATGTGAATATCGATTCACATTGTTGCCAGCTGACTTGGTCCATAGATTTTCCAATTCTTTACAGAATTGTTTTGTTAACCTCAACTCTAGCTCTAAACAATATCCATGAGTTCGATTCCGATAACAATAACAACCAAGATTTTAACATTCCTAAAATATCATTTACGAAATACAATTTCTGAATTCATAATAATCATCGATTATCATAGAATTCTTAAATTCATAATAATCTTCGATTATTCTTTCCGGTGTTTTTTTTTCCGGTAGTTAACAATCTAACACAAAGACAAGTGATGCCTATTGACCTTAGCCTTGAAGGGTTATTTTTTAAAGAATTTGTTACAAAGAATGTGTTTTGTGTAAATCTACGTATAAATATATTTTTTTTAAATTTTAAATGTTATTCATTAAAATGCTTCAAACACTACTACTACTACTACTACTACTACTACTACCACTACTACTACTACTACTACTACTACTACTACTACTACTACTACTACTACTACTACTACTAATAATAATAATAATAATAATAAAAAAATAAAGCTGATATTTTTCTGGATAGTGCAAAATTACTGCATTCTACCTGGTGAGACGACAACAACTATGGATGGCAGTGATTGCTGTGGATGCAGTTCGGAAATTCGGAATTCCTACCCCGTCGCGGTTATCACCTGACGAAGGCCAGAGGAATAATTGGTCGAAACGCCGTAAAAACAACCAGAAGATGAGGATAATAGTCCGCAGTAAAAAAAAAAAAATAATAATAATACAAATTACTCATCTCAATAAAGAATTCCAATTAATTAAATAATCTACTATGAGTTTTTGCTAATTGAACACGTCACAAGCTCAGCGTACAATTCTAGATTCAACAGAAAGGTGGAAAGATTTGTCGATACTTTCAAAAGAGTATTAAAAAAGAATGACAATATCGGTACAGAAGAAAAATGTAGTAACCAATTCCTTACGATTTATAGGATAACACGAAATCAAAATACTAACGTAAATTAAACATTTGCTAGCATTATGTTTGTAAGAAAGATAGTTCCATGTTTGACCGGATATTACCAAGTAATAAATTTTTTTTAAATTACTAAATATATTGTAAAGTATAACATATATAAGGATAGTGATAATTTTTTTTAATCAATAGGAGAAGGAAAGTATTTGTAGAAAGAGGATATAGTTTCAAGAAGAATTGGAAAAATGGTCTATATAATAAAAGGAAATACATTTTCCCATAAAAGGTATCTAGATCACGTGATACTGTGGAAGTGTTACACGGCACTTTCCAGATACCCACCTCCATTAACGATGAAGTACCGAAGCAGGTAACACCAACTCCAATAATTGCAGGTTCCACATAAACTAAAAAGCTCAAAGGGAAAAGGAATGAATTCTCATGCTTAATCTAGAAGAAAACAAAAATTTACAGAACAAAATTCTAGAGAAAGGATTTAATCTGCCAGTGGAGGAGAAATCATTCACGACTGAGACACTTTTTAATTTTTGTTTCTTTCTTCACGTTAAAAAAAAACGACCCTGGTGTCTAACTCTGTCCCGTGGGGAGGGAAAGTAAAAAGGATCTCTCCAACAGCAACCATAGTTAGCTGGTCGTGAGAGACGCCAACTGAAAAAAATATAGAAAAAAGGAATAGCGTTTGACACACAGACAAAAGAAGAAAGGAAAGTATATCATAGGTGAAATTCCCTTATATTAACCCCATATATATATATATATATATATATATATATATATATATATATATATATATAGTAGCAGAAGTACCCGTCGTTGACTGGGTTCAAAAACAGCTTACAGAAAATGGACTGTGATTGATGAAAGTATGATAGGTTATGAAAAGGAGGGAGTTGTAAAGAGATAGGTTTTGACACTGAAAAATTTTACCCTTAACAAAAAATATGATGAAAGTAAAGATAATTTTCGCGAAAATATATTTTTTTATATCAACTTTTTTTCCATTCGTAGGCAAGAGTGACCAACACAATGATGTTTCCTTACAAAGAGAAAATGTTATATATATAATAATATAAATATACAAGAAATAAATGTTACCATAGTAAACAAAAGTTACTTTTATGGTAGAAAAATTAATTGGTTTGTATTTTTAAGTAATTTGTAATTTTTTTTTAATTCACGAACCGGTTTTAAAATATCAAAATCGCAGCGACTTTGAAATGAAGAGCCCCGTTTTCAATTTGAAGGAGGGGCACCTAAGCATTCTGTGTCAACTATTTAAGAGAGATCCGTCAACGTAGAGAATATTTATAAACTTATTTTAATGTTTTCCGTTATTTTGTGCTTGAGGAATATTCGATTATGGCATGTGTAGTTTATATAAAATTCATTTAAGTAGTTATCGCCTCAAATTTCGTTTTAATTTCGGTTCGCTGAAATTATTTCAAGTAAAGAACATTAAAACTATTTCAAAACACAAAAAAATATACACTGAACTTTTATTGACTATGGTAACATTTATTTCTTGTATATTTATTTTTTCGGGGAGTCGTTTGTTGGTTTTTCTGCTAAACACCCTTACTAAATAATATCGACGAAATATCGAAAAACAAAGAAACAAAAATAATTTCGAAAAATAATGAAGCTTTACTTTCTTTAGTAAAATAATCTGAAACAACAAAATGGGATATTAAAAGAGTAAACACGTAATTACTTTAGTTTTTTAAAGTAAAAAATCGACATAAATATGAATAAGAAGAAAATGGCGCCCTTTTCAAGCAGAACAGCTTCGTTTCAGTTTTACAGTATTAAACGGTGTAGTATTACGCCGTCGGATTCAGGATTGTACTATTGTAACGTAAAGAACACGCAGAAAGGGTTGTAATCGACTGAATTCCTTCTAGTACACTGCCAAAAAAAACTTAAACATATATATAAATAAAAATAAAAAGGTTATGTAAATGTTTTTAAAAAGACACGTAATCATGTGAGCAGGATTTTTTCGTTCTTTTGACACGATAACAAGTAACGTTCTTATTTTTATCATTTATCTATTTATCTATTTTCGAAAGAGTGCCACGTGCAAATGGAGAAGGAAAAAACAGAGTTATGCAAAACTTGTGTCGAGAATTGTCT
Organism: Euprymna scolopes; assembly: GCF_053919585.1. Classification (NCBI taxonomy): domain Eukaryota; kingdom Metazoa; phylum Mollusca; class Cephalopoda; order Sepiida; family Sepiolidae; genus Euprymna; species Euprymna scolopes. The sequence goes on along the minus strand of NC_136509.1, from coordinate 22,332,085 downwards.
AAAGTTCCGACTTTTTAAAAAAAAAATTTCACTTTAATAAGAACGTAAATTTATGAGATGAATTTATTCGACAAAATATGATTCAACTAAAAAAAATAGATAAAAGCTAACGTGAATTAAGATTAAAGTTAAGATGTTATTGTGGACCCTCACCACTTTTAAAAACCTTGTTAAACTTTGTGAAATATTTAGATTCTTTGGAGGTCAGGCGCGAACGAACACCCAATAATTTTATTATACCATATTTCTTCAAACTGAAACATAATTATCAAAATATACTGACGCAGATAGATATGAAAAGTCTTTGCTAAAGTTTGTGCCTATTTCTATGGAGTAAAGGCGCGAACGCAGACCCCACAGTTTTATTATACCATCCCTATTATAGTTGAGACATACTTATCAAATTATTCTTATGTACATCTATATCAAAAATACTTGTAAACGTTTTTTTTTAATTTTTTATTTCCATACTTTGGGGGCCAGGCGCGAACGCAGACCCAACAATTTTTATGAACCGCCGTTCTGCCAGATCAAACATACCCATTCCTGATCCTCGATACATACACACATACACAAACACGCACACATGCGTTAAGCTTTATATTATATATATATATATATATATATATATATATATATATATATATATATATTTTTTTTTTTAATTACATTTTCACCCAAAACAAGGCACGTGGCCACTTTGATGTAGGAGGCTACTATCAGGGACATAAGCTACAGGGGTACTATGTAGGGAGTTGGGCAGAAAGGTGTCGGTTCACGTTATACTTGAACTTTCGCATGTCAGTACAGTTGGGGAAGCAGGGGCCCGGAAGGGAATTCCAAAGTCTAGCGGTTCTGGGGAAGAAACTACTGGAGTAGAAAGCTCTCTTACATCTAGGGATCTCTACTGTGAAGGGGTGGGATTTAGCTGCTTGTCGAGTTTGTCGGGGGTATTTACGTCGATGGGGTACAAGTGCTTGCAGTTCGTCAAAGCATTCACCGTTAAAGTACTTGTAGAACAGGCAGAGGGATGCAACATTTCATCGATGGGACAGAGGCTGAATACACACACACACACACACGCGCATATATATATATATATATATATATATATATATATATATATATATATATATATATATATAGACTCTATTCTTCTTTTGAACTATTTGTACAATAAACCTAATGTGTTAACCCAATTTTTGTTCGTAGAATTATTCCACCTAGGCCTATCATTTTGTTTATACTGAAATTTACGATTTAACAAGTATTGGCTCTGTTTTATTATTTTTACTATTAGTATAGCGTATTGGAAAACAAGACAAATAAAAAAAAAACTTGTGCGTAGTTCTATGAGGTAATCGCATTTTAATATGAATATAATTCGGATAAATGAGTAAAAACTTTCTAATTTCTACTATTTATAATGCAGACTTTTAATCATTTTAAACCGCTTGACTTTGTTAAAACATAAATGATTATCAAACGATTTAGTAATTTTTAATAAGAACATATTTCTACGATGAGTGTTCCAGAAGTAATGTTTTCAATCTTTTGACTGAAAAAAAAAACAAAAAAAACTAAATCGTTTAAGAGATACGAAGACGAAAGTGGTACTATTATAAGTGATTTTTTTGTGCTTCATAATTAATTTTTCTACATAGTCATTAATTTGCTCACTGGACATTCACTAGTCACTTCTGATGTCTCGGTCGTAAAAACCGGAGGATGCTTTCTCAATCATATCTGTATCGGCACTCTGAAATCGTTTAAGCTTTATTTAATATATTTATAAAGTCATTATAATGTAATTGCAACTCAATCATTTTGCTCTTGAATTTAATTTATGTTGAGAAATCTTTATTACATTATAATACTAGCGGGGGGGGGTACCCGGCGTTGCACGAGAGTTTGGGGGTGTGTGTGGTCGGTCGGGGATGGGGATGTTAATGAAAACCTTAGAATAAGGGAAGTAAAAAAAAACAGAAAAACGAACGTTAAAATTTAACGGGGGGGGGGTACCCGGGCGGTGTGTGTGTGTGGGTGGGTGGGGGGTAGGTAACCAAAACATCGAAAAAAAACCCCACAAAAATCTAACGTAAGGCAAACAAACGATGTTAAATTTAAAAATCGAAAAAAAAACAAAAACAAAAAGAAAACAGAAAAACGAACGTTAAAACTAAAACAAAACAAAAAAAAACACGTGAAAAATGGCTTAAATATGCCTGTTTCGATATTAAAAATTAAAAAATCGGTGGGTACCCGGGTGTTTTTGGGTGTGTGTGGTCGGTCGGGGTTGGGGGTGATAATGAAAACCTAAGAATAAGCGAAGTGAAAAAACCCCAGAAAAACGAACGTTACGTGAGAAAATGGCTTAAATACCACTGCTTCAATATTAAAATTTACAAAATGGAAAAAAATATCTCACACCACGATTCGAACCCAAAACGTTCAGATAATGAACCAACGCTCTAACCAACTCAGCTAACACGACGTACATGGTATTGCGTCAGTTTTTCAAATATTTAAACTAAATCAGGTAATGACATCGTCTGACGCATGCGTAGAATGATCTCGTTATGAGAGGAGGGTTTTTGTTGACTCCCCCTGTAGAAAAGTGTTGATTTCAGGGTGAAAAAATTAACGTTTTTGGCCAATTTTTCGATATTTTTCGGGCGAAGGATGGGGCTTTCATATGAGACCAAATTTGTGAATTTTTGTACTGTCTGTCGAAAGTTTTTAGCAAACACACAAACATATACACATACATACATACATTTTCGCTTATATATATATATATATATATATATATATATATATATATATATATATATATATATATATATATATATAATCTATATATACACTTCTATTAGTCTGTCCGTCTGCCTATTTTCACTGAAACTACGAGACCAATCACGCTGAAATTTTTTTATGACCTTTCATATGCAAAGGTGTAGCGAACTAAATATTATAGTATTCGTTCGATGGAGAGTGAATGCAAAAATTGACACAAATTTAATAATAGTAATTTAGCATAAGAGACTCATGGCAATCCACAGGCCCTAACACTGTCTTCTTTTAACAGGCAAAATTTAACGGGCAATACATACATATATATCTATATCTATATCTATATCTATATATATATATATATATATATATATATATATATATATATATATATATATATGTATGTATGTATGTATGTATATATATACATGTACGTGTGTGTATGTGTGTGTGTTTGTGTGTGTGTATTCTGTGGTGGCCTTGTATTATGTGAAAAAATATTGCCACACCATTATTACCGTATCCAATTAAATTGTATGCAATTTCTTTCTGGTTATAACATACAAAAGAAAATATATAAAAAGCCATTTTGTCTATTTTAAACTGATAATTATTATACGTTCTATGCTAATTGGGGTTAGTCGATACAGTAATAAAGACGCGATAGGGTTCATCCTCCCAACCCCCCAAACAAATTCATGGCCGTCCACAGAATACAAGAGTAATACCCCAATACATATAAAATATTAGTTTCGTACTCGTATAACTTGACGGACTCCTCAGTTTTAATCCTAATTAGCGTATATTACTTGCATTGTCGTCTTTTCTCTCTTCTCCCCCCTCTCTCTCCCTTTCTCCCTCTCATTTCCTCTCGCTGTCTCTTTCATATATATATATATATATATATATATATATATATATATATATATATATATATATATATATAATGTTAAAAGTCCACGTATATCTCACATATATATATATGTATATGTATATATATATATATATATATATATATATAAACTTTGTGTGTGAGTATAGACTCCAAAACACGTCAGCCGAGTTTTTAAAATTCACACAAATGTAGTTTATGTGCCTGACAGTGTTCTTAGAAAGGCTTTGTATAGGAATGTCTTCGATAAGCATTGAGAATCGATAATCGAAATCATCTGATTAAAGAAAGAACGCACGATTTAGACTAAAGTTAACGCCTTATACAGGCTAATATCACAAAGGTATTTGAGAAGTTTTATTATCACCCACTGAGAAAGGCTCAGTATATATAAATCAAGAGCAGGTTCTTTGAAATAATAGGGTAACGTTCGAAATGAATGTTTCTCTTTAGACCTTTTCTTATTTAAACTTAAATTCAGAGAGAGAGAGAGAGAGAGAGAGAGAGAGAGAGAGAAAGAGAGAGAGAGAGAAATAAAAAGGAACAAACCGTATTATGTGTTCATCGACGTTTCGTCTTTATTTTGAGACTTCCTCTGGATGAAATAAAGACGAAACGTTGATGAACACATAATACTGTTTGTTCCTTGTTATTTCTCTATTTTGTCGGAATACTATTTCCATATTTCTCATATATATATATATATATATATATATATATATATATATATATATATATATATATATATATATATATATATATGAAGGCGGAGAGACCTTGAGGCTCGACGTTTCGCCTGTCTTATGCGGGCTTTCTCAAGATGGATGGTCAATGACGAGAGGGTCGAATTTTTAGGGATATATATATATATATATATATATATATATATATATATATATATATATACTAGCAAAGGGTGCCCGGCGTTGCCCGGGTGTTTGGAGGTGTGTGTGGAAACTCCGGGGCCGGGGGTGGGGATTAAAAATGTTTTAGTAGGTAAGTATGAGGATCGAACCCGAACCCTTGAGGCAAAGTTGTAAATTAAAGTGTGAAAAAAAAAAACATGCGACGTTAACCATTGCCTCACCGCGAGATGCTAACGGAAACAGTTTGAATTTATTTAATTATTTGGATTTGGCAGGTGCCCGTTTTAATGACCTAATGAGGTCAAGTTTGACTGTGAGATAGTATTTCATTTACTGCGGGAACGCTTCCCAAGATGTTATAAGGAAAAGACTAACCCACATGCGGCGAGCGACAAATGTTGAATATTTATCTTCCCAAAGTCGAGAAAATTAAATAGACAGGCGAGCTTCGTTGTTAACTACGATTTATATGTGATATAAAAAGTTTTAAAAAGTTGTTAGGCGACCGACCGCTTCTCTGAAAAAAGCCTTTTGTAGACATACAGAAAAAGCGAACACACATACAAACATACATACATTTTCACTTATATATATATATATATATATATATATATATATATATATATATATATATACTAATAGGGGGAATCTTTATGTAAATTATACATTTACATGCACATATACAGCTGTGTGTGTGTATATATATATATACATATATATATATATATATATATATATATATATATATATATATATAAATATGTAAAAGAAATTAAGAAGGGAGTATTTAAGTTTATCCTGTATCTAAATTGTTTATGTTGATAATGATTTTGATAGATAGGAAGAAATATGGAAGATATCTTTCCTTTGCTTAATAGTATTAATAGATTGGCAAATGAGAACAGATTCGATATAAACGACGTGTTGATTTATTGTGTTTGTGTTTTAGTAAAGTCGCATTATTAAACAATTTAGATATAGGATAAATCAAAATCCTCCCGTCTAAATTTCTTTTATACATATACATATTTTTTGCAAAAATCATAAACTCTATATGTGCATATAAATTTTTGATTTGCATAAAGACTGCCCCTATTAATATATATAGCCCTAAACATTCGACCCTCTCGTCCTTGACTATCCCTTTTGAGAAAGCTCTTATAAGACGGGTGAAACGTCGAGCTTCTATGTTTCTATGTCTCCATTTTAAATTTCATATCGTCAGATTTTATCCATTTTAATCGATCGATGCCTCCGTCCAGTCTCGAAAGACAAAGGATAGCCCAGCAGGGGCAGTTGCTCGTGTAAATATGAGGCAAGGGTTGCGAAATCTCTAAACACAACTCTCCTGAATCGACACTGTTTGAGTCCAGTGGCAAGGAGAAGACCAGGACGACTGGAAACAATGCCGAGATAAGCAGAGAGCACATACAGCACCGGAAGTCCCAAATGGTGATCCAGCGGGAATCGATGTGTCAACGTGATTATGCTATATTTATACATTTTAATAATTATATATATATATATATATATATATATATATATATATATATATATATATATATATATATAATCACGTTTTTCTTCGCCATATTCCTTCTGCTTCACTTTTTTTGTTATCAAGTAAGATCTTTGATTTACTTGTTGTTTCATCAAATACTTTCTTTTGCATGCAAAATCTGATTTTACTAATTCCTACCCTCTGATGAGAAGGAATGTATTTCTTCGAAACTCCGCGGATTAAGGACTATCCACTTATCTAGTGTTTCCTTTTCAGATTAAAAAATTTTTAAACTCATTTCAAAGTGTTTTTTAACATGTTTTATTAACTATTTGCTCGAATTATAAGCTCTATCTCCTATTTGGTTTTATCGAGCTTTTATATCTGGCTGAGATAACTTTATAAATATTTATTCTTTAATATTTATAATATACTTTAATTTTACAATCTTGGATCATTTTGGTAAATTTAATTGTAATGTTTATGTTATATATATATATATATATATATATATATATATATATATATATATATATATGTGTGTGTGTGTGTGTGTGTGTGTGTGTGTGTGTGTGTGTGTGTGTGTGTGTGTGTGTGTGTGTGATATAGAAATAGAGAAAGGGAATATACAAAGGGCTTGATTGCGAGAACCAGACCGCAAATAAGAACGAAGGAAAGAAATAGCAAGTCAAAGGAATCATCGTAAAGAAGAAATGTGTAGCGATAATATCTACCTTATTTCGTGTACGGGTAACGTTTCACAATAGGAAGTTCGTGTGGAAACACCCATGAGTGTCTGGTTTCAGGACCATTAGTTCCCCTATACTTAACCAACTGTGTTATTAAACGTTCTTGCATATATGTGACTAAAAGGGCATCCTAGATTAGCGTCATGTATCACTTAATCTGAATTATAATGATACTATTATATTTACCCCCCCCCCCAAAAAAAAAGTGATAACAAAGTAGATACAATACAAAATATTCATGATACAATAAAATGAATGTCATGAAGTGTCTCGGAGGATGAAAACCCAAGGAGGAAGGGTACTGATTACACCTCCACTGAAAAGGCGCGAAGAATACTGAAATCATATAGAAGTTTATTGTTATCCAACTCCTAGCGAAAACCAATGGTAAGCTGGTGTCGCGATAATGCCAAGTCATTTGAAATGGTGATCGGAAGAGGTGGCGTGTACGGAAAATTATTTCTGTTTTTGTTTTCTATTTTTTTTTTAAAGATGTCCATACTGGCCCCAACTCTTTTCCTGATCTACAATATGGTTGTCTTCAAGTCAATGTTCTTGATGAGCCGTTCCACCTAAGTTAAATTTACCGAAGTTCCATTACTGACGATTACTATATTGTCCATTTGACTACTGTACACACTTTATATCTTCTCCTCGAGTGGCATCTGGGCCTTGATAAGTGGTTATGCCTTTGTAAAAAAAAAAAAAATATTCTGATGAAACGTCTGTTTCAGCGTGGATCGTCAACAGTACGAAGAATAAAACACCAAAACAGATGATCCATTGAACGCAAGAATGTTGGAGACTTTTCCTTTTTCTGTTATCCATTGTTTCAGCTACCAAACGACACACATTTTCAGCGCGACATCACAACGGCGACTTTAGAGAGCCATCCAAATGATCCTACAAACGAAGTGACATACGGACGAACCGAGTAGATAGAAAGAACAATCTCGTTGTGTTTAAGCCGACCACCCCAGTTATCTCCTGAAAGGGATCAATATCAAAATATCGGGTGTAGAAAATGCGACATAACGCTCATAGTTAAGTTTAAAGATCGCAGTCAGAAAAGAACGCGAGAAAAATTCAGTATAAAAACTAATATCGTTTTATGTTGTTATTTTTGTTCAATATTATTAACTTATATTATTATTATTATTATTAGTAGTAGTAGTAGTAGTGGTAGTAGTGGTAGTAGTAGTAGTAGTAGTAATAGTAGTTGTATTAAATATTATATAAGGAATCGTTTCAAGTTAAAGTTTGAGCTTCGTTTTTAAATAAACACGACATCAGGTCAATTGCTTTCTTCCCGGCCGTCTACACTACCGTAGCTTTCAAGTTTAATGTAAACAAGTTCTTGTTGAACCGCCCCCTTAAATAATCAAATTGTATCCAACTTACACCATTAACGATTACTGCACTACAGCACTACATTCATTATCCCTTATCCTTGAATGACCTTTGGGCCTTGATAAGTGGTGACTTTTGATTTAACTTATTTACATAATGTTGACACATTCGAAGCAGGGTTTTTTCCAGTTTTACATGCATTGTGGATTTTAAATGAAAATGATTCATCACAAAATAGTATCTAGTATCATAAAACCATTTCCAATGTTAATTCAAAATTTTCTCGCATTTTTATTTGACCGCGACTTTTAACAATTACCACTCTCGTTTGTTTTCGCTTTTCATAAAGGAAATACAATTCCGTCTCCAAAGTCGGATTTTGTTCAGGAAATAGGGATATATGGAGATGATTTGAGCTTTTCCCCCCCTTATCTTTCTTGCCGTATCATAACTAAAAGTTCATGGGGAAAACGTTATATTAGGGCTGACGTTATCCGCCCGACAGTTCAAGGAACCGAAACCATGTAGCAACCAAGGAAGCTATCTCATCAGTAGTGGAAAAATACTCGGTTGCTGTATTTTCATTTGGTGAATGATATCTAAACAATGAATAGTTTCTGGTAGGGCCCTATTTATGTCACATTCGTGGAAACTGTTACAGCTTTTCTTTCTTTAATGATTTATTTACAGAGATGACCTGCTATTCATACCCACTCCGTTTCGTTTAAACTCCTCTACTGACCTTCTACATAAATTTTCCTAATCGCCAAATGAGAATTCTAGTTGTTCTTCGCCAACTGACAATCGAATTAACGCTTATACTCGAGTGGCTTCCGGGACTTGATAAGTGGGGACTAGTATCATAAATCGCTTCTCTTTCTACTACGTGATCGCTATAAGAGAATGGTTATAACAATTTATGAAGTAACTGGAAATGCTACTTCATAAACTGACGATCCAGACATATGCTCTGCTTTCGTACACAAAATGTACGTTCGTGTGTGTGTGTTTTGCTGAAATGTATATGTTAATGTGTGTGTATACGTTACTGTTTGTGTCTGTTACTGTTTGTATATGTTGGTTTGTGTAGGTTGGTGTGTATGTATGTTTTATATGTATTGTTGTCCGGAATAATCAGGTTGACATAACTGTTCTCGCCAGATGGCTGCAGTTAAGCAACACTCAGACTGGCCAATACCATGTCAGTGAAATTTTAGGAATACTAGGCGCTGTATATCTTCTCCGCTTATCTCTGCATTATTTCCAGTCATCCAGAACTTATAGAGTGTGTACTGGTCCGTGTGTATATCTATCTATCTATCTATCTCTCTATCTATCTCTCTCTCTCTCTCTCTCTCTCTCTCTATATATATATATATATATATATATACAGATATATATATATATATATATATATATACATTTAAGTGCACGTGTCTGTGCGTGTGTGTCTGTGTGTGTGTCTGTGTATATTTCCCTACGCAATAATTCTGTCAATTTTTAGTCTACAGACTCGAAATTTGATATACATGGTACTGAGATTTGGGATAATCGATGTGATCGGTTTTTGGCCAGAAATTTGGCGATTAAAGGGTCAAAGTTCAACGATTTGACCTTTGAGAACTCTACCAAACTCCTCCGACAATTTTGGGTCCACGCACTTGAAATTTTAGATATAGGTTCCTTGGACATGTATCTAACTTAATAACTTGATGTGAGCCCAAAACAATAAATTTTAAGGGGTCATACTAGGGGTCAAAGTTAAAAAAAATTGACCTCTCCGGTCTCTTCCAAATTACTCAGACAATTTCTGGTCTAAATATTTGAAATTTCACATAAAGGGTATTCAGAGATAGAGCAAGCTTTTTCATCAGTTTGGCTGGAAAATTTTTAGTTACCAATATATAAATGTATGTATGTATATCTGTTTGCATGTCTTCCTTAAACTTTCAATAGAGGCGACGTATTTTACCAAGATCAGTATCGTTTTAAAGTTCGACCTTTCATACGAGAAATATCGAAATATTGGCTAAAAACATTAATATCTTCCCCTTCAACTAGACACTTTTCTACAGGGGGGGGGCGTCACTTTTTTCGCCGATATGTTTTAAAGTTATCCTCTCCTTTAGATTGTCTTGTGAGTCAAGGGCATACTTGATTCACTGATTGATATAATAATTAAGTAATTGATTTTGTGCTAGGAGTCAGATACTGTCAAGAATTGTATAAGTCAACTGAATTAAAGGAATAAATCATAAGATGGTCAACATCATGAATTTTGGAATATAAGTTTTTGTCATTTATTCTCTATTTAATTAGATTTCGCTTCTGATATAAGGATTGATATATAATAAGAAAATATATTTCTACAGAAACACACACACACACGCATATATATATATATATATATATATATATATATATATATATATATATATATATATATATATATATATATATACTTGGAACTGACATTAAAACAGTACCGACTTAGAGGAAATGTGGTTGTGATTGCGCAACACTTGCCACAAAAATTTCACGCTTATCCATAGTTTGTCAAGTATAAACGGAGCCATTTATTGTTCGTGCGTGTATATTGGTGTATTTATCGTTGGCGTGTGTATGTTTGTATGTGCATATTAGTAGTTGCATATTGTTGTAAGCACATGTTTGTACATGCATTGTTAATGTGTGTATGTTTTTGCATATTAGTTCGTTTATTTAATTAATTAATTTAATGCATATTAATCTTGGTGTGTATATGTTAGAGCGTGTATACTTGTGTGAGTATGTCAATATCTTGAGGGTATGTTGGTGTGTGTATGCATGCTAGTATGTGTATATTGGTGTGTGTGTGTGTTGTTGTGTGTATATTAGTGTATGTATGTTGTAGTGCGTATGTAGGTATGTGTATATAAGTGCCTGTATGCTGATAGATCTATGTAAGTGCGTGTATATTATTTTACGTGTTCTCATGTTCAGTTTCTGTTTAAAATGTCTTTACTTTTTTGCTTCCTTACCCCTAGAACCCCTCCCCCCCTCGCACCATGTGTTCGTTCTCACATATAATTACACAAACCCAACTCTGTCGCTAACATTGTACATGCATTTTCGCCACCAATGCCATACTTCAAATAACAAAGCAATGTAGGTCATTGTCAACCTTATACAGACACCCCAGTGTCTCATCTATTATTTGTATAGGGGTCAGCCCCGACGGGATGTGGTAGACGGCGCGGCGGTGGCGGAGTAACAAAACTGCGTAATTCCAGCCGGATATCGGCCACTAGTAAAGATCTACGAAGTCTGGTTATCTATTTCTGTCACGCGTAAATCAAGTAAGCTGCCTACGAAAATGATGATCCCCGATAAGACTTCTTCAGATACTTGGCCGGTCGGAGCTTAACATCGTCTATGAAGTCACCTTATTTGAAACCGCTATCCGAAAGTGGCTGTGCATTTTATTAAACACTCTATCATCGTTGTAGACTGCTTGTATACAGAATGGGGCGATAAAACAACATAACAGCTTCACTTTAAAACTTTTTATTAAAAAAATGAATTCAGGTAACTTGATTATGTAATAGAGCTGATATTTATTCAATGTAGCCGCCTACAGTTTCAGTCTCTGCCACAATACGGGTCCGGAACTGGGAGCATGCCTTTTCCACAAGCGCCTGCGTGAGCTCAACGAATAAGGCGAATGGTGGCGATCAAGCTGGCTTTGGTGTTGTGGGAGGTCATGTTGGTGATGTTCCCGACATATAACCAAAGTAAGTAGTCCAGCGGGTTTAGATCGAGGGAGGAGGGGACCAGTGAGGGAAGGGTACAAAGTCGTAGCACTCCTTCTGAAGACATACCTCGGTCTTTTTGGACTTGTTGGCCGGCGCCGATACCTGCTGCCACGCCCAGAGTCTGCTAGTTGCCACCTGAGTGCACCAGAGGATCACAACACTCGTAAGCACATCCAGGTACACTTTTATGTTGACTTCAAGTCGACTTCGAAAATGTGAGGTGGCATAATGTGGCCCATCACTTTAAACTATACCAAAGACCACATCCCTGCTAGGACTCTTTATTGAGCTGCACCCCCAAGCATTTAACTCTACAAATTTGTATTTTGAAGTGCTGGCAATGGTCCTGTTGTTATGACTTAGATCGGTAGAGAGCATGAGTTGTACAGCAGCGCATGTCGGATCTAGCTCATTGAACATTGTGTCACTTTCAGACATGATAGAAAGCTCCAATCGTTCTTGGAATTTGTACACAACTGATCAACTAGTAGATGGCCTGCACAAAAACAAAAACGAAAAACAACAACAAAAAGAAAACGGTTTTTATCAAACGGAAATGGAATCATATCTTTTTTAGCCCGACAATTTTTTGCTGCACTTTGTATTAGGCGACTTCGACTTATACGTAGAACTTACAAAAATTGTGCCTTAGGGTTGTCTGGTCTGCATGAAATCCTCCTCATTGGTCACAGTGTTTAAGGTTCCAGAGTTGCAGATGTTTTCCCCCATCGCCGAGAATAAAACCTGACATTTGAATACAAACTCGAGGAAGATTTATTTATTATTAATTGGTGGCCACCACTTATCAAGGCCGGGAAGCTACTCTAGGATAATCTTAAGTGTTAGGTACATTGTGAAACAACGAGATCAGGTGGAACTTGGGTAGGGCTAGATTATCTAAATGGGCGACTCAATGGAATTTATTAACATTAGATTTGAAGACGACCATGATATAGTCAGTTGGGAAGCAGGCCCACGGTATTGCGCTCCACACACGGACAGTTCTAGGAAAAAAACTCTGCTCATGAAATTTTCGTTTCGTTTTGGGCACGGATGGAAAGTGAAGAAAGTTGTTGGCGGTAGTTGTGGGTAGACGAGCATTCGCTACGAACGTTTTACAGAGAGGGACCATGAATTTGAGCTCAGTCGAGCATCTACCATAAAGTATCAATAAAGCAGAGATAGACTCGCAACGCGTTTTCTGTGATAAAGAGGAAGTAGGCAGGCGAAAAGGTCATCGCCAACTTTCGAAGACGGTTCTGTATCCTGTTAAGGTAAGCAAGGGCGCCCTAAGAAGTTCAATCCCAGATGTGGCAACAGTAGTTCATTTAAAAATTTATTTGACTCTTGTACAGCTAGATGATTGCGTTTGGTTTAAAATATATTCGATTTGAACTAAACTTCATACATAGTCCTTTGACGTCAATTAAGCAAAATTCCTTTCATTTCAATTTTCTCTTAAGACCACTAAAGCGTATGACACATATTTTCTAGAATACTTTAGAAGAAAGAACATAGTTCTCAATTAAGGAAGAAATTAATAATATACTTTTGTCTTGAAGGTTCCTTCTCTTTTGATAAAGAGATATTATTCTCGAAATGACAAGACTTCCATCATACCGATTATATCAAACAGCAAATTCACGTTTACTGATTTGTATTGTGAGTATCTTGAAAAATTAATAGATATACGAACATAAAAATAACAAAAACAAATAAGACCTTTCGTTTTCCCATTTTTGCCCATACGTCACAACAAATTTCCTTTATTGGTAATGCTTTCTCATACTCACCCAACATTTTCTTATATTTAAAAGATTATAATATTATGCAATTATGTGCGGGTAATAAACCGTACTAGTGGTTGCCAATGAAATATGTGTTCGAATACTAACCCTATATAAAATACTCCTAACCTGATTATTAAAAGCTACTTCAGTCTTGACAGAAGATGGATACACACCGTAGGGGTACCTGCGCATAAAATCGTTGTAGCAAGAGGTGCGAAATCTCCAACCACACCTCTGCTGAGTCAACATTGTTGAATACCAGTGGCAGCATAGTATATATATATATATATATATATATATATATATATATATATATATATATGATTATGCCTCCGTTTAGTCTCGAACACAAAGGATTCCCCCTATATGTGTGTGCTGTTATATATATATATATATATATATATATATATATATATATATATATATATACAGGCGGCAAAAATGGAAGTTCGCACTTGTAATTTTTTCAAAAACTGCAAATTTAAGCTAAAGTTAATGTAACTGTTTAAATAAACTATACCTAATTAGAGTCTCCTTTTATTTTTCTATAATTTTACCTGTTCATATTTGACTTTTAATTGAAATATTCTAGTGTTTATGTCAATTTAAAAAAAAATAACTTAAAATTGAGGAGGCAAAAAAGAAAGTCCGCACAAGGGAAAATTATTATTTAAATGTAATTTTAGGACATTAATGCAACGCAAATACAACAGGAACACAATGAACTATTTAATATTTAGTAGCATAGCCCCTGTGAAATCTGACAGGCTGCAATCTTTTGGAAATTCCTTGAATTAGACTGCAGTAATACTCCGGGGAAAGGGCATCCCATTTTTCTTTAATTTTTGTCCAAAGTTCTTCCAAATTGAAGTTTTATCATTGCATAGCTGTTGCTTGATGTAATGCAATACGTTTTCGATAGGATTGAGGTCTGGTAATTATGCAGGCAAATCCATTTTTTTCTATACTTCACAACAACAGATTTCCTGCACTAGTATAGCTTTCTTATAACCACCCAACATTTTCTTATTTTTCAAAGGTTATAATATTATGCAATTATGTGCGGGTAATAAACCGTACTAGTGGTTGCCAATGAAATATGTGTTCGAATACTAACCCTATATCAAATACTCCTAACCTGATTATTAAAGGCTACTTCAGTCTTGACAAATTATGAATACCTACCGTAGGGGTGCTTGCACATAAAATCGTTGTGGCAAGAGGTGTGTAATCTCCAACCACACCTCTGCTGAGCCGACATTGGTGAATACCAGTGGCAAACATAGTATATATATATATATATATATATATATATATATATATATATATATATATATATATATATATGTATATATACTAGCATTTCAGCCCGCCGTTGCCCGGGTGTTTGGATGTGTATGTTGAGCAAAAAAAAAAAAAAGAGGCAGTAGGAAGGCAGGCTGGAACCCGTACCGCAAAAGAGGAAAAGAACGGGGTAAAACCTAAAGTTTATGCTGTCACGACCACCGCCGAACCGGAAGTGACGTTTTTTAAACGTAAGGCTAGACAATCTAAAGGAGAAGATACCTTTAAAACATATCGGCGAAAAAAGTGACGCCCCCCCTGTAGAAAAGTGTCTAGTTGAAGGGGAAGATATCAATGTTTTAAGCCAATTTTTCGATATTTGTCGTATGCCAGGGCGAACTTTAAAGCGATACTGATCTTGGTAAAATACGTCGCCTCTATTGAAAGTTTAAGGAAGACATGCAAACAGATATACATACATACATTTATATATTGGTAACTAAAAATTTTCGACCCAAACTGATAAAAAAGCTTGCCCTATCTCTGAATACCCTTTATGTAAAATTTCAAATATTTAGACCAGAAATTGTCTGAGTAATTTGGTGGAGACCGCAGAGGTCAATTTTTTAAAACTGTGACCTCTATTATCACCCCTTAAAATTTATTGTTTTAGACTCAAATCAAGTTATTAAGTTAGATCAATGTCCAAGGAACCTATATCTAAAATTTCAAGTGCGTGGACCCAAAATTGTCGGAGGAGTTTGGTAGAATTCTCAAAGGTCAACTCGTTGAACTTTGACCCCTTAATCGCCAAATTTCTGGCCAAAAACCGATCACATCGATTATCCCACATCTCAGTAACCCGTATATCAAATTTCGAGTCTGTAGACTAAAAATCGACAGAGTTATTGCGTAGGGAAACGTACACAGACACACAGATACACAGAAACACAGATACACAGATACACAGACACGTTCACTTTTATATATATATATATATATATATATATATATATATAGAGAGAGAGAGAGAGAGAGAGAGAGAGAGATGATGATGCCTCCGTTTAGTCTCGAAAGACGAAGGATACCCTCTATACGTGTGTGTGTGTGTGTGTGTGCTGTTGTGTGTCTGGTTATCTATATATCTATAAAAGTAAAAGTTTCTGTGTATCTGTGTGTCTGTGTGTCTGGGTACATTTCTTTACGTAATAACTCTGTCCATTTTTGTCTACAGACTCGAAATTTGATATGCAGGTTACTGAGATTTTGGATAATCGATGTGATCGATTTTTGACCTTTGAGAACTCTACCAAACTCCTCCGACAATTTAGGGTCTACGCACTTGAAATTTTAGGTATAGGTTCCTTGGACATTGGATCCCAAAACAATAAATTTTAAGGGGTCATAATAGGGATCAAAGTTTTAAAAATTGACCTCTTCGGTCTCTTCCAAATTACTCAGACAATTTCTGGTCTAAATATTTGAAATTTTACATAAAGGGTATTCAGAGATAGGGCAAGCTTTTTCATCAGTTTTGGTCGAAAATTTTTAGTTACCAATATACAAATGTATGTATGCATGTCTGTTTGTATGTCTTCCTTAAACTTTCAATAGAGGCGACGTATTTTACCAAGATCAGTATCGTTTTAAAGTTCGACCTGTCATACGACAAATATCTTCCCCTTCAACTAGGCACTTTTTTACAGGGGGGGGGGAGTCACGTTTTTCGCCGATATGTTTTAAAGTTATCCTATCCTTTAGGTTGTCTAGCCTTAATTTAAAAAATGTCGCTTCCGGTTTGGCGGTAGTCGTAACAGCGTAAACGTTAGGTTTTACCTCGTTTTTTGCGGTACGGGTTCGATCCTGCCTTCCTACTACCACTTTTTCTTTTTTTGCTCAACATACACATCCAAACACTGGGCAACGCCGGGCGCCCAGACTATTATATATATATATATATATATATATATATATATATATATATATATATATATAGGCGGCAAAAAATGAAGTCCGCACTTGTAATTTTTTCAAAAACTGCAAATTTAAGCTAAAGTTAATGTAACTGCTAAAAAAACTATATCTCATTTGATTGGTCTTTATTTCTCTATAATTTTACCTGTTCATATTTCACTTTTAATTGAAATATTCTAGTTTCCATGTAAATTTAAAAAAAAACTTCAAATTGTGGAGGGAAAAAGAAAGAAAGTCCGCACAATGGAAAATTGTTATTTAAATGTAACTTTAGGACATTAATGTAACACAAATACAACAGGAACACAATAAACTTAAGTTAATATTTAGTAGCATAGCCCCTCTGCAATCTGACAGGCTGCAATCTTTTGGAAATTCCTTGAATTAGACTGCAGCAATACTCCGGGGGAAAGGGCATCCCATTTTTCTTTAATTTTTGTCCAAATTCTTCCAAATTTGAAATTTTATCATTGCGTATCTGTTGCTTGATGTAATGCCATACACTTTCGTTAGGACTGAGGTCTGGAGATTGTGCAGTCAAATCCAAACACGGAATATCATGCTCTTCCAGGATCCTCTTGACATCGGCACATGCATGAAGATGGGATTATAATCCAAATTCCGACTAAAGTAGGGTAGAAAATGCTCAGTCAACGTATTAATGTACTTGGTCGAATTAATTCAACATTGCAACCGAAGTATAAGTCCTGTACCATTGGTACTAATAATGCCCCACACCAAAACTGAACCTCCACCACCTTGCAGCGTTGAAACTGACAACCTAGGATAACATTTTTCGTCTTTCCTCCGACGGACATACTGCCTACCATCACTGCCTAGCCTATTGAACTTGCTTTCGTCGCTAAAAGTACTTTTGACCAATATGAAGAGTCACGATTTTCACTGCATCTGACGAAGTCCAGACGGCGCTTTCTGTTCTTTACAGAAATCATTGGCTTGCGTCTTGCAATATATCCCCGCAAATTAAATTCCGTTAATCTGTTTCTGACAGTAGAAAGAGGGCATTTTTTAACAACATTGCGCCGTTTCAAATCTGTTTCTTAGGCTGTGGATCTTGATAGTATTGTCTTCCCTGTTAGAAGTAACTCTAGTACGACCTGATTTAGGGACATTACGAACACTGCCGGTGCTGTGGTGCTTATGCCCAGTCTTTCGTACCGTATTCTCATCACATTTCTATCTGAGGCCAATTTCTCGATTGAATAAACTAGAAAGGTAAAGATTATTAAGCTCCTGACGATCACTAAGAGAAAGTCGTGGCATATAGACTAAATGTTACGTTGTATAACCTGGAACAACAACAATTACGATAAGAGATGCTTTATTGCCTGTTGATGGATATTTTTAACTGATTTAGGAGCAATAATTTCAGCTGGTTTTAAGCGAATTTGTTGTAGCGAACTTTCTTTTTGCCTCCTCAATTTGAAGTTATTATTTTTTTTAAATTGACGTGAACACTTGAATATTTCAATTAAAAGTGAAATATGAACAGGTAAAATTATAAAGGAATAAAAGGCGGATTAAATGAGGTATAGGTTGTTGAAACAGTTACATTAAATTTAGCTTAAATTCGCAGTTTTCGAAAAAAATTACAAGTGCGGACTTTCTTTTTGCCGGCACTATATATATATATATATACACACACACAAGGTAGCCCACTTAAAAAGTAGCTCGAGCTATCTAATCTTTCTCTTAACAACTGACATCGCAAAACAAAATGCAATTCTTTTTCCAACAAGATAGCGCTACATGACACACGTCTCACAGATCATTGACACGAGTTTATGACATGTTCATGGAAAAGAGAACAACAAGAAAAGGGTTATGGCCACCACTTTCACCGAACTTTTCATCATGTGATTTTTAGCTTTAAGGGGACTTTAAAACAAAAAGTTTATGCACAAAATCTGCACAATCAAGACCAACTAAAGGAGAAAATTACCGACGCTATCAGGAGAATCACCAGAGACGATCTACAGATAGTATCTGCAAACGCCGTTAAACGTGCCCAGAAATGCATAGATGTCAAAGAAGAGCACTTCCAGCACTCTTTATAACAGTGCAGGTAATTTAAACAATAAAAGAATGTTCCTCCTCTCTACTACATTTTTATGGGCTACTTTTAAGTGGACCACCCTGTATATACCCTCTGACAACTGTGGCTTATTTAATCAACAATAACTTATTTAACCAATAACGTTTTCTTTATGTTACTACAGGTAATTTAAACCATAAAAGAATGTTCTTCCTCTCTAGTACATTTCCTGGGGCCACCATATATATACATGTATATATATTTATATATGTATATATATATATGTATATATATATATGTATATATATGTATATATGTATATATATATATATATATATATATATATATATATATATATATATATATATATATATGCTTATCTCGGCATTGTTTAAAGTCGGCCTGAACACACACACACGCACACACACACATATATATCTATTAATATGTAAATATGTGTGTATGTCTGTGTGTGTGTGTTTGTGTGTGTGTGTGTGTGTGTGTGTCTTCAGGACGACTTGAAACAATACCGAGATCAGCATATATATATATATATATATATATATATATATATATATATATATATATATATATGCTTATCTTGGCATTGTTTCAAGTCGTCCTGAACACACACACACACACATATATATATATCTATTAATATGTAAATATGTATGTATGTATGTCTGTGTGTGTGTGTGTTTGTGTGTGTGTGTTTGTGTGTGTGTCTTCAGGACGACTTGAAACAATGCCGAGATAAGCTGAGAGCGCCTACTGCGCCTAAAATCCCCAAATGGGCACCCATCTGGCACTAACCAGGCTCAACGTTGCTTAACATACGGCATAATCACGTTGACACACCAATTCTCGTCAGATCAACCTTATTGTTATTTGAATGCTAACGACGGTGGTTAAACCCGGAGCTGAACCTGCAGAGGCGAACTTGCACGGATAATTTCGAAACTTCTTGGAGATGACATTAACACGAGATAATCAATACCGAACTTGGAATGGAGAAGCCTTATCTAAGCAGACAAACATAGAAACCAGTAGATATGGTTTCAGTGAATTATGAATAGGATATCCGGAGTAGATCTAAAGAAGTAGGAGACAAAAAAGATGGATTCTTAAGAAACGTCCATACGATCCGTAAGTTTAACAATAAATATGGCATTGCAAATATAAGCGTGACAGACCAACCGACCGTTAGAAAGACATTCTTGTAAGGGTTCTTTGATAAATCAAAGATATGGGCACGCGGAGATAAATTCGGAGAACTGTCATAAAGAATTAGTTGCAAATGATTATAGGGGAAAAAGCTTTTAAAAGTTGGACATTTATGTTATCTTATCTTTAATGAATACCTTGCAGGATAAGGAGAACGCGCATCAGTTTAAAATATAACAAAGAACAAGTGATATTTATATGCACGTAGCTATATACGGATATGACTATATAACAAATTTATCATTGTTCTAAAGGTATATTTGAATGGATATTGAAACATTTGTAAGTGCCAGTCCTGCTAACTTGAGTAAACACTGTTTTGATATATATATATATATATTTATATATATATATATATATATATATATATATATATATATATATATATATATATATATATTAACTGTTCTTATCGTTTTCAGCAACCTCGAAAACTTTTAATATTCGTAATTTTAAAGGATTTTTTTTGTGTGTGGAAAGATGCTGCACCTTTACCAACATTTCCATCATAGTAATTTGTATTTCTTAGGTTTGCTTATGAATTACAAAATATCTGAAATAATTGCAAAGGGAGACTTGATTCCAAATATTTCTCATATATTATCTCTTCTCTTTGGTTTTCATACATAAAGTAAATTTCACAGTGTATAAGGATTATTTTATACTGGAGATATACTCTATTTCCTAAAGAGCGGAGCTATAGCATACGAGAAATATTTGGAATCAAGTCTCCTCTTGCTTTTATTTCAGATCATTTGAAACCATAGCAGCAAGTCTTGGACTCCCCTCCATCAAGGCCAGACGGTGTGGGTAATATATATATATATATATATATATATATATATATATATATATATATATATCGTTTTTCCATATGCAAATTAATTAACCTTTGTGTAGTTGCTCGCATATCCTTGACTGAGTATATTAAAAAGTTGGTTTTAATTATCAAGGTCACAGTGTAGTATCTCTTCTGATGCTAATTTGTCCTTAGTTAATGGATTTGTGAATTTGTAAAGCAATTTAAAAGCATTTTTTATGTTAGCCTTCTTCCTTTGTGGGGAACTTTTTTTCCCCACATTAAAAACGACCTTGTGTCACATATTGCTTTCGTGGGGAAGCAAATAACTAGATTTTAATATCAATGTAAGATATATATATATATATATATATATATATATATATATATATATATAAATGAAAATGTCTATGTGTGTGTGTGTGTGTGTGTGTGTGTGTGTGTGTGTACACTTCCTTACCAAGTAACTCTGTCAATTTTTGATCTATAAACTCGAGCTTTTAAATAAAGGGTAGTAAGATTTGGTAAAATTCTTTTAATCGGTTTTCGGCCAGAAATTTCGCTGTTAAGGTGTCAAAGTTCAACGGTTTGAACTTTGAGAACTCTACCAAACTCCTCCCCCAATTTTGCGTCTTAACACTTGAAAATTTAAATATATGAGTTCGTGGAAATGGATCTAACTTCATTATTATATTTTGAGCAAAAAAATATTAAGGGTTGTGAATTGGGGTCAAAGTTTTTTTTAAAAAATCAACCTTTGCAGTCTCTACCAAATTACTCAGCCAATTTTTAGTCTAAACATTTGAAATTTCACATAAAGTGTATTCAGACATAGGGCCAGCTTTTTAATCGTTCTTTTTCTGAAAATTTACTTTCGAAGGAGTTAAAGTTCAAGAGATTTTACATTTGCGGTCTCTAGCAAACTATTCAGCCAATTTTTAATCTAAAAATTTTAAATTTTACGTAAAAGGCATTCAGACATGTACCAAACTTTTTAATACATTTTTAGGCGAAAATTTGGATGGCAAGAGGTCAAAGTTTACAGAGTTGACCTTTACAGACTCTACCAAACTCCTCCGCCAATTTCGGGTCTAAACACTCGAAATTTTAGATGTAGGTTACTTGGACATGTGTCAAATATCTTAATTGAATTTGAGCCCAAAACAATAAATGTTAAGGGATCAAAATTGGGATCAAATTAAAAAAAAAAAATTGACGTCTGCGGTCTCTACCAACTTTTCTCTTTGGTAGTTTAGGAAATCTATTATATAGAAAGGCATTACCGTACATATTTACACATTTTAATATATACATAGGCACGTAAAGTTATGAACAGTACATAGGGCCCGAGCAAAGCCGGGCGGAACTGCTAGTATACATTATAAATGTGTTCTTTTGCTTTGAAACGGAAACTTTCAGATGTAACAACACGATCTCGTCTTAGGGTGTATTTAATTATATACAGGTAGACGATTGATCTGTATTTAGGAACAGTAGAATTGTCGCGGAGTTTTTCCAGCGACCCAACGGATTTTATATAATTTTTCATTTCAAGTATAAGGTGAACGTTAGTCCCAAACGTTTCTCAAAGCAGGGCCTTCATTAAAGAGAGAGGCATTCAAGGAGCAGCTTGGTTTTATATATATTAAATCTAACCTTCCAGCTTTCTTCTCTATCATTTTAACTTGGAAGGAAGGGAATTTGGGAAAGGCTCGGTCATTTAATTCTTTTCGAAGTGTTGCCATTGATGGTTGTGTCATCTGCTAAAATTTCTGAGACTAAATAGCGTACAGCAATAATAGAAAATAGGCGTACTCGTAATAAAAGTCCTCGAACGCGTAAACCAACCTACATAAACAACGAATGCTACACAGGTGAAACTTGTTGGAAAGATGCAAGTGTTGTTATATATATATATATATATATATATATATATATATATATATATATATATATATATATATATACTTATTTATTCCAGGTAGAAAGATAGCCCAAAAAATTAAGAATAATTGAATATCAACAAGGGTCGTTGATAGTGCTCAATAAAAGAGAGCAAATATTTCGCCATGACTGACGTGAAACAAGGTTAATGATGCTATCATTAACCTTGCTTCACGCCAGTCATGGCGAAATATATTTTCTCTCCTCTAAAATTGAAAATGGTCTTAAACCCCTTTTCAATTTGTAAATTGTTAAATCTTATGGACAATGGAAGAATTTCAAAAGACATTCTCTATCGTAAACTCACTACTGGCAAAAGGAAAATTGGTCGTCTTTACCTCCACTATGTCGACGCGTGCCAACGCAACATGAAAGCATGTGATATTGACCATATCGGCTGGGAGCCCAAAGCTAAATTCAGGAACACTTGTAGACAAGCAGTAACCAAAAGCCTGGCACCTAGCGAAAGAGCCATAGCAAGATGGGTAGAGACCAAAAGACTATTTAGGAAGGCCAGTCAACCCAAATTCAACAGAACACCAATAAGTGCACCGGCCCACACCTGAAATGCCTGCGGCCGACAATGCAGACGAAAGCTTATTCAGCCACAGAAGACGGTGCTCAATCACCTCTACAGGTGACACCCCATAGTCTTCTAGACTGATGGATGCCAACACAATATATATATATATATATATATATATATATATATATATATATATATATATATATATATATATATATATATATATAACTTTTAAACAGTACAAAAACTATACACCGCTATAAAAATGATATACAAAAAACCCATCAGGAGTTATTAGTTTGTTTATCAAGAGATGCAAAATAAAAACAAATAAAATTGTTTCACAAAAGATATACGAGTAAAAAAATGCGAATAGGAATTTGTGTAAAATAATGTACACTAATAACCATTCAGTATTTTTAGCTCGTATATCCCCAAGTATTTGCTCTTGCGTGACAATTTATATCATTTGTATTGCATCTCTTGTAACCAACGATTAACTCCTGATGAATTTGTTGTTTCCTTATATTTTTATTGTATTATATATATATATATATATTGCTTTGCTCGTGTCCTATGTACTGTTCATAAATTGCCCTACGTGTGAATACACTTTAAGTAAGATTTCATATGTTTAGGCCAAAAATTGTCCGAGTAATTTCATAGAGACCGCAGTGGTAATTTTTTTTAAAAATTTTATCCCAATTTTGACCCATTAAAATTTATTATTTTGGTCTCAAGTCAAATTATAAAGTTTCACCCATGTTCAAATTATCTACATTTAAAATTTCAAGTGTTTAGACCTAAAATTGACGGAGGAGTTTGGCAGATTTTTAAAATGTCAAATCGTTGAACTTTAAGCCCTTGACAACCAAATTTCGAGCCGAAAACCGATGAAAAATATTTTCCGAAATCGCAATATCCCTTTATGTCAAATCTCGAGTCAGTAGACCGAAAATTGACTGAGTTATTTCGTAAGGAAATGTACACACACAGACACAGACACACGCACACACTCACAGACATTTTCACTTTTATATATATATATATATATATATATATATATATATATATATATATCTCACACACACACACTCTGTCTCTATCTATCTATCTATCTATATATATATATATATTGTATTTTGTGTACAGAAAGTTGTTGGATGAGACAAGTCATTGGTACCGTCGGTTTCAAGCCCGATAATTAGGACCGTTTAAGATATCCATAGGATATGGATATCTTAAACGGTCCTTATTATCGGGCTTGAAACCGACGGTACCAATGTCTTGTCTCATCTAACAACTTTCTGTACACAAAATACAAAATATAAATACGCTCTTATCTTTCAGATTTTCCTTTTAATTGAACACTCTGCTGGATTTCTTTTTTCCAAAAAAATTAATCATATATATATATATATATATATATATATATATATATATATATATATATATATATATATATATATATATATATGAATGGGGAAAGGAAGAGAGTAAATTCAATTCTTTAAGGGGTCACTTATTGGGATAATATAACGCTCAACACAAATTTGTATTTGGAGCTTATTTAGAAATAAACAAGAAAGAACATGAAAGTATAAAACTATATATAAAATTTATTCATAGATTTTTTATTTATTTATTGTTGTGTCTGTATCAATAACAACACGAACGCAGAAAGTAAAGGTAAAACAAATATATTAAGACGAAAAGATAATACATATTTACAAAGGTGCAGTTGTACTGCAGTTGGAAGATTGTCCAGCAGAGGGCGTGTTAAAGTCTTTCATGGAGCAACCGGCACATGCGTCTGGCCTATCCGGCGTTCGAACACAGCTCCCCGGTCTTGCTGACTTGATACCTTTATCTATATCTTTTCACCCACGTATGCTAATTAGTGGGCGTCTCCACAACATTTATTCAACAGCGTAACACATTAATTAGGGTTGTGTGGTAAGTGGGGGACACTTTATGCCATGGCATTTCGAAGCCTAATGCTTCTCATCAGAAGAGTGGAGAAGATGCTAGCTAACATAATGGAGATGCGACGTCTAGCGAGAGTTATATGCATACATTAGATTCTAGAATGTTTACCCCGTCCAAAACATTGACTATGAATGACTGCTATATATGTCAAACTTTTATGGTAAATATGATAGTGTAGTGATTGTATTAGATATCAAATACTAATCCCTATTAATTCCTAATTGTGCATCCAGCGAATACTATAATACTTAGTTCGCTGCACTTTATCATTACATGCGTTTATATTAAATTTCTGTCAGATAGGACCAATAACTTCCGAGAAAAGTGGAACATAAATACTAATCCTTTATAATCCCCATAAATCTCTATTAATCCCATACTTTAACGGATAGCATAATACTTATTCCACTGCACCATCTCATAACAAAAGCCCATATAAAGTTTCAGGCCAGTTGACCCAGTAGTTTAAGAGAAAAATTAGAAATGGAAACTCAGACAAACTCAGACAAACTCAGACAAACAAAGAGAAATGGAATATATAAGAATTACTTTACATCTACACAAAAGTTGGTATAGTAATTTAATAATTTATACACCAGAGTGCAAATATTATATAATATTTTGATATGCGTTCTAAACTTGTTTGTACAGATATTTTAAATCAAGCGATTATTTCTACTCACCTTAAAATTGTTACATCGTGGAATTATATATAAGTAGATAATATTAGGCTGGTGCAAAAATAATGTCGTTTAAGACTGGTGCAAAAATAACGACATTATTTTTGCACCAGCCAAATAAATCCGAGGTGAAATAATTAATTGAACAACGTGTTGGATAACGCAGTGATGTTCAATGTACACATAGTAAAAAACAAGATTCTAAATATATATATATATTTTCAGAATGTGAGAGATTGTATACAATAAATTCCACAGCCAAACAACGCCGCAGCCCACAAGAGCCATGACAGTCAAAGAACCGGAAGTCCAAGACTCGAGTTTCGCCCTCCTTTGGGCTCATCAGTTAGACACATCCGAACTTAGGATTCGAAACCCGAGCCTCTTGCATGCAAGCCAAGCACTCTACCAACTGAGCAAACGCCCTGCACACAAGAATTTCAATTAACCAACACAGATCAGGAAAACTGCGCCGAAATCCGACTGTGAAATGAACCTACTTCGTCTCAACAAGGGACGCGGTCATCCAACCAGCTAATAACCCCAAGCAGATGTCTCACAAGTAGGAGTTTTAACTCGAAAGGACGATGCCATCCAGCAATACTAACCAAGCGAGCAACTTATGATAGGATTTTCAGAATGTGAGAGATTGTATATAATAAATTCCACAGCCAAACAACGCCGCAGCCCACAAGAGCCATGGCAGTCAAAGAACCGGAAGTCCAAGACTCGAGTTTCGCCCTCATTTGGGCTAATCAGTTAGACACATATATATATATTGACTTTGACATTGGCTTTTCTATTCTAAAATTAACTCAATCACCATTCAATTTTTTTCTTCTTCTTCACTCATTCTCCCAAAATCAGCCCAGCCTTGACAGTCATTTAAATTCTTTTTTCTACGCACATTTTTACCTCCATTTTAATAATATTATTTGAACTCATTCCCTTTTCCTTGCACCCATTTGTGAATTATTCTAAGGATTTTTGCCTTTTTGGATTACTTTGGACCATCTTCCAATTACATGATTCCCTTGGATTTTACTTATGGAAATGGAAATTTAACCAATTTTTGGGATTTTGATTTTTGGATTTTACCGTTATTGGATATTTTACCCTTCACCAGACTATCCATTCACGTTAAATCACCTTTTTCGTCACCATATTCCCTTTGCTTCACTATTTGTTACCAAGTAAGATCTATGACTTACTTGTAGTTTCATCAAATACTTTTGCAAGCAAAATCCGATCCCGCATTTTCCTAAATGCTACCCTCTGATGAGAAGGAAAGTATTTCTTCGAAACTCCGCGGATTAAGGATCATCCACTAATTTTGTGCTTCCTTTTTAAAATTAAATATGTCTTTAACTCTTTTTTAAAGTGTTTTTTAACATGTTTTGTTAACTACTTGGGACCGGTGCAATTATTATAAATGGTTGAGGCCTTATATAACCATATGTATTAAGGAAATAAAATTTGAGAACGAAAAGAAAACTAAAATACACTTCTAAAATGTTTTCTTAAGAAAAAAAAAATACTATTTTAGTTTTTTTTTAGCAAGGGTACAATTCCTACTTGTGAAACATCGACGGGGTTTCGTTGATGAATA
This sequence comes from Euprymna scolopes, assembly GCF_053919585.1. Lineage (NCBI taxonomy): Eukaryota > Metazoa > Mollusca > Cephalopoda > Sepiida > Sepiolidae > Euprymna > Euprymna scolopes. The sequence continues at coordinate 22,304,262 of NC_136509.1, read as the reverse complement.
ATCGCACCCCTTGTTCGAGACGCAGTAAAGTCATTCAATATTTGAGACAAAATAATAGCGAAACTCGAGTCTTAGACTTCCGGTTTGTTAGCTGGCATTACTTTTATTAACTGCGATCTTACTGGGCTATGGAAATAATTTTATTATCTCTCACGGTCTTAAAATTATATATATATATATATATATATATATATATATATATATATATATATATATATATATATATATATGAGTGTGTGTGTGTGTGTGAGTGTACATACATAAATATACATATATATATGTACATATATAAATACACACACAGACACACACATATATATAGTAAGTTTTAAATATATATATCGTAGTTAAGCTTAAAATTATATATATATATATATATATATATATATATATATGTGTGTGTGTGTGTGTATGTGTGTGTGTGTGTGTGTGTCTGTCTGGTGTGTACATACATAAATATACATATATATATGTGTTCATATATAAATACACACACACATATATATATAGTAAGTTTTAAATATATATATGGTAATTAAGCTTAAAAGTATATATATATATATATATGTGTGTGTGTGTTTGTGTGTGCGTGTGTGTGTGTGTGTTTCTGGTGTGTACATACATAAATATACATATATATATGTACATATATATAAATACACACACATACACACACACACATATATAGTAAGTTTTAAATATATACATGGTAATTAAGCTTAAAATTATATATATATATATATATATATAATTTTAAGCTTAATTATATATTAATTATTAATATATATAAAGAGATTCGGAAAGCCGGAAATGTGAAAAAGGAAGAAAAAGATTATGATATGATATGATAAAGATCCAATGGGAAAAACGGCAAAATCCAATGCAGGAAAATGTTCAATCCAATGGCAATCCATAAGGAAACGGAAATATAAATATTCTACATATCTTAATATAAATGTTCCTAATGTCTGTGTGTGTGTGTGTCGGTTTATCTCAGCCTACAGGCAATCATAACAGACAAGTAAGGTACCGAAATAAAGCTGATGATCCAGCGGATGTTTTAGTGATATTTATATCCATGTTTGATGCATGGAAATGCAAAATAAATAAATAAATAAAATAAATTAAAAAAAAATAACAATTTAGTAAACAACGTTTTATTTACTGGATATTTTTCCGTTACAAGGATTTTTCCGTTACAGCTGGGCAGACTTGAGTTCTTGTATACATAAATATCTAGGCCATTGGGTAAGGTTGGAAGATCGTTTCGCCGACAAACCCGCGTGTTTTACATTTTTTCGTCTTCCCCATCTTTTATACCTTTATTTCAATCGTCGTCTCTAACTATTTCGTGTTAGAGGGGTGCAAGGTACCTATTTACTATGCCTCCCCACGGGACAGAGTTAGACACCAGGGTCGTTTTTTAACGTGGAGAAAAGGTACAAAAATAAAAATTGTCTCTGTCGTGAAGGATTTCTCCTCCACCGAAAGAGAACAAGAAAATGAAGTGCAGCATCTGAAGAACAGATACTACACTTTCTGTCTGTTTAAATGTATGTATATATGGTTAGGTCATGTTATATGCTACTGGTACCATGTAACTCAGTACTACCTGCCTCATGGTCGGGTCACCGGCGACTAAACTGGTTCCCCCACCAGACTTGTTTGGTGAGGAGGGCGGCTAGTGTCCCTGAAGGATTAAAAACAAGACCTTCCAAAGGGCGAATGAACCCTTTTTTCAGGGTCAATGGCCAACTAGAACCGTGTATATTTGTGCATTTGTGTGTGTGTATGTATACATGTGTTGGGGTGGATAGCCCCCCCCCCCGTAAGCCGTGGTGAAGGCAACCTTTCTAGGAGAAGCAAATCTCTGATTTAAAAAAAACATAAAACGGTAGACCAGTATCCGCATTAAGCTTTTCTGCAGTTTAACTTGTTGCTCTTGCTTGTTGCTGGATCTCGACATTTTAAACGGAGAGAGAGAGAGAGAGAGAGAGAGAGAGAGAGAGAGAGAGAGAGAGAGAGAGAGAGAGACTTAGTTGTCGTACAAAGGTAAGACTCTGTAACATCATCTTTGTATAGATACTCCCTCGAGCATTTGGGCTCATAGACTTTAAGTGTCTGAGAGAGTGGCACTCGTCTGATAAGACGTTACAATCATCATATATGTATGTATGTATGTATGTATGTATACAACTTTCGATAGAGGCAACAATTTTCAGGAGATCAGTATCGTTTGAAGGTCTATCGTTCGAACGACAAATATCGAAAAATTAGCTAAAAACATTCTCCACCAACTGGGCACTTTTCTACAATGAGGGGTCGCTTTTTTTCGCCGATATTTTCGAAACATTCGCCACTTCAGATTCGGCGATGAACGCAACGGCAAAGACGTCACGTTTTGTCTTTGTTTGTTTGTTTTTTTTCACGTTCTTCTCCTCCTTCGCGGTATAGGTTCGAAGCTGTCTGGCTACTAACAATTTTTTTTTTGTTATACACACATCCAAACACCCGGGCAACGCCGGGTACCCAGGCTAGTATTCTTGATCTGCCTTATGCTTTACTTATTTAAAATCAATACTTACGTTGTTTGTAAAGTGTGTGGTTGAGGGAAGCAAAGAAGTGAACAGGTGAGGAAAGTGATTAGCTCAGTAAGTCTACACGTATCTTTTAAGTAATTTGCAATCTTTATTTTGGTTGTGTTTATTCTGTTTCATGCACGTTTACATTTGTGCATCAAGGTGTATTTGTAGAAGAAAAAAATGATTTTACGTAAAAAAAAATATCTATCCGGCTGTACGGTTTTCTCGTTAAACAATCTTTAATTCTTCCGCAATAAGTCCATGTTTATATTCATAAATCCTTCTACAAACAACTGTTCAAGCCCCACCGACTATAATATATTCTAGAAAAACAAACGATGGCGCTTTGCTCATACAAGCGTATCTCGAGTCATGTAGTTACGCGAGTTTCCGTGTAGTGCTTGACTTTCTAATCCGACGCTTTGATGTTCATTTCTATCCGCCTTCTCGGTCTCACACAGAAAATGGCGACAAGACAATCCTGTTAGATAATGAGACAAGTGTATTGGTTTTCGAAGTAAAGAAAATCAGGAAAAATGTAAATAAAGGTGAATATTTATTTTAGATCAATAGCAAACGTAAAAAAAATAAATGCAGCAACAAAAATCACCACGCACCTAAAAACGCACACACAAACACACAAACACACACACACACATACATATCAATCAAACGCTACCGTGTTTAAATATATGGTTAAGTAGCAGTTTTAGTTATTGAAAACTGTTTAAAGCTTCACCGCTCACTCATTTTTCGACCAAATTTTAAACAATTATTACAGTTTATAGATCACCATCACAGGCATATTGTGGAAAAAAATTCAAATTTCGTTCAGTAAAAAAAAAGTTATGATGAATTTACTGGTGTTCAAAATCCTAAAAAAAAAAAAAAAAAAAAAAAAAACGTAAAGAAGTGAGCGACGTTTTTTATTACTGGTTTCCATAGCAACCACGTCGCTTCAGCGACTACTGTTGCTACTAATTTACTGCTGACGCAAAAAGAGAAGTAACACGTGATACAGAGAGAATGATAGCACAAAAGGGAAATGATTGGAGGATTTTATTAAAAGCAGACGAGTGCCATACATTGTTATTACATATGTGTTTATGGGGAAAAATAAGACAGAAATTAAACAAATAACAAGTAAATTTATTGAAAGAGTGAAAAAATCATGTGTTATAAAAGAAAAATTCGAGTATTGAAAGTAATATGGTTAATCTTAAACATGGAAAAGTAAAGGACTAGTTGTTAAAACTGGAAAAGAAAATGACAAGATATTCTAGTAAAAAATATAATAAATTTATAACTTAAAACATTGCAGCATTAAGAACTTTTTTGAAATTCAATTTATGACATCATATATACAATTCTTAATGCTACAATAGTTTAAGTTATAGACTTATTATATTTTGTACTAGAAAGCTTGTTCTTTTCTTTTCCAGATTTAACAACTAGTCCTTTACTTTTTCATGTTTAAGCTTAACCATATTACTTTTCGTGCTCGCATTTTTCTATTGTGTTTATATATATATATATATATATATATATATATATATATATATATATATATATATATATATAAGTTATGAAAATATATATGGCAGTTAAGCCACACAGAATATTCCGCGTTTCATCCCCGTGAGAATTCGTCAGGCTTATGCGAAAAGTTGTGCTTACCGCGCATTTTTATATACGCCCATGATATTGAATTTTCTAGTTAGCCAGTCGACATTTTAGTTGCAACCGCGCCCAACTTAATCAACGAATGGGCGAGCACGTACAAGAAAAAGATACAGTAGACCTAAGGTTCACCCTTGTCCCTTTGTATGTTTTTTTAAGGGAAGAGTAGATATCCTTTTGTGCTTAATAAGCTGACCTAGGTTTAACCTAGGTGTAGTTTTAGATATGTTATTTTGTGATTTGGTTTATACTGCAGATATGTTGATTTTTATGAAATTATTCATGATTATGTATATTTATTTACTTTTTTTCATTTTTTATTATTTTATTTATTTATTTTCTATTGTTATTGTTAATCAAAAATTATCTTGTACCGCTGTCCTAGAGTAAAATGTATCCCGTGCACATAGTTGTTCGCTATTTCTCACCTACAGATTAATAGATGTAAGGGTTCTTTAAAGAATAGAATAGTGAATTTTTAAGTCAAGCCTAATCTACCTGGATCGTCTAGTTCCCTACATTTATTTGCTTGTTTAACTTTTTCCTTTTTTTTTCAGCGAACGTCCACTTTTTTGAGTTCACAGTATTGCTTTGCTAGTGCTGTTTTCATTCGGTGTTTTTTGTTTTATTGAACGTGATTTTATGGTCATAATATCTGGTATGCGAAATGTGATTACTGCGCATTTTTATATACGCACATGGTATTTAATTTTCTAATAAGCCAAATTTTACGCATAAATTATATCTTCATATATTAATTAATTAAATCAAGTAGCCATATATATATATATATATATATATATATATATATATATATATATAAACTTGAAAGCTTTAAAACTCTGATGTACATAACCTATTATAGGCACTATTAATATAAATTTACACAAATCTATACAAATAAGCGGGAAAACTTTTGAATTGTTTTAGTTCTTTTACTTAAACTTTTCCTTATATATATGCCTGCTCCATTTATTTTCATGGCAGGTGCTCAATCGAGCTTAACTTTATGATCCCCTGTATACGTTGGTTGGTTGGTTGGTTTTGTTTTACGGCATATCAACCCTTTTCGGGTTATTTAATACCGAATCCAAAGATTTTGAAGAAAAAAATTTTAATAGAATATATTTGTTGTTTTCAAGTCGGTTTCTATTTAACCCATAGTTGGAACCCTAACAGGTACTACCACTCCGGGTCAGAGTGGACCTGGGAGCAATGGTAATTAAAGGGTGGCTTCACACTCCCCAAATCCCGCAAGGTGGGGCCTCACCACTGGATATAGTTTAAGGTCATATTCAGGACCCCCATTGAGGTACTTTTACCCTCTGCAGGGACGCAGTCGGTGTATTCTAATGCTTCACCGACAGGGCCCCCTCTATACGACATTTACACCAAACACTTGACTACCTACAACAACTATCGACAATTTCCCTTTATTCACGATCTATGGCTAAAACTAAACGAACATTCTATGATCAGGCGCTTTTTTTCTCAGAACTCATTCAATTTCCACCGTCAGCGATCATCACAGTGTTGTCTTACCTGACAACGATTAACCCTAATTCTTGAGTTGCCCGCGGGCCTTAATAACCGGTGAGTTTGTCTCTCTCTCTCTGTATATGTGTGTATATATATATATATATATATATATATATATATATACAGAGAGAGACGAATATTGGCTGAAGAGAGCTTGATAAGGATACCTTAAACGGGCCTTATTATTGGGCTTGAAACCGACGGTACCAATGATCTGTCTCAACTAACAACTTTCTGTACACAAAATATAAATACGCTCTTAAAATTTGGATTTTCCTTTTAATTGGGCATTCTGCTGGAATTCTTTTAAAAAAAAAAAACAACTAATCATATATATATATATATATATATATATATATATATATATATATATATATATACACATGAATTGACGTCTTATTTTATATTCTTATAGAGGCCCATTCTTTTCTGAAGAGAACCATAATATTATTTATTTTAAATAATCATTATTACTGGCTCACAAGGAACTTTCACAAAGGTCATAAAAGATCTCCACTCGAAAAAAAAACCTGTGATGTTTCCTGGAAGCTGCGTGACAACACGTCTCCCCATATTTCCAGTACTCTCCGTCCTTTTTGCTAACATTTGCAAACGGATTTGCGTGTTGCAACATTGTCGCTTACCATTGATTTCTCGCTATCAGCAGCCATTGATCTCCACTGGAATTTGAGTGACAATAAGCCTCTCCAAGGTCGTGGTTCTCTTCGCACTTGTCCCGCGGTCAGTGCTCTTTCCTCAGTCTTTCCATCCTCCTTTATCCTTCTCGACTCTTTGGCATCGCTTTTAGTAGTAGGTGTTGGGGCAATGGGAGGGGATAGAGGCGAGGATAGAAAACTTGTAGATATGCAGCTTCAATGTTTTTGGTTCCATGTTCGTGTTTAGCCTCTGCAGCAGTTTGTCTTGCCCGCGCATGTGGTATTATATGTATTAGCTTCATATGTATTAGTTTCTGCATTCAAGGGATTTCCTTAATATTTCATCTATTTTCATTATTGTTATTCGTTGTATCTTTCCACCATTCTTCTGATTCCAATTTCTCCCATTCTTTTTTCAAAGCTTTTCGGAAGTGTTCCTAGTACTCGTACTATTATAGATATTATCTTGATTTTCTTCATCATCCACATCCCTTTCACCTCTCTGGCTAGCTCTGTGTATTTGTTCCTTTTCTCCTTTTCTTTGATATTCACCTTGTGGCCAGCTGGAACAGCAGTGTCTACGATTCGACAGAACCTTTCTTTCTTTTTAATTATTATGACATCCGGTCTTCTTCCTTGGAGGGTTTATCAATTTGTATGTACATGTCCCATCCGGTCTTCTTGCGTATCTGTTTGTATGTCTACGTCCCGTAGGGTTTTGTAATTTTCGTTTTCAAGTACTGTTGCCGGTTTATGCTTGTATCATTTCCCTGCGCATTCGAGATGCAGTTGTTTGCATAATTCCCAGTGTACTACTCTCCCCACTCGGTCGTGACTTTTCTTGTATTACAGATGGGCCAGTTTGCTGCATTTGCATACTGTATGGTCTATCGTTTAAATAGGATCTGCTGGAATAATGTATAATCTGGAAACGTACGTACATTAAAGGTACAACGGTATTAATATATAGACTAGCGGAACCTGTGGAAATTATTTCTTAACAACTTTTGCATTTACTAGAAAGATAAAACCCCAAATTTTATAGAATTAAAAACAAATACAGCGGAAAGAACACGCTAATCGAATGCCGCCTGGGGCGTTCGTAAATGTGTATTCCAAAATAAATGGGTATTCCGGAATTAAATCTCAACCAATGAAATTTGCCGGAAAGCATGCCACACAAAAGAACACACACGCTATCGTATTAATATATATATTATAATGATTTTCTTCAGCTTCCATATAATTGTCTAGTTCTGCATACTTGCTTATTATTCTGTCTCTTTACTCTTCACCCTTTGGCCTGTTGGGAGGGCAAAATCTACAATTTGACAGATTTTGTTTTTGTTGTTGTTGATTATTGTGACCATTAATGCAGCAGCTTCTTCATGCAGTCATGCCTGTCCTTATATTCTTTTTGGGCTAATTTGCTAAATTCGCTTATCATGTGGTCTATCGTTTCGTCTTTTTGTCCATAGTCTGCATTTACTGTTTTCCTGTGTCTATCTATTCTAGCTTTGCTTGTGTTCGTTCAAATCGCTACTGTCCGTAAAGATTCTTTTTCCCTATTAATGTGTCCATTCCGTAGCCATGTCCAGGTGTCTACTTGATTATCTTTTGTCATTCTAATGAATCGCCAATGTAGTGCTTTCTCTTTCAACTTTTCTTTTTATTTTTGGTTTAATCACTTCCCCTATTGTTCTTCTTGCTCATGTGTTTTACCAAATCCATTTTTGTGCTTTCTACAGAGACTTCAACATTTATTAATCCCTTTCCCCTTTCGCTCCTTTTCACATAAAATCTGTTAACATCATTGTTTACGTGTAATGCATTGTGCATTGTCATTAGTTTCCTAGTCCTTTGATCAAGACTAGGAACGCTCCAGAGTACCTTATTAGCAATACTACCAAGGTGTTCATTCCCTTAATTAGATGTTTACTGTATAATTTTGTTTCTAAGAGTTTTCTTGTTCTTCTTAAGTACTCTTCTCCAATCTTGTAATTCATTTCTGTAGATTTTATAGTCTCTGCTTCCAGAGCATCCAAATATGTGTACGAGTCATCTTCACTAAGCGCCCTTACCTTTTCTTGGTTGGACAGTTCAACACGTTTCGATATCTTTAGTTTTTCATTCTTTCATCTCCAGTAGTGCACACTTCTTCATTGCAAATTCCATTCCAATATCCTGTATGAATATTTTGGTTGCGTTTATCAGCTTTTATAGTTCTGTTTTGTGTTTTGCAAACAGATCATCCATATACATGAGGTGGTTTAACTTTGTGCTGTGTCCGTAAACTTGTCTCCGGCGTTCGTCGTTGTCGTCGTCGTCGTCATCATTATCATCATCGTCGTCATCATCATCATCATCATCATCATCATCATCATCATCACCAGTAGTGGTGATAGCGAGTCTCCTTGGAAGATGCCTCCATGTATTCTTATTTCAATCAGGTGTTGTCCTCCAGCTGTCAATTCCAGTGTTTGTGTTTCAATTGCACTCTTCTTCTTCTTCTTCTTCTTCTTCTTCTTCTTCTTCTGTAAACTTGTGTTCAGCCTTACATTTTCTGAGTATATAGTTGAGTGGCATCATGTTTATCAAAACAGTAGTGGTGATAGCGAATCTCCTTGGAAGATGCCTCAATGTATTTTTATTTCGGTCAGGTATCGTCCTCCAGCTGTCAGTTCTAGTCTCCCTGTTTCCATTGCATTCTTATTTCTCCTTTTCTTTTTCTTCTTCTTCTTCTTCTTCTTCTTCTTATTATTATTATTATTAATATTGTTGTTGTTTGTTGTTGTTTTATAAAAGGTGACCCCCCCAAAACGGGCCCCAACTCTAATTAGGCCCCGTTTCTTAGTGTTTTATCCGAATGAAATGAAACTTTGATCATAACTCGTTTATTATATTCAAAACATCACATCAAAACACAAGGGTCTTTGCCCATTTTGTCATCGTTCTACAGCATATGTTCTAGATGGCCTCTATTTAGTTTTTTTTTTTTTTTTGGTCACCCTGTATATGGTAGAAATGATGGCGATTTGCGTGCATGTAATTGTTGGAATTTTGGTATTTTGATAAGGACGACCAATGCAAAACAGAATTATGTTTTTATGAAAACAGATACAAAAAGGCAGGTGTTTCTTCTTTTATTAAGTAGAAGGCTGAAAGGAAATTCGAAAGAATAATGAACGCTTTGTACAAATGCACAAACGAGGAAGGAAATATTTATTATTAAAGATGTACTCAATAAATAGAAATAAAAAACCAGGGAGATAAACAGACAGACATCATAACGAGAGGAATTTATATATATACACAAGCAGAAAGACCTGATGTTACCCGAGATTAAATGATGATCAACGAATGTTTCGTACTCCCATATTTTTATTGTCATAAAAATGTGATACATCGCTTATTTTTCAATCAAATCTATTTATTGCCATCTCTAGTTGGGGGCTCATCGCGGTGCACCAGAAGGAAGCAACAAATGCCCCCTTGGAGTGATTTACTCCACAATATATTGTACTTTACATTGCACTGTTGATCTTAGAAAATTACGAACAGGGAGGGGGGAACCTGGTTTTGCCAGGTCATAAAATACGCTTAAATATGATATTTTAATTTGTTCAGATTTCCTAGATAATATTATAGAATCGTGATTTCAAAAGTAAAAAAAATGTATTTAGGTGCCATTAGCTAGAATCGAAACCGAAACATTCAAAGTTAGTGACGTTACCACTGCATCAGCGTTACACGCATATGAACTGATTTTTTTTACTTAAAATAAACTAAGATTAATGTACTAAATGTATAACGATATTTTTTCATTTTTTTTACCCATTTTTGACCCTTTGAAAACTATTTAAACCAGCTAAAGACCCTATAAATATTTAATTTAGTTAAACATTTAAATGCATATTTTCCTCATGCGTAAAAGATACACGTTACGAATTTCTATGCAGTTTTTGAAGCATTATATGGTAATGCTTTTATTCTATCTAAGCAATGAATTTCTAATTTTTCTTAAGAGTATATGCACGAAAAGAGACGGTATTGACATAATAATAACCGTTTATCCGTTTATTTCTGCATAAAGAAACGGACCTGAAAATTCACCGAAATTTTAACATGCTGAATATATATACAGTGATGATCATATTTATTGGCACGGTAAAATAAAAGTTAAATTTTGTCTAATAAATTCTAAAAAAGGGATTAAATTAAAGAAAATAACAAAGTATATTATGTATTTTTAACTGGCCTTTCCGATGCAGCAATCGGATTTTAGAAAATATAAATAACAAAGGAACAACAAACATAATTGCAAAAAACCCTTGTTCAAAATTATTGGCACGGCTTTGTTTTTATTTTAGTATCAGTATAATATCAATCAATTTCCGGTTTACGTGCTTTCTGAACTTTTTTATAGCCATATTATGCTTGTTTAACGCTAATTCAGTGAATAATTTTTTTCAGATAATTTTTAGATAGCGATTTATTTAAACTATTATAAGTGACTAAATTATAATTTTCAATCGCCATGGTTAAAACAAAGGAACACAGCGAAGACGCCAGGAAGCTTGTTGTAGCATGCCATACCAATGGGGAGGGCTATGATAAGATTTCAAAGAAGCTAAACCTTCCCAAATCCACTGTTAGAGTCATAATAAACAAGTTCAAATCACAAGGCCACGTTATGAGTTTAGAGGGTAGAGGGAGAAAAAGGATTCTTTCCCCAAGAGATGAACGGAAAATTGTTCGACAAGTAAAACAAAACCCAAGGATCTCTGTTGGGGAGATTGTTGATGAACAGAGCACCTCTGGAGTGAATGTATCTCGACATACAGTTGGTAGAGTTTTGAAGAGAGCTGGTTTAAAAGTATGTCGTCCGAGAAAGACTCCCTTATTGAAGCCTATGCACCTGAAAGCAAGGCTAGCCTTTGCAAAACGTCATATTGATAAAGATGTTGCATTCTGGAAACGTGTTCTATGGACTGACGAAACGAAAATAGAGTTATTTGGCCATAATAAAGTGTCTTATATTTACAGAAAATCTCGCGAAGCTTTCCTGCCTAAGAACACCATACCCACAGTGAAGCACGGTGGAGGCAGTTTGATGTTTTGGGGATCCTTTGCTGCCTCTGGATCAGGGCGACTTGTTAAGGTCACAGGTAGCATAAAAAAGGAAGATTATGTTAAAATATTGGATGAAAACCTGAAAGACTCTGCTAAAGAGCTCTCACTTGGTCGTCGTTGGTGGTTCATGCAAGATAATGACCCAAAGCATTCGGCTAAACTGACTAAGAAATGGCTTGAGGACAATCATATTAATGTTTTGGAGTGGCCATCACAAAGCCCAGACCTTAATCCAATTGAAAATTTATGGAGAACATTAAAATTGAGGGTAATGCAAAGGAAGCCTAAGAATCTTATTCAATTGGAGGATTATTGTCAGGAAGAGTGGGCTAAAATTACTACTGAAGAGTGCAACAACTTGGTTGTAAACTATGAAAAGCGACTGAGGAAGGTAATCAAGGCCAAAGGCTATACAATTGATTATTAAATAAATCGTGCCAATAATTTTGAACAAGGGTTTTTTGCAATTATGTTTGTTGTTCCTTTGTTATTTATTTTTTCTAAAATCCGATTGCTGCATCGGAAAGGCCAGTTAAAAATACATAATATACTTTGTTATTTTCTTTAATTTAATCCCTTTTTTAGAATTTATTAGACAAAATTTAACTTTTATTTTACCGTGCCAATAAATATGATCATCACTGTGTATATATGCAGGATGACCCCCCAAAAACGGGACCAACTCCAATTAGATCCCGTTTCTTTGTGTTTTGTCCGAATGAAATAAAACTTTGGTCATAACTAGTTTATTATATTCAAAACATCACATCAAAACACTAGGGTCTTTGGCCTTTTTTTCTCCGTTCTACAGCATATGTTCTAGATATACTTTCTATGTTTTTTGTTTTTTTTGGGTCACCCTTTACAATATATATATATATATATATATATATATATATATATATATATATATATATATATATATACAAAGAGAGAGAGAGAGAGAGAGAGAGAGAGAGAGAGAGAGAGAGAGAGAGAGATACGAGCAGAGATACCCGGCTTTGCCCGGGTGTGGATAGGTGGTGTAGTAAGGGCAAAAAAAAAAAAAATTCGACGCAGTCCGAATGAAGAGAATTGTGTAAAAAAAACAAAAAAAAAATTCGATGCAGTCCGAATGAAGAGAATTGTGTAAAAAAAAAACAAAAAAAACAAAAATTTAGTTTTTGTTTTAAAAGGAAAAAATGTGATTACGTAAGCCTCGAAATAAGACAAAAATAAAAAAGGAGTAGGCAGGAAGGCTAGAACCTGTAACGCGAAGGAGGGAATGAAGGTGAACAAAAATAGCAAACCGCTGTATCCCCGCGACATTCGCTGCAGTCCAAATTAAGCTTAGTCATTTCAAGCGCGTATGATGACTTTGCAAAACTAACGACGAAAAAAAAAAAACAAAAACAAAAAAAAACGACCCCTCCTTTTAAAAAACGGCCCATTTGAGGGTGAAAGAATGAATATTTCTGTCCAATTTTGAGATATTTGTCGTCCAAGAGTTCGGGCTTTCAAACGATGCGAATTTTTTTTTAGTCTTAGTCGCGTCTGTCAAAACTTTCTGCAATACATACAAACACACACGTGCACATTTTGACTTTTATATATTAGATATGGAGAGAGAGAAAGTGAGAGAGAGACACGAAGAAAGAGAGACAGAGAGAGAGAAAGAGCGAGGGGGGGGAGAGAGTGAAGAACAAAATGACAAAGAAAATTTACTAGATATTCATAATATAAAAAGGGACATTCATTGATATACACAGAAAACGAAAGCAAGCCGTGATTATCAATATCTCTAACACCTATTTTCTTCTCCGTACACCCTGAATAAATAGATAACTCGCATAATAAGGGCGACAAAAATGTCGCGCAAGTTAGTGAAGAGGACGGTCAGGCCTGATAACAACTGGGAGGGGTGAATTCTCACGAAATAGTCGCGGACATGAATGAGTTCCTTTCAAAACAATAGTTCTAAACTAGGTCGAAAGCGGGAAAAAAAACAGGTGTGATTGTTTTATAAAGTGATGCAGTGTCGCTATTACAGGTGTGACTGTGATCCCTGCGTGACGGGTTCAAGTTTTATCGTGGATACTGAACTAAACCATATATCCTCTCCCCACATATGGATTGAATGTTAGATTTATAGGGATGTCGAGATGCGATCGATTCCAACAAACGTCAAATTATGACAAGCTTGAATAGCCACCGTTTTTTATACCCGCTTTGTTAGCATACGCTTTCCTCTTCACTACTAAAAGCAAGTTTAGTATCCAATAGGAAGGTGTTAACTCAATATTTTTCAACCAATGAAAATCGTTTTAAAACCCAAATCTAACTGTTATATAATCGTCTATATATATAACGAGTGTACAACCGTTTACTTGTGTCGTCAAACATTCATGTAATTACATATATACTGAATGTGCGTAACATGTATGTTACGGGAGGTGTTATGTTTTCCGCGGTCTGATTCGGAAGGCTGATATATTCAGAGATTGAAAGTCCTAGTAAATACGTAAATAGAATTATGAAGCTAGCAGGTATCTTGGAAAGTTGAATGCTTACGCCGGAAACTAAAGTCGGTAGGGTTTTTTTTTCTGTTTTGGTCCCCAGATGTAAAATGTATAATCACGATGGGTATGACAACAGCATATTCTTTTCATTGTTTTGACTCTCGAGTGTGTATCCGTTGATATCTTATATGCTTTTATACAGAGTGATGTGGTTCTCGGTTGATTAACTGTGTCTAACTGTGTTGGATATATACTAGAGAGTCAAAACAATGAAAAGAATATGCTGTTGTCACAGCCCTGACGATCATTAAAAGAAACATGGATGGCTAGAGATTGACAACTGAAAAAAAGGGGTCAGAAATTTGTCGGCCGAGTCCTAGAATTTTTTTTCTTTTTTTTTAGATAAAGCGGGAAAGCGTATTGATTTTGGAAATGGCAGGGGGATGGCTGGCGTACAGCTGTTAACGAACATGAGGTTAGTTTCCCCACATCCCTCAGGTTGTCATAGGTCGTGGAGGGGCCCTTTCGAATAAACTGAATAAAATGGGAGAATTAGTGGATGTATGTTTGCGCTGTACATTTGCAAAAAGGGGTGAATAAAATGAGATGTTATCTGACTTTTTCTTGGCAAACAGGTGTGAAAAATCAAGTGTTTGAATAGGGAGATTGAAAATGTATCCATAAGAATACATTTTGAAAAAAAAAATGGAAGGGATAAGAGTTAGATAATAGCAAGGTTATCTATCTATCTATCTATCTATATATATATATATATATATATGCTAGCAAAAGTACCCGCCGTTGACTGGGTTCAAAAAAAGCCTACAGAAAATGGACTCTGATTTATGAAAGTATGATAGCTTATGAAAAGGAAGGGTTGTAAATTTGGGTTGAATTTGGGGGTATCAGTACAAAAGCAAAATAGGATTAAAGTAAAAATAAAATAGATAAACCCCATAATTTATTATACCATACCTGTTCACACTGAAACACTTATCACAATATTCTGCGGATCTATATTAAACAAACCTTGTTAAACTTTGTGACATATTTACATTCTATGGAGGCCAGGCGCGAACGAACATCCCATAATTTTATTATACCATATTTCTTCAAACTGAAACATAATTATCAAAGTATACTTACGCAGATAGATATGAAAAGTCTTTATTAAAGTGTGTGCGTATTTCCATTCTATGGAGGCCAGGTGGGAACGAGATCCCACAATTTTATTAAACCCTCCTTATTTAAGTTAAAACATACTTGTCAAAGTATTATTATGTAAATCTATATCAAAAGCACTTATAAACTTTTTTTTTTTAATTTTTACATTTTTTATTTCCATACTTTGTGGACCAGGCGCGAAGGCAGACCCCACAATTTTAATGAACCACCGTTCTGCCAGACCAAACATACCCATTCCTGTGTATCGATACATCTTCTATCATTATATGTTATCAGTTTTCTATAATAGTCAACCATATAGGAGCCTATTCGTGAGCAGACACACACATAGACGTGCGGCTTTACATTATATATATATATATATATATATATATATATATATATATATATATATATATATATATAGTGATAAGTAGAAAACGCCAATGACCTTGTTAGGCTAATAATAGAAATATTATTTTGGTCAAATGAGTTTAGCTGAAAGTTAATTATTGTTGGAGACGCCCCTCCATGAGATTAATGGACTATCATGACGTTACTTCCTCTGGTGACGACACTTCCGGTAACGAGTACCGATACCCGGAGTCAGATTGGTACGCGGCCAATGAGGTCGTGTGCAATCGCCCAACATTGAGGTATGGTATTGCTCAACCTACCTTGCCTATAATATATGTGAATACATGTTTGTTTCTAAAAGTCCTGCGTTCCTTTTTGTTTTATTCCATTAACAGAAAAACATAAGAATTATGTAAATAGTTAAGTTAATTATGTAAATAGTTAAGTTATATGTTTATAGATTTAGCTGCAGTTAGCTATAAAGATAATAATTTAGAAATTCTAAAACAGTAATTGATAAGTGACACTGTTCACGCCACATTTAGATAGGTGACCGGAGATCACGTTAAGGAGACGAGTCCTTTAATGTCAGTTTCTTTTATGGCAGCGTCTGTATTGATCATCCAGTAATGTTCGTTGCGTTTTCTCAACCGTTCGTTGTAATGTATACAATTTTTCATGTATGCGAGAGTCTTAGTGTTTGTGATCATCTAGTCCATAATGTTTGTAGAGTTGATGCGTATACAACACGTGCTTATCAAGGCATATAACAAATGCGAACAATACCAGGGGACGGAACACAGTTTTCTGAGGGTTTTATATCTGGTCAATCGGGAAACATACTTCGTTCATCTTTAGGTCTTGTTTGACGGATCCGCAAAAGCTGCAAAGAATATTTATCCCAAAGAAACGACCACAAGTCTCGAGTTGTATTTTTAGCAATTTTTATTCTCAGAATGTTTCCCCACTTGAAATGTTGCATGCTTGTTCTAAGTTTCTAGCATTATCGTACGCCAGAGAGCTTTGCCGGCGTACAGAGGACGCAGGTCCCCGGATCGCAAACTGATCCCTTCGTCTGTTCACCAAGACTGTCTAACCAACTCTGACTTCCAAAACTGACTAAACCTTACGTGTATATCAAACTATTTTCTTTCTGATTACGTCACTAATACACGTTACCTAAAAGATGCTTTTTTATGTAATCTTTTTATCTAAGACATTCCAACGTTAACATTACTGATACTAAATGTTTTACATCTAAAATACCTAATTTGTCTCAATATATATTTTCTAACATTCTGTTTTAGGTGCTTATGCACTTATTGACCCACGCTATTTTTAAATAATATTTTTAAATAATATTTTTAAATAATATTTTTAAATAATATTTTTAAATAATATTTTTAAATAGAATTTTCAATTTAAAATAAAGCTTTAGGATGCTTTTAAAAAGTGTTCCATACAGCACCTGCCCAGATATGACAACAGTACTCCATTTTAGGACGTATACGACTATTGTATAGGTAGTGAATTGAGTCGGAGATGTATTTTCTAGATCGATAGAATGATCTATTTCTCCAGTAACCATTGTAACAGTCTTCCATTTCACATCTGGGGTTAACGTTCGTCATAGAAGCTTATCAAAGAATGGAGTTTCCTTGAGGGAAGAACCTTTTATTTTCATTTGGGTGAAGTAAAGAACCGGGTATTAAAGTTAAATGAGAGCCGCTTAGTTTTAGTGGCGTCAAAAGCAACAAGCGACTCCCATTGCACCACCTGCCCCAAGACGGAATGGAAATACTTAGAAAGATCTTAATCAACTCATTTTAGTCAGAAATATTCATTTGGCAAAGTTTATACGGCGTGTGTTTTCAATGCAATGTTTGAAGTGAATAAGGTTCAGTATGTATATTTTAATACCAGGGGCATCATCAACATGAACTGGGTTCCAACTGAACAGACAGAATACTATATTGAAGTTTTAAGGAAGTTTGAGAATGTAATTCCGTCAGAACTGTCGCCACATATGGGCAGGAGCTGCTAGAAAAGACTTGCCTGCCTTGACAGAGTTCAAAATAGACTTCGTGGCCTGGTGGAAGATGTCCTTTTCTCTTCGCTGCAACCTCTATCTCACAGAAGAGATGTTGCGAGTTTGTCTTTGCTTTGTCGTTATTTTCATGGAAAGTGTTCGACTGAGCTTCAATCTACGGTCCCCCTCTCGCCAAACTTTCACAAAAAACACTCGTCTAGCTGTAAACACTATCAATAATTCCCCTCCCACTCTTTATCTGTGCCTAAACCTAAATATAGATTCCATGAACAAAGCTTCTTTCTTAGAACTGCACGCCTGTGGAATTGTCTTCCGTTTTCCTGCTTTCCAGCTGTCTATAATATGGTTGTCTTCAAGTCCAACGTGAACAAGTTTCTGATTAGCCGTTCCACTTAAGTTAACAAATTTACCGAACTTCCATTACTATCGATTACTATATTGTCCTTTTGACTGCTGTACATTCTTTAACCCTTATCCTTGAGTGGCCTATCGGCCTTGATAAGTGGTGACGCCTATGTAAAAAAAAGGCCAGCACTCTTCAAATCGGGTCAGTGGCATTTCCACCAGTACAATGCGTCAGTCTGCAACGATAAAGAATAGTTACAAACACCCTCTCACCGAATGTTAAGAATGGCTTTCTAAATAATAAAGTTATTATTTCAGCATTTATATATATATTATTCCTTAATTGGAATTCATTTTTTAGATAAGCATTACATATTAATTTATTTTTATTTCGGATTCTCATCTTTATTAGTTGTTGTTTTTTTTTTAATGTCACACAAAGCCTGCCAGAGGTTAATTGGTCAAAATGTGGTGAGACGACAACAACTACGGATAGCAGTGATTGCTGAGAATGCAGTTAGGAGATTCGAAGTTCCTATCCGTCGCGGTTATCACCTGACGAAGGCCAGAGGAATAGTTGGCCGAAACGTTGTGAATAAATAAAAACCAATAAAAGATCAAAAAACAACAACTAATAAAGATGAGAATAATAGTCCGAAATAATAAAAATAAATTAATATTTCAGCATTGTTTAATAAGTGCATAAGCAACCTATTTTATAAACATCAACAACAATCATAATAATAATCGTTTATGTTACTCGGCGTTTTCCCCAAACCAACAATATGAGATAACAAGTCGAGGTAAACTTAGAAACCGGTATATATAAAAAAAAGAAAATAATCACAGTTCTACAGAGACTAAACCCGGCGCGCCTCAAAGGACACAAGAACGTATCCTTCTCTCCGCGCCTTTGGCCGAAAAAGGCAACGGAAAACAGACACTTCAAGATTCACGTACTAATTTTATCAACTCTCGTAAATCAATATACGCACCAAGAAAACTAATGAAACCAAACACACACATAGTGATAGTCTGCTAACACTGACAAACACATATTTACAATAACAATTATATAAACATATACGAGATACCATCAATAAGTTTCCAGAGTCTTTCGCATAGGCAGTTTTATTGATAGTAAACTCATTAAACTCAAGCAGTGAAACCTACCTCCACACAACTCTTATATTTTCTTAAAATTTAAATTATTGTCAGTATGAGATGAAGATAAATTTTAATTAATACTATTTAAATTAAATGTAAGTACAGTTCCTTCGTAACAAATAACATTGTGACTATAACAACAAAGATGAGGAAGTCAGTCCGACAATCCCAATAAATGAAAACAACTCATCTCAAAAATACAGACAATTACTAACAAATAACATGTTAAGAAAAATTAATAAGTAGATCGTACAATGTAAACAAAGTTTATACGAAACTATCGTAGATTGTGGAAGAAATAGTAGACTATCAAAGTAGAAACTAAAATTTGAAAGTGTAGATTAGTATTTGAGAAATAAATCTAATAATTAAATGTAGGGGAAAATTAGTAAAATAAAAAGAACATTCAATAGATTAAATTTATATTTAAAATAGGTAACTGGTTGAAATATCAATTAAAAGTAAAAATACGAAAATTACTATTTTCGAAGTCTATCGAAAAAAATAAATAAAACAAAAAGAAAATATAAGAGTGGTGTGGATGAAGGTTCAACTGCTTGATTTCTTAAAATAGAGGTTACGAATGTATTCATATATGTATAACTTTGCCTTTGATTTTAGTGGTATACGAATATTAGCAAAGTTTGATATATAAAAATTTTGGCTAAAACAATTTTAATAAGATATATATATATATATATATATATATATATATATATATATATATATATATATATATATTGGGTGATGGAAAATCCACAGATTAAGGAAAAATTTGAAAAATTTTGTATTCTTTGTCAAATAATAAATTTTGTTGTAAGTCTACATGATTTAATTTAGAATTTTCATTTATATATATATATATATATATATATATATATACATACACCCACACACACACACACACACACACACGCACACACACACACACACACACATATATATATATATATATATATATATATTCTGACTTCTTTACGTTAAATACTATCGTTGACGGTTTACTGTGAAAGCCCCGGACATTAATTTATAAGTACTTAATTACCTTCAGTTCTTATGCTGATTACAGCTGATAACAGGTACACCGGAGTAAAAATGCCAGCTCAAAAAGCGAAATGTGGGTTGTGATTGGCTACGAATCTCCCGACCAGCAGTAATTATCACTTGCTACACTATTGCATAAGCATGAAAGACTAGTGTCTGTAAGTTTAAAAATAATTGTTAATATTTATTTGAAAAAAAAATTATATAACGTATTACAAATTAAAATTTCAATAAGAGCTTGGAAAGATAGACAAAATAATATATATATATATATATATGTGTGTGTGTGTGTGTGTGTGTGTGTGTGTGTTTGTGTGTCTGTGTCTGTGTATTGGGGGTGCAACTTGGAGTAGTCAGAACCAGAATGCTATTTTTATCATTGTAGTTATTTTCAGAAATTTGGCCACTTTAACTTTCAACCTTCTAAACGCAGCTTTCCAAACGCATCTCTTGATACCGAACTTTAGAACCTAGAATTTTACATCGGCCAAAACGTTACGAAAATAACAGCTTATATGAGATAAATACGAAGTGCCTTCAATAAGTTTCCAGACTTTTTTGTACAAGCATTTAAAATTGTCGTTGCCTCTTGAAAATTCAGTCCGAAAATTAAAAATATCTTATGATATGACGGGCCAATTTTCATGATTTTAGATTAAAAGGAACAAATACAGAAGGAATTGGAATACACCTTACTAAAGCCTAATTGCCACGGCTTGTGAATTTCAAAATGCAATCTGGACGTGAGGACACTGTCGAAGAACGAAATTCTGCGGAATGACCTAGACTCGAACTCTGGAACTCAGTTTATTAGTTCACGTTGTTAATCACTTAAGCACCGTCACCTCCCTTACTGGTGGTGTTCTGTAACTATCATCGACAGGTATTTCACAAAACCGAAAAATATTTCAGAGAAAAATTACTGTATAGTCTAAAAGATGGCACGAATAGCAAATTGCAATAAAATATATTACCGGGCAACACCGAATTATTAATATTTAATCATAAAGTATTTGAGGATATTTATGCGATGAAATATCGTTGGTACTTTATTGTATCGAACTGTTATCCTTATCTTTCTTCTATATATTACATTAGCTGGGCACCCAGCGTTGCCTGGCCGTAAAATATACTTCAATGTAATATTTTAATTCATGCAAATGTCCTATTATTATAATAGAGTCAATTCTTTGTTGATTACTATATTATACCTAATATATAGCAGTGATTTTAAATATATATTTAAAAAATAATTGTGTGCCATCAGCTAAAATCGAAACCAAAACATACAGTTGAAGCCTACGTCGTTACTGTTAGAGCTATTGTCAGATGGATATAAAACAGTTAGAAAGGAACCGAGTATAACGTATAAACGTGTATTTGCGCATGCGTACAAAACCACTTTAAGTCAACTTGCGCCTGCAGCGCTCTATTTTTTTTCAATTTGGTCACCTTACCAGTTATTTTTACCAGCTAAGTACCTATAAATGAACGGTTCACAAAAAAGGCAATCGTTGACCAGCCTGGACACAGAAATAGTGAGTTTTATAAATTAAGATTAATGTTTACTGATATTAACCAATATATTTGTCTGAATAAAAAGATATTAAACTGAAAAGAGTTAGATTAACCGAATTATTCTGACTAAAATGTAACTTCAATATGTTTCCAGACTTTTTTCGTACGGACACTTTTATTGACAGTACATATATGAAACTCTAGTCTACTTCGAAGTAATCTCCTCCGACTGCAATGCACTTGTTGTACCGTTCCAACAGCTTCTAGAGAAAAAAATATATTAATTAGTAATGTTGGCAAAGTTGATGTGGTTCCTCTCCTAAGTACTCAATATCTTGCTAGAAAAAATTCTAACTAGAAAGACAACGTGAATACCCCCGTCAAACCCGGAAAGCAGCTAAATCCCACCCCTTCACAGTAGAGATTCCTAGGTGTAAGAAAGCATTCCCCTACAATACTTTCTTCCCCAGAACTGCTAGGCTTTGGAACTCCTTTCCGGGATTCTGCTTTCCCAACTGTACTGATATGCAGAAGTTCAAGTGTAATGGGAACAGACATCTTGCTACTCATCTCCCTTCATAATACCCCTGCAACTTATGTCCCCGATTGTAGCCCCCTACTTCAAAGTGGCACTGTGCCTTGTTTGGGATGAAAATTGAATAATAAAAAAATATCGGAGAAAGGATGTCGTTAATAATCTTTTAATTGATCCGAAATCAACAACAGCACGGGAAGCCTTAGTATATTAATTTTAGAAAACGGATGTTCACAAGTCTACTCTGTTAAATTGCCAGTTCGGGCGAAAACTTCATGAGTACCTGATCGTTTTAAGAGTCTTGATTTTAAAGAACTAAAATGTCCATAATTACATGACGTAGAGAATCGATGTAATTGTAAACGTGACAAAAACAAAGCAAAACACACAAATAAAAAAAAAACAAAAAAAACAAAAAAAAAAAAAAAAAAAAAGAACAAGACAACTACATAATAAAATTTGCCAAGATCAATATCTTTTCAGTTTTTAAGCTTTTACAAAGGGTATTGCTCTTCGGACTTTAATTCGTAGTCTATGATGCTTAAAACCTATAAACGACCACGTGACGCCAATGGCGCGAATATATTGCTGCTTATTCCGACTGAAACAAATCCAAATAAAACAAAACCTGATTAAATTTAATTTTCGACCAGTCTGTATACTTATAATTTAGTGTAACGATTTTTAAAGGCCACAAAAAAGATCTGAAAATTACAGTGACACAATGTGTAAGCACTGTATAGCTCTGCAGAAAATGAAATATTCTTGCGTTTGCTATAAGTTATTTATTGTATATATGTTTGGATTTGCATTTTTTTTTTTTACAATATTTTCGTTGTTGATTATAATACCATTTTGCCATAAGAATCGTTCCACACCTGTTGATATTTAGAAAGTTAGAAAGACAAGCAGAAGGTAAATAAAAAAGTACCCCCCCCCCCAAAAAAAAAACATGCAGTTAAAAAGGTGAATAGACACTCGGCAAATAGAAAACAGACAAGTATGAAAAAAAGGTTTAGGGGGAGTCAGCGAAATAAAATATTATAAAAAGATTTTTTTAATATGGCATAAAATAGGAAACGATAAGAATAGGAAAAAAAGAAAAATGAAAGGCTGATGTCAGAATAGACGCATTTCATAAAAGACAGACCTTTGAAGAAAAAAAAATTACAACAAAAAATAATGACAGGCACCTGTTTATAATTGATTGTGTATAAGACTAACACAACCACCCAACGTCTTTTCGAGATACACATGCACAATAAATCAAGAATCAGTCACATACAGAGGTTGAATAA
Organism: Euprymna scolopes; assembly: GCF_053919585.1. Lineage (NCBI taxonomy): Eukaryota > Metazoa > Mollusca > Cephalopoda > Sepiida > Sepiolidae > Euprymna > Euprymna scolopes. Next base: position 22,280,696 of record NC_136509.1, on the reverse strand, counting down.
AATAATGGAAAATAATCGAAAGCAGTGGTTTTCTTATGGCAGCCCTCCCATGAACTCCAGCCTGGTGAAGCTCCCAGCGAACAGGTTTTATTGAAACACGATTATTCAGATGGTTGGTAAGTTTATACACAGAATAATCGCGTTGACACATCGATTCTCGTAGGATGGATGATTTCATTCAATGCTGCTAAGATTAAGCTTGTTTCCTTCAATAATTACAAGAAACCTCCTCTATCATCAATAGCAATCATCAAAGACACATTACCTGAGAGTATTTCTTTTTAACTCCTCGGTCTAACGTTCACAAGGAACACGAGTTGGAACAGATACATTAAGAGCATAGCCAAGGCTGCTACGAGGAAGGTGGGCTCTCTTTAGCGTGCTAGAAAACTACTTACGCCTGAAATATCCTGTACCTCTATAAGGCCACTACTCGCCTATGTATGGAGTACTGTTGTGTCATTTGGGATGGTGCATCTGCTATTAGTCTTTCCCTCCTGAACAGGGTTCAAAAGAGAGTCACCAACCTGATAGGTCATGAACTTCATCTAAGCTTCAACCTCTGTCCCACTGGTGAAATGTTGCATCCCTCTGCCTGTTCTGCAATTATTTTAAAGGTAAATAGATTTGGAACTCCCTTCCGGGTCCCTGATTCCCCAACTGCACTGACATGCCGAAGTTCAAGTGTAATGGGAACAGGCATCTTGCTGCTCGTTTCCCTTCATAATGTCCCTGCAACTTATGTCCCCGATAGTAGCCTCCTACTTCAAAGTGACACTGTGCCTTGTTTGGAGTGAAAGTTGAATTTAAAAAAAAATGTTTAGCAAAACTGATCCTCGTCAGTACCAAATGGGTGACCATTTAGGAATAACAAGCGCTGTATGCATGAGGACATGGACATCTCACTGCAAAATTTATGTCGTCCATACTCCCACAAAAGCCGGTTCTACGTGCCTGGGATGAGTAACACCTCGCAATATGATGCGGTTTTGTGCTCTTTCTTCGCAGTCTATATTTCAGACCATCTCGGCTTTCTCCCAGAGGTTTGTTTAGAAAAGGGGGTTTCTTTTTTTTCAAAGGCTGTCATCACCTTGGAGACAGTTCCACTCGATACGGCCACCATCTCAGTCGCTTCCGTCACAGAAGCACCCGTCATATGGGCAACAATAATCAGCCCTCTTTGGAAATCTGACAATTCGGTCATTTTAGTTTTTGTTACTAATATGCACGAGCGGAAATAATAAGAATAAAAATAATTTAATCAACTAATTAAACACACACACACATTCACACACACATTCACACACACACACACACACACACACACACACACACACACACACATATATATATATATATATATATATATATATATATATATATATATATATGAAGTGAAATTATCTAGCAAACCACTCTGTTAATTTTCAGTATACAGACTTGAGATTTAACATAAGGCGTATTGAGATTTTGATCGGTTTTCGGACAGAAATTTGGCTGTCAAAGGGTCAAACTCTACCAAACTCCTTTGCCAATTTTGGGTCTAAACACTTGAAAATTCAGATGTATGTTACTTGGGCATGGATCAAACTTTATAATTTGATTTGAGCCCAACCCAATAAATGTTAAGGGGTTATAATTGGGGTCAAATTTTTAAAAAATTGACCTCTGCGGTCTCTACCAAATTACTCAGCCAATTTCTGCTCTAAACATTTGAAATTTTACGTAAAGTGTATTTAAACATAGGGCAAACGTTTTAAGAAGTTTTTGGCCGAAAATTTAGCTACCAAAGGGTCAACGTTCAAATGATTTGCCCTTATATATATATATATATATATATATATATATATATATATATATATATATATATATATATATATATAATAAAATTAAACCAACATTTTCGTCAATTTTTCAATATTTATAGGTATTTTAAAATTTATACAAGGCGTTTTGATTATTTTGGCGAAATATGTGTAAGATGTGTAAGAGATTTAAACATTTTTATATCTATATAAATAACACTGTAGATATATTATGTGTGTGTCTGTGAGAAAATATTTAACCGATTAACTCTTAAATTACTGGTCATATTACATTGAAATTAATAGGAAATAGTAATACATCATGCTTTATAATATGTAAAACCTTTGTTTGTATGAATGAATAACGCGTACAGAAACAAGTCGGTAAGTTGAAATGTAAAATGTTCGTTTCAACTTTCCGATACTTTTATTACTTTTGCGCATGCGCAAATTCATTCATGGCTTGAAGTGGTTTAATTCAAAATGTTTTTATCTATATGTTTTAAATAGGTGGGAACGTTGCTGGGGTGCTAAATGTTTTAGTTTCGCTTCTAGCTGATGGCACGTAAGTCATTTTTTAAACTTTTGAAACCACCTTTATATATTAGGTATAATATAATATTCAATAAAGAATTTGCTCTGTCATAATAAATATGAATCTGCACAACATGTATTGAGCACCAGGTCTTGCCAAATCGTAAAATACGCTTAAATATATTATATCTAACCGTATTTTACGACCGGGCAAAACCTGGCGCTGTCTACTAGTCTTCAATATTTATTTAATGAAAGGAATATAATATTAATTTTCTATATATTATTAAAATTTATGGTGTCTTTGAAGTTTATTCCTATTTGTAATTTTCTTGCTCCTATCTTTTTTTTATTCTTAAGACCCACTCTGTCATAGACGTGATGTTTCTTGTCTCAGTCGTTTCTATAAATAATCACTATGGCTTATAATCGTCAGAATTGTCCGATCTATTCCCTGTTTCGTTTGTTCCAGATCGCTTGGCTTGTGGATCTAGTTATCTTCATCAATTCATTGATTTCATACCTCATTGCAATACAGCTTCCTGTTTCAGTAGATTCTTTCTAAGAAATGCAAGCGTGTGGAACTCTCACCCTGCTCACTGTTTTCACTCTACATTTAGCGTTCGTCTTTTCAAGACTACGGTCAATAGGTGTCTTCTGTTTTTTTAGAAGCATGTGATTAACCGCGATGGGTTAGGAATACTGAGTCTCTTAATTGTATCTTCACTAATTACTGCCTTCCATAGTTGTTGCCGTCTCACCACATTGCTCTATTTGAACTATAGAGATTCAATGTCTCTACCCACTGCACATCAGGCGCCAAACAACGATCAAGATTGGACATTTTGGTCTTATAAATTCAGGTTTTCGTTTTTATCTAGTGTTTTATTGTCGGGTCTATATATAAATACTAGCAGTTTAGCCCAGCTTTGCTCGGGCCCTATGCACTGTTCATAACTTGCGCTACGTGTGAATACACATTATGTAAGACTTCAAATGTTTAGACCAAAATTTGTCTAGGTAATTTTGTAAAGACCGCAGAGGTCAATTTTTTTTTTTAAATTTGACCCCAATTTTGACCCCTTAACATTTATTATTTTGGTCTCAAATCAAAATACAAAGTTTTACCCATGTCCAAGTTACCCATATCTAACATTTCAAGTGTTTAGACCCAAAATTGGCGGAGAAATTTAGTAGAATTTTCAAAGGTCAACTCTTTCAACTTTGATCTTTTGTCAGCCAAAATTTCGCCCCCAAACTGATTAAAATGCTTGCCACATATCTGTATACACATTATGTATAAATTTCAAATGTTTAGACCCAAAAATTGGCTGAGTAGTTTCCTAGACACCGCAAAGGTCAAATCTTTTGAACTTTGTCCCGTTGGCAGCTCAACGTTTCGACTGAAACCAATTAAGAAGTTTTACTCATGTTCAAGTAACGTGCATTTAAAATTTCAAGTGTTTAGGCCCAAAATGGCGAAGGAGTTTGGTAGAGTTTTCAAAAATTAAATCATTGAATTTTGCCCCCTTGACAGCCCAATTTCTAACCGAAACCCGATTAAAAAGATTTTCCTAAATCTCAAAACTCCTTATGATTACAATTGCGAAATTCTGTTCAGATTCCCGAGTTGGAAAAGATAAACCTGAAGAAAGTCGGAGGTTACATAGGTCAGAACAGCAATATAAATAATACAAGTATCTCCATAAAATTTTTTCATTTAATTTGTCATTTTCAATCCTCTCATAACAGTCTTGATCATTAAGCCATATCTTCTAATACCTGTACACCTTAATAAGTGTTGACTATAGATTAAAACATATATAATTTTGACCTCATCTGTTCTGCATAAATTGAATGTTGCTACTCAATCAGATACACGTCAAAAAACATACTTACAACGGTTATCAAATTGTAGTATATGCTCTCATGATACGAAATGCCTTCAATAAATTTCCAGACTGTTTTGTACAGTCAATTAAAACTAGCGTAGACTCTTGAAAATTACGTATGTTATTGATATACATCTTATAAGATGACTGACATGATTTCATGTTTATGATTTCAGGTTCAAATCAACAGCTACAACACACATTGGAATACACCTTACTAAAGCCTGATTGTAACAGCTAGTGAATTTAAAAAATGCAATCTGGACGTGAGGACAATTTACAGAAACGAAATGCAATAAAATTCTGGTTTAAACTCGGGAAAAAAATGTCAAAGAAACTTATGGAATACTTCAGACTGTTTTTGCACCATCTTGCATGAATCAAGCATCAGTTTTTGAGCGGCATAAGAGATTCAAGGAAGGTAGGGATTCTATACGTGATAATGAGAGGTGTGGGAGGAGTAAAAAAGTCTGAACACCAGAGTGGATTGGCCAAATAAAGGCTTTCATGTATGAGTATCGTCATGTGTATATAGAGACAATAAGTGCACGATTTGATGTCAGTATGAGCTTACGCACAATTATTCGCGAGGAACTGTAGATACAGAAGATTAGCGCGAAATTTGTCCCAATGGTGCAGTCTACAACTCCGTCCTTGTCACAGACTATATCGACTAAGATGAGCATCCAGGCAGTTCCTCATACTCTATATAGTTCAGATCTTGCTCTCTGTGACTGAAATCAAGAAAAACATTAGAGGCTTTTGTTATAAGACAATTGATGAGGACTTCCAGAAGTTGTTGGCATAGTGCCTTACAGTCCGAGGAGATTACTTCGAAGGGCACTAGAGTTTCATCTGTGTAGTAGCAGTAAAAGTGCCTGCACGAAAACAATCTGGAAACTTATTGAAGGCACCCCGTACACTTAAGTTGTCCTTAGTTTATGTAGAGACAATCCTTCTATACTAAGGCAATTGGTATTTTTGCAACTGACAGAGTGCCCTTTTTTGAGGATCTGGTTTTCCACAACATTAAAACCGACCTTGTGTCACATTTCGCTTTCGTGAGGAAGCAAATAAACACCATTAATAAAACGGTTAATTAACGGACTAGAAATACGTCACAAAACAAAATAATGCAATGGTTTATTAGAAAATATTATCTACGTTCAAACCCTATTTTCTCGTCTTTATAGAATAAGAAGTCGGCTCTTCTGTCCTGTAGAGCCCGCTTTTCACAAAAGACGTCGATAGTCTTTTTCTACTCTATTTTTATTTACATGGAAGATACTCCACTGAGCTTCAAATTTGCTCCTCTCTAACAAAGCGCAGACGGTTATATGCAAATACCGAGTCGTGAGCGAAATGACGTCACGGCAAAGAAAAAGAAGACTATAAAAAAGAGAGCATGTTCAAGAAGACGGTCATGTGAGAGACGTCAAAGAGTTAATAAAAAGTCACGCGTGGCGGGAGAATTAGAAAATGAATATCATTTTAAAACAAACAAAAGCAATTTGAAGTTTTTTTCTATTCTTTGTATTGTCTACTATGCGACTGAGATTACAACGTGGAAGACTACTAATAATTTGGCGCCTGTTACTTACACGTCTTTTAAGCGTCTTAATAAACCATACCCATAAATATTATATCTCTGTTATAACAGTTAAGTATTAGATAAAATTCAATTTTAAGTGACACACTAAGAACATATTGATTTACATAATTATTAGTTTTATGACTACGTAGTCAACTTTCTTCACCAAACACAAATAAGTATAAATGAAGGTTTCATATCTGAAATAACTTCTGTATTCTAATAAAATTATAATATAAAATGTTTTGTGATAGAATTTCGTTAGGTTCAAGTTTTCGTTTCCAAAAATCTGGTTACACTTTACGTAGCACTTACTAACTGGTGACCCTTCTGTTGTTTTAATATTTCACTTGTTCTCATTTTTACATGCACGCACGTCCGTATGTATCCGTCACTTTGTTCATTCGCTATAACCTAACTGTGACGTTAGCCCACACGCTGTAGTCTCAATCGCAGAGCAAACAACAAAATAGGAAAGAACTTCAAATCGTTTTGCCCGTTGTAACAACGGCGTTTATTTCCTCATTCTTCTACTATTCCTGACTTCTCGTTATGTCACGTGGACTTCAGATCCGTTTCTAACCTGAATTCGAACGTCATTCACGTCCCTAACGTGATCTTGAAAGTCATCCACGTCTCTAACGTGATCGTTTACTTTAACGTGCCCATTCCTCTTTTTTCTAGTCTTTTTCCTTATCGTTAACGTCATTTCGCACGCATTTGCATACGTGCGTCCGCGCTATGTTACATAAATTTTACACACAATTGATATTAAATGTCGCTTTGATTATTTGCAATACCGTCATCAAAGATGGCCGTAACAAGGCAAGGGGCAACGTCACATTATCGATATCCCCCGACGTTCTTAGACACGCCATAGGTTCATAATTCAATCCCGGACTACGCCGGATCATCTTGCTAGCAAGTAGATAAAATGATGAAATTAAAACCTACTTTATTTAATTAACCGTGTAATTCTCACATACACTGCCGGTTATCTCTTTTTGGTTCATTCACACCAGCAAGAACTATCTAGGTAAAGTGACAATAAGTCCTTTCATGTGCTAAATTCACACGAACAACTAATGAGTGCCCGTATTAATTACACCGCAATTTTACTGTCAGTTAATTCGGAAAACATTTGCGTTATTCGCGCGGAACGTTGGGTGGGCGAGGAAAAAGCAAATTTGACAAAAAAAACAACAACAACAAAAAAAAAAAACCAAAAAACAAAACAACAAAAAAATGTCATTTTTGTTTGAAATTATCTATGTTAAAAAAAATGTCAAATTTATCTTGTCTGCAACTCATCTCACCAGTTTTAACAATGTCAGTCATGGCGCCAGTCACAGCGCGCCGTTCGAATAAATACGTGAAACAAAATATCCGGCAAATGAGGCTTGGGCAGAGATGGTGTTTATTTGCTCCCCCACTGAGCAAATTAGGCACAAGGCCGTTTATGAGGCTTGGGCAGAGATACGCCCTTTACTGGTGTAGCGTTCGGTTAATGCTTTCTTCTACTAGAAGTATACCGGCGTGGGTGTTTCTAGCGGAGGCTAAAATTTCAATAGGGCGCGTAACGTATTTGAGGACAGGGTTACTCCTACCGGTGACTCAACTCAAGCGTTCCTTTCGAAGAAAGTACCGTTTTACTGAAAGGGGACTGCATGTAATATAGATGTTATTCGTAACTAAGTATTGTTTAAAATAACATATATTTATCTATCTATATATCTATTAAAGTGAACGTGCCTCTGTGTGTGTGTGTACATTTCCCTACGCAATAACTGTCAATTTTTAGTCTACAGACTCGAAATTTTATATACAGGGTACTGAGATTTGGGGAAATCGATGTGATCGGTTTTTGGCCAGAAATTTGGCGATTAACGGGTCAATGTTCAACGATTTGACCTTTGAGAACTCTACCGAACTCCTCCGACAATTTTGGGTCTACGCACTTGAAATTTTAGATATAGGTTTCTTGGACGTGTATCTAAGTTAATAACTTGATTTGGGCCCAATACAATAAATTTTAAGGGGTCATAATAGGAGTCAAAGTTTAAAAAAATTGACTGCTTTTTTTTTCGCTCAACATACACCTCCAAATACCCGGGCAACTCTGGGCACCCATGCTAGTTATCTATGTTGCTCATATATTCGTGCATTTTATGCTTCCTTGTCAGACCAAAATTAGAGTACGGTGTTCATGCCTCTGCTCTCTTATAGGAGATATCTAGCACCTATAGAGTTCTAAAAGGGTGGTGATTGAAGGGTAATCATGTTGGGAACAAGAACGATTACCATTGCTGAGAGTAATGTTTTCTAAGGATAATGCTTCCACTTACACTGTAAACTTTTCTTTCTAAACGAAGGACTTCTAAGATGAATACATAGTTTGATGGTTCTTGTGCTGTAAAACAAAGCAATACATTCCACAAATAATGTTTTATGGCAGTCAAAGTTAAAAAAAAAAAAAAAGATCGCTGCGGTCTCTACAAAATTACACAAACAATTTCTGGTCTAAACATTTGAAATTTCACATAAAGGGTATTCAGAGATAGGGCAAGCTTTTTAATCGGTTTAGAGCGAAAATCTGAGCTACCAATATATAAATGTATGTATGTATGTTTGCATGTTTGCCTAAAACTTTCGACAGAGGCGACGGATTTTCAGAAGATCAGTATCCTTTTGAAGTTCGACCTTTCAGACAATATCAGACAATATAGAAAAATTGTATAAAAACATTAATTTCTTCACCTTCAACTACGCACTTTTCTACAGGGTGGGGTCGTTTTTTCGCCGATATTGTCGAAAGTAATCCCCTCTTTTCGATTTCCTAGCCTCCGATTTGGCGGTGTACTTAACAGCAAAGACGCCACGTTCTTTCCCCATTCTTTTCTTCCTTCGCGGTACGGGTTCGAACCTGCCTTCCTACTACCACTTTTTTTTTTTTTTTTTGCTCAACACACACCTCCAAACACCCGGGCAACGCCGGGCACCCATGCTAGTATATCTATAAAATTGGAGATGTGTGTATGTGTGTGTGTGTGTATGTGTGTGTGTGTGTACATTTCCCTACCAAATAACTCTGTCAATTTTCGGTCTAGAGACTCGGGATTTGATATGAGGAGTATTGAAATTTGGGAAATGTAATTCGTTTTCGGCCAGAAATTTGGCTGTCGATGGGTCAAAGTTCAACGATCTGCCCTTTACAAACTCTACCAAACTCCTCCGATTTTAAATGTAGATTGCTTGGACATGGATCAAACTTTATAATTTGATTTGGGCCTCAAAAAATAAATGTTAAGGGGTAAAAATTGGGGTCAAATTAAACAAAAATTGACCTCTACGGTCTCTACCAAATTACTCAGCCTTTTTCCGGTTCATATGTATTTTTAAAGAAAATTTGAATGGAATGTTTAATCTAAAAGCTCTATTAATGAATACATTAAACTACATAGGATGAACTAGAAAAGAGAGGGGGGTAAGGTACAGGCGGGCGTTTATCCTGTCATTCTTTGTTTTCGTACAATATGTTAGTATAATTATGCAGACGAGTTCGGGTTGTTTGTTAAGATATAGTCGACAAATCAGTCTTTTATCAATATGCCATTTTAAACAAAAACAATATTACGTATTACGTAAGTAGAAATTTATTTCTAGTCCAAAATTAAAAAGCAATTTTTCCGTTAAAATTGGGTATAATAGCAGTTTTCTTAGACGTTATACAGTCGGCTGTAGGAATCTCCATGCAGGGGGCATAACTCCGAAACGAATATTTAAGAATACTTGTGGCATGGCTGGTTGTTTTGTTGGTTGTTTTTGTTTTACGGCATATCAACCCTTTTCAGGTTATTTAATACCGAATCCAAAGATTTTGAAGAAAATGTTTTTAATAGAATATATTTGTTTTCAAGTCGGTTTCTATTTAACCCATAATTGGGATCCTAACAGGTACTACCCCTCCGGGTCAGAGTGGACTGGGAGCAATGGCAATTAAAGGGTGGCTCCACACTCCCCAAAGCCCGCAAGCTGGGGCCTCACCACCGGATATAGTTTAAGGTCATAACCAAGACCTTGTGTTATGGCGTCAATATTTGTTATCTATAGCGATCAACTTTATTTTACTGAAAACACAATAGTAATTGTTTTACTCGATTAATTTTTTTAATTTTTGGATACGATACTTTTTTCGACATGCCAATTACGTACGTAATATTATTTTTGCTTATAACGATATATTTAAAAGTCAATTTGTCGACTTTTAACAAGCACCGTGTGTATCATTTCCTTTAAAATCAAACAACATTTTTAATGGAACTTAAAAAGAAAAAAAAAACGCCACCGTAAAAAAGAATATCTCCACGAATTATCGTCGCTGGCTTTAAAAATAGTCATTATATAAAAGGCTCTTTATGTGTGTGGCTGTGTGTGAGTTCGTTCCCTACGTACTCCAAAACGGCTAGGCCGATTTTACTTTGAAATTTCACACAAATGTACTTCATGCGCTTGAGGGTGTTCTTAAATAAGTTTCTGTATCGGAATGCCTCCGATAAGTATCGAAAATCGATAATCGAAAAAATCCAATTAGAGAAAGAACAGTCCGCTTACGATCAAAGTTAACGCCCTTATACGGTCTTACATTATAAGTACATCTGAGAAATTTTATCGCCGCACAAGCGGAAGGTTATTGCGTATAAAATCAACAGTATTTTCTTTTATAAATCAGGTGCGCGTTCCAAATAAAAGTTTCTGTCTTAAGCACAACTGAACCATGACACTTTACTTTTTGCATTTTAAACATTAATTCAAGTCATTATATAAAATAATTTCATAAAATCAACGATACGTTCTCTACAGTTCAATGTAGACTATAGCGTCTTGTAGACTAAGCCACTGTAAGGGAGAATGTAAGCTTCATCCGGGTGTACCACAGTGAGTTCCCAAATAGAGCAGGCAATCAATCGATATGATTGACAAATGTTTGATTTCACCGATTCTGATGACAATAAAAGTATTGGAAATGTAAAACATTTGTTGGTTTTTATTCAATTCCGGGCAATGCCTGCTTTCTTTTCTAGTCTCTTTTTAATAATATATTAGTGGCGAAATCGCGTATTTTCCGATCAAAACGAATTCCGGATTTTAACAATTTCTTGGAATTAAAATGAATTTAATTTTGGTAATTTGATTTTGTTTTACGACAAAGCAACTCCTTTTATGTGCAATCCAATACTTTTGAAAAAAAAATATTCTTCAAGTTTTTATGTCAACAACTATTCATACATTGGGGTTGGTTTGCTTGCATTTCGATTTACGGCATATCAACCTTTTTGGGGTTATTTAATACCGAATCCAATAAGTTTGGAAAAGATTTTTGGCTTCAATTTTTTTTTTTAAACCTTGAAATATTTATTCATTAAATTTGGTTTTGTTGTTTTGTTTTGCGGTTTATGAACCCATTTCGCAGTTTTTAATGGCGAATCCAGTAAAAAAAAGTTTTATGCCTCAAGTTCTTCATATTTTCAAATATTTATTCCTTGTATTTGGTTTGATTATTTTGTAGAAAAAAATATTGATTTTGTCTTTGACTTGGCAGGGCATGATTGAGTTTTTCAAAGAACGGACAAACAAAAACCTGTGCATTTTTTACCAGAAAGGCAGTGTATTTAGACAGTTTACTTTAAATACTTTATATGCCTTTCCCTTGATTTCAAAAACGATATCAATAGACCGAGAAGACATGCTACTGGGAAATGTGCAATCGATTATATTTTTAATGTACACAACAATAATGCGGTTTAATTATGGAGAAAGTGATGTTTCTGAATTTTTGAGATGAGGATTAGTTATTTGAATTATTATTCATCGGACTACTGTTCTCATCTTGAGTGTGACACAACGTTTCGGTCGATGTAACCTCCAACTTTCTTCAGGTGTATTTTGTCGAACTCGGAAATGTTTCTGTCGAACTCGGGAATTTGGAAGGAGTTAGAGTACTGGGGGAAAAATCAATTGTAAAAGTGATATTCTCTTGAAGATTGAAGGTTCAATCCTCATTGTGGGCGACCGAATTATACATTTGCGAATTACTTAGGGCGTCTATCCAGTCATGGCTGACGGAACAAGAGCACGCTACCCCCGTGAAGTAAATTCCGCTCGAAATTTCGTCCAAATTCCCGAGTTCGACAGAAACATTCCCGAGTTCGACAAGATACACCTGAAGAAGGTCGGAGGTTATATCGACCGAAACGTTGTGAAAATCACACTCAAGATGAGAACAGTAATCCGATGAATAATAATACATATGGAGAAAGTATTAGAAAGTGGAAGTCACAAAATTCCGTACCACATAGAAATACGTAGGGAAAAATCTCCCAAGCAAAAATACCAGGCATGGTATTTCTCAACAGCAGGGTCGTTTTTTAATGTGGAGAAAAGAAACAAAAATAAAAATTGTGTCAGTCGTGAAGGATTTCTCCTCCACTGACAAGAGAACATGAAATTGAATTGCAGCATTTGGAGAACAGATACTACACATTGATCTTGACTACAACATGGCCGTCTTCAAATATAATGTAAAAAATGTTCTTGTTGTGATGTCGCCTTAAATAGCCAAATTATACCCGATTTCCGCCACTAATGATTACTTTGCTGTTGTCCCGGTGACCACTGTACACTCAGTAACTCTTACCCTCGAGTGGCCTTCGGGCCTTGATAAGTGGTATCTCCCTTGTAAAATAATAATGAAAATAGTTTATAGTATCCCCGTAATACTATAAAATCTCTCGACAAATTAAAAAGCAATTCGAATCAAAATAAGGGATTGGCACTATACAAAATGGATTTAAAAAAAAAAACCTTTGCGTGCAGGGACCAACGTTACTCAGATAATATCGAACACCTACATATAAATAGAAATAGAACAAAATGGGTAAGAACTAGTGATGAGACGATTCCAGTATTTTTCCCGATTCCGATACAATTACCAATTACGATTCTTTATAAATCTCTAATTATCTAACTATGAGATGGTTGTTTCCTCCGTTTTTCATAAAAACACATGTTAAATATGCAGATGTTTTCTAAATCGTCAAAATCAAACTTGCGGAGGATGATCTATCGATTTTAGCTCTACTTTTATTTTAAAATCAATAAATATTTACTAATTTATCAATATTACCAGCAATGAAAGATTTTACTTTAAAAAAAAAAAATCAAATAAAAAAGACAATTAAAATAATCGGGTTTGTATTACTGTACACATAGATTCGAAAAAGTTGTCAAAAAAACAAATATATAACAAATAAATGTTGTCAAAGGCAAGATAAGTTACTTTTCTACCAAACTGGATATAATTTTCGTGTTTTTATTCAATGTAACATGTTTATTCAGCTCGAAAAGCATACAGTGTTTACCGATGTATTGGAAAATTCAAAATGCTACATGAGTGTTAAAATGCATTACGAGTACATATCTTCAAATATGGATCGGATTTCTTAGAACCTGGGTTCAATGAGTGACGAACAAGCGAAAAGATTTCATCATGACTTGAAAGAGATCGTTACCAGTTATGATGGCTGACTACTGCTGGAATCTGAAAAGTGACCTCCCTGCCGCAAAGTATTCCAAGGGTTCGAAGAAACAGAAGTTCAAACGACGGTGAAGCACCATGCAATTTACATGTACTTATATTTATCAATGTTTACCATTCAGTTTACAGTAATCGATATTTCGATCAGCTAATCAATATATGTTGCTGATAAAGCATTCTTTCTCTTTAAAACATATTTAGAATGATACGTGGCGACGAAGATCCGCTGATAATGCAACAAACATGTATCAAGATTATTTTTAAATAAACTTAGCATAAAAACCTGACCTGATGAAGAGAAACGTGCGCCATTTTCTGATTCAACAGTGCAAAACCACCCTAAATCAGTCGTAAACATCTGGACAACATTTAAAAATGAAAAACAGGGTTTGTATTACTGTACACATAGATTCGAAAAAGTTGTCAAAAAACAAATATATAACAAATAAATGTTATCAAAGGCAAGATAAGTTATTTTTCTACCAAATTGGATATATTTTTTGTGTTTTTATTCAATGTAACATGTTTATTCAGCTCGAAAAACATGCAGTGTTTACCGATGTATTGGAAAATTCAAAATGGCGCCCAACTCTCTCTTTAACACGGTAAGTTCGGGAAAAGGTGTTATAAATAATAAACTAGACAAAATACTGTTAGAAATTCGCTCAATATATGTGACCGTGACATAAGTTGACATATATTCTGTGGGTTTTTAATAGTATTTTGTCTAGTTTATTATTCATAACACCCTTTCCCAAACTTACCGTGTTAAAGAGAGACTCAGACGCCATCTTGAATTTTCCAATACATCAGTAAACACAGCATGTTTTTCGAGCTGAATAAACATGTTACATTGAATAAAAACACAAAAAATATATCCAGTTTAGTAGAAAAGTAACTTATCTTGCCTTTGATAACATTTTTTTGTTATATATTTGTTTTTTGACAACTTTTTCGAATCTATGTGTACAGTAATACAAACCCAAATAATCGATT